>NW_017728946.1:2912707-3030481 GCF_001723895.1 Crocodylus porosus | reverse complement strand
TTTCTTTAAAGTACTGAGCTTGGGTGGTGGAGCAGGAATCCCCCCATGGTCTTCCCCCAGCCCCCCCTGCCCCTAGTACTTACCAGCTCAGAGTGGCTGCAGCTCCCTGCAGCAGCCACCAGGAATTGTCCAAATCCAAGCTCTCCAAAGCTTCAGAATCAATTTGGACCTTTAAATTGGTCCCGATTCAATTCAGATTCAGAGGTTTGGCCACCAAATCAGGCTGAATCTCCTCCAAATTGAATCACCACCCGAAGCTTCACACAGCCCTATTAGGCACCCTGATGACTTAATCAGCCTCAACTGGGGCTGGCAGGCAACCTGTTTGTCTGGCCTGCCTAACAGGCTGTGGCTCCAGAGTTAAGGAGAAACCAAGCAATTGCATTATGTTCTTCACCTGTAATATTTTTCATCTGACACATCCCTGGTTCTGATTTCTAGATTGTACTTCATTATTCTCTGCTCTTGCCCAAGCTCAGGCTCCATTCCTGCCCGACTGTTCCCAGTATCTTGCACTCCCTAGCCACTTGTTTCTGGAACGATCTTGATCACAGTTTCTGAATCTCAGTCCTTGGCTTTGTTCCCACCTTTGATCTTGTGGTATCCATTTTACCCAACTATCTAAGCTCTGTTCCTGACAACAGGGCAAAATGCTACTAAGAACTGCCCAAAGCAGTCACACATTGAGAACATCATGTTCTCTATAGTGAGAACACAAGGACAAATGGACAGAACCTGTTTCTTAGCTCACTTCTCTCTTTTTGTTTTACTAGGTGTTATCCTTGGTGTGATGGGAAACCCATCTGCCTTGAAAGGCTATTGGCCTAAGTGCAATTGGTATTTTTTCATACCCTTTCTTCCTGATGTTGACCCACAGGGTACACAGCTTTACTGGAATGGTAGCCAACAAAAAACTCTGGCCTGGATGAGAAGCCATTTCTACATTTAGCTTTTGAAGTAGAATGTTTTACTATTGACTGGAAGGCGCAAACAGAGGCTGGAAGGGTGGCTCAGTGTGAATATACATGCTGGGTTAAGAGACCCTAATCGTCTTTATCACAGCCTCTCTCTCTTTCTTACTGTTTCCTACAAGTAGTCTTTAAATCATAAACACTATAGAAATCATAGAAAAGTAGGGCTGAAAGAGACCTCCAGAGGTAGTCTAATGTCCTGTTCAAGACAAGATCATCCCTATCCAAAAATATCCTGTACAAGTACTTTTCAACCCAGGGGTGTGCAACCCCCAGCCCACAGTGCCATGTCTCGCAGCCCACGGATCTGAACATTTGGAAGCAGGAAAGTAGTGGCATCACTCCCCCACTGCCAAGTTTCCAGATCCATGGGGAGCCCCAAGGCCTGTGCATTGGATCCATCACCCAATCCCAGAGTTCAGGGTCAGGTGCGGGCAGCATCAGGCCCCAGGGTCCAATCCCAGAACTCAGGGGGCAGTGCCAGAAGCCAGGGCCCAGTCCTAGTGTGGGTGATCAGGAGGAGGTAGAGCCAGGTCCCTGGGATGCAATCCCAGTAGGAGGGAGCAGTTCTGGGCCACTGGGAACCAATCCTAGTGGGATGTGCTAGCACTGGGCCCCCAGAACCATTTCAAGGAGCGGTGCCAGGCTGTAGGGTCCTGTCCCAGCATGCAGGGGCCTGGAAAGGGGTGGTGCCAGGCCCCAGTACCCAGTCTGTGTGGGGGGTTGGGAGGGGGTGTGGAATCAGACCCCCTCAGGATCCCATCCTGGCAGGAAAGGTAGGCACCAGGTCCTGGGATCATTCCAGGGTGGGAGGGGGTGGTGCCAGGCCCCAGACCCTGGTGGTGGAGCATGGGACTCAATCTGCCCTGTAGACCAGCCCTACCCCACTCACCTGGCCCAAAAAGCCAAAAGGCTGAGCACCAGTGCACTAACCTATTCTTAAAAGCTACACAAACAATCCAGTTACACAGCTACCAAATGCGTTGTCCCAAAATACCAAGAACCCTCTAACCTGCCGCAGGTAAACCAGACTGACAAGGACCTTAGCAGTGTCCTGCTGCTGCAAGGGAAGGAAATAGGTGTTAAAATGTACTTGAAAGATCCAAAGAAAAAAGGGCCATGCTCCCCACTACAGAGGAAGGCAAAGACCCCAACAGTCCCATGGAAATCTGACAGTGGGGTAAAATTCTGATTCCAAATATGCCAATGCGTCTGACCCTGAATGGGGGAGCAAGATCGTTCAACCAGAATCTGCAAGGTATTTTTAGTCCCAGCATTGGCATGTCCCAGTAAAAAGTTCCCAGCCTTGGCTGCAACCAACAGCCAATTCTTCTGTGGGGGGAACCCCAATTCCTCTAGCAACAGGAGAGGGAAAAAAAAAATTCCTTCCCAACCCCATATAGCAATCGGCATAGTCCCACCTTTTTTTTTTTGTTTTGTTTTGGTTATTTCACCATTTTTCTAACCCCTATGGGAGCACAGGAGGCGTACAGGTGCGCTAAGGAAATCATCGTCCAAAAATCCCAACCAGCCAATCAAATTGCAGTGTCAAACAATCAGCATCCCCACTTCAGACATCCCCTCACTGGTGCAGAGTAACCATTCCATGCAGTCCTTGGAGCGTCAGGCAAAGCATGGTAGCCTTACCTGGATGGGGCTCTAGCAGGCTCTCAAGTTCTTCTGTCATCAGTTGCTTCATAGAGAGATCAAATCCATTCTCCGAATCCTGATACTCTACCTCATTTTTTCCATGGCCACTGTCCTTTATACTCAGGCAATCAGCATCCAGCCCTACATTCCTGAAAGGAGATCAAAGGCCAGAACATTTATGTTACCCTGAGCCATGGACACCTTTCCATTTCCTCCCACTTCATTTCTTCATGGTTAGACACTTCCCAGCAAAATGGTCCTAGAGAAAGCCAGGGGAAAAATCTATCGTCTTAGCTGGACACAGAAGTATACATTTCATACAAGTCTTGGGTAGATGACCAAAGAATACAAATGATTCTACTTCCCTGCCATAGGGCATTATAAGATGCTTAGATTACAGGGCTCGGTCCTTGGGCCGGTGCTGTTCAACATCTTCATTAGCAACCTGGACGAGGGGGTGGAGAGCACCCTGTTCAAGTTCGCTGATGACACCAAGCTGTGGGGTAAAGTGAATACACCAGCAGGCAGGGACCGCATCCAGGCAGACCTGGATAGGTTGGAGAAGTGGGCGGATCTGAACAGGATGCGGTTCAACAAGGACAAGTGCAGGGTGCTGCACCTGGGGAGAGGGAACCAGCATTATGGTTATAGGTTAGGGGCTGACCCTCTTGGCAGCACAGAGGCAGAGAGGGATCTTGGAGTCAGGACTGACTCCAGGATGAACGTGAGTCGCCAATGCAATGAAGCAATAGGCAGAGCCAACCGCACCCTGTCCTGCATCAACAGGGGCATCACTAACAGGACCAGAGAGGTCTTGCTCCCCCTCTATGCGGAGCTGGTCAGGCCGCAGCTGGAGTACTGTGTCCAGTTCTGGGCGCTGCACTTCAAGAGGGACGTGGAGAACCTGGAGAGGGTCCAGAGGAGGGCCACTCGTATGGTTGAGGGCCTCCGTGGTCAGCCCTATGTGGAGAGGCTGAGGGACCTGAATCTCTTCAGTCTCCGCAACAGGAGACTGAGGGGGGATCTTGTGGCTGCCTACAACTTTATCAGGGGCCAGCAGCAGGGACTCGGGGAAAGTCTGTTCACCAGGACCCCCCTTGGAGTCACCAGGAACAATGGCCACAAGCTGAGGGAGGATAGAGGTTTAGGTTAGATATTAGGAAGAACTACTTCACTGTAAGGGTGGCCAGAACCTGGAATAGGCTCCCCAGACAGGTGGTGCTCTCACCTTCCCTGGAAATCTTCAAGAGGAGACTGGATAGGCACCCCAACCCCAATGCTCCTTCCTGCCCCTGGCAGGGGGTCGGACTAGATGATCTGCCTAGGTTCCTTCCGACTCATTGATTCTGTGATTCTATGATTACTATAGAGAGCATAGGGGTAATGGGAGGACAGGGTACTCTGAACAGTGCTGCACAGCCAGCTTCCATCTGCTTGTCTTGTCAGCACACAGCAATTACAGAAAGGAGCATCCTGACAAGGAACAGCTCTTAGTACACCCCTGTGCAGTGTTGCACTCTTGGAACAAAGGGCTCATTCACAGGCAGCTTCTTCAACAAGCTCAGAGGCCTGGCTGGGAGTTGCACAAGAACACCAGTATCTACATATGGCATACCTCACAAGGGCACCCTGGCACCTCCCTGTCCCCTACAGAGGAACCCCGGAATTCTAATCAGGCCATTGGAACAGCTTCCCCCAGAACCCAGCAAAGGGCAGAAGCCACACTGTCACAAACCTGGTTGGATGGCAAGTTGAACTATACACCCAGGATGCCAGCTGACCCACATGGTCAACAGCAGCCAATGCAGAATGGGGATGCTGCTGATAGAAGGTATCCATGGAAGGCACCCTATACAAGCCACTACAGCCTTACTTCCCTCCCCCCCACCCCCAACCCTGCTTCTCCACAAGCCAGTTAAGACCAAGGAACCTTATCCCCTTTATTATGGAAGAGGTTGCCCTTCATTCTCATCTCATAGCACATTAAAGACACCCTCTTCATGGCTATCTGGATCTGTGCCCTAGAACAGTTCAAGAGGCTTGCCTCTTCAGGGAGTGAAAAGGGAATCTCATCAGAAAGGTAAAGGGACATTTTTTCTTCTCTTAGGTCTCAACCTGAAAGACCCACTGCTGCCCTTCATCCTGCCAAAGGAATCCTAGTGATGAGTCATAGTGGTTATCTGCCATCTGCCCTAAGACACAGATTCCTTCCACTTAACATGCCAGGAAGAGAGGGGGAAAACCCCTCTCAGTGCAATACACATCTTCCCAAAACCTTACACTCCCCTGCTGTCCTGGAGCCCACAACTCAGAGGGCAACACAAGGTCAAGAGTTGCACACTCCCAGGGGTCCCTGCCATGACAACTCCAACAGAAGATTGCTCAGGGAAAGACAGTACTGAAGTGCCTGCCATGCTCTCAAGCGTTAGCTGCAAGCAGTAACTTACCTTCACAGCCGGAACAGTCCTCACCTGGGTTCAAGAGGGTGGGAGAATCACACTGCAATTTAGAGGGACACAGCAAGGCAGGGGAAGGTGGGGAGGAGCACACCCTTCCCAAGACATGTTAATAAAACCTTTTTATTTCTCCAGCCCTGTACAGCACAGGTAGCCAACACCTGGAGCACCAGCTTACACAAAGGAAATTGTTCAGCAGAAAGATGCACCTAAGTTCTGTTGCACCTGCAGCTGCCTGGGTTCAAGCAGTTACCCATCGTCATGGATGCACAGACATCTAAGTTAAGCCCTGACTGGATAGGCAGCCCCATAGTCTGCTCCAGACTTTAAAGGAACCCTGCCTGCAGTCTTCCCAGTACCTGTGAGGTAGTGAAGAATGGGGGCAGGCCAGCTCCAAAAAGACAAGGAATGCCATAACTTGTAGGTCCACCAGGCCCCGCTTCCCCAGCAGGGTGCAGTTTTCTGTCATACCCAGGACAGGGAACCTCCTTCCCTCCCCATAGTCCCCATCCAGACTTCCAAATGGTGCTGAACAGCAGTTCAGCCAGTGTTGACCCCTCCAACTCCTGGCAACAGACTGCTGCCCTGTTGTTCAGGGACCCAGTCCTTAAAATACTACAATCAGGGAACACTGCCTGATGGGGATTGCAAGCAGCTGCCTTGCTGCTGCCAGGCCCCCTGTTAATAAACACATAGGGATCCTGTGAGATCCTACAGATGCTGACATGGGTCTTGTCCACAGCACCCAGGACTTGCAGGACATTGGTGATCCAGTGGAATTCCCATGATACAGAAGGTGGTGGCAGAATCAGCTGGAAAGAAAATGAAATCTGGGGTGAAGGGATAAGGATGTCTGGGAATCAAGTCATGGTCCATGGTCTGGAGAACCACCCACTGAAAGGAGACTAAAACCAGCATAGCTAAAGCCATGCTGACCTTACTGGCCATAGATAGGGTAAAATTTGTGTTGTGGGTGGTTTCCAAATTACCTCTCAGTAGGCTGCAGAGATAACGGAGTGTGCCAGTGAGGCAATAGTGCTGAATGCAGATTATGGGTCTGCATCAAGTGCCAAGAATGTGCCCAGCACCACCCAGCAGCTTCTATGGAAGGCTGGCCAGACTAGATTGCTGAGCCTTAGGGATCCCTTCCATTGAAGCTAGATGCTGGAGCTCCCCTGTGCACCGCAGTGCCACCTAATGGCCACCAGACTGATGTTTTGGCACATGGGGTACACCACCCTGAAGCCTCCCCCCAGCCGGTCTTCCTTCAAGATTCCAACTCTACTGTGTAGGCTATCTGTCCATCCACAGCCACCCTGAAGCTTTCTACCATCCTCCCAGTCTAGTCTGCCTAGATGCACCCTGACTATTAGTTATGTTCTTAACTAAGTCCTGCTTCCTCCTAGATCCCCCTCTAGTGTTTAATTTGTCCCTTACCTCAGTTCCTGCAGCCAATTTGAATGCCATAAACCTAACTTTGATTAGTGTCCCTGGGTACCCCTTACTCACCTCTCTCAATATTAGCTAGCAGGCTGGCTCCCATTTGGCTCCTTTTATGGAATCTTGGTGCAATCAAGTTCAGAAGCCATACCCAAGTCAGTGATAAGGTCTTTTTAGTGATGCTGTGAACATGACTTCGGGGTGTAGATGGCTAAGGTTCTAAAGAGAATAGTTCCAGGGCTTGTAGGGCAGCTATGCGCCTCCAGAGATGCAGTACAGCTCTACTGAGCATGTTCAGTGGATATGCAGCCAATATACATAGTATCACAATATAAAATTAACTAGTTGGTTATAAGTGAGACTCAGTTGGTAGGGGGGGGAGGAAAGACAGAGAAAAAGGCAATTATAATAGCATTTAAGTGCACAGTACCTTAAATGGCTTAAATGCTGGGGATAGTAGAAATTGAGCTACACTACTACCAAGCTGTGCTTATTTTGCTTCCAGTGTTGCTGTTTTTGTTGCTTCATACACACATCTCTACTTCCCACACATATTTTCTCCCTCATCTATTTCAGCCAAACACAGAAAGAGAACCTCCTCCTGAACAGTTCTTATAGGGCCATGGTAGGCAATGTGTATGAAGAGTTGGTTTTCTACTGATATATTCAAATACTGTCCATGTATGGTGGCACTGCAAGCCCAAATGAGACTTTACCATGGAAAACTCAATCTGTTATGTCTGAAGGATGTCACCTATTCTGACACTCAGGAAGCAGAGTAATACGTGTGCTAAGTAACCCCCAGCTGGTCATGATCACCCAAGTGGGCCTGGCTGCCTAGCTAATTCCAACTGGCCCTAGCTATCTGCAAGAACACATCTATGCAGTAGCCTTATACAGGTGCTCAACAGGACAGATTGATTAAGTTGTCTGGTGAAACCCCTGCTTCTGTCTTCTGACCCCCCTGGCTTATGACTCCAGTCTGAATCACTGCTGCTGACTTTTCAGGTGAGGAAGAATGAGGGGGAAGAATGACCCTCAGTCTTCTGTGCCCCTGGGAGGACAGAATAGCAGCAACCCATATAGATGATGGGTGGGCATCAAGCAAACAAGTGTGAAAAGCCACCCTGCCCACAGTTTCACTGCTCAGTTTTTCCAGCCACTCCCAAAGTATTATTATTATTATTAAATATGTGCAAAGGAGTCAGCTGGGAGCACAGCAATATATAGGGAAAGTTCTGATCCTGCCCCAAGTACTTTATAGTCCAATATAAAAAAACCCTAGAAATTCACAGAGAAGCATCGGGGGGGGTCTCTCCCTCACTCTCTCTGGATTTGTCTTCACAGTGCACAATGGTGCAATGGGGATAATGGTCCCTCTTTGTTCTTGATTGCCTCCACTAATACAACCTCTTCCTGTCCCATTTCCTGACAGCATAAGCTGATTCAAATACAGTAAGAGCCCTGTTGTCTGGCATTTTACTAACTGGAATACTTTATTAACCGGAATTTCCAGCTGGCTGGCTGGTTGGGGTGGGGGGAAGCTTGCATGCAGCAGTTGCGGCTGCCACCCTGCACTGCCGCTGCTCCGCATGCAGCCACTGCCATCCCTCTACCCTGTCTGAAAACACCTGCCCTCAGGTAACTGGAATATTTACATAACCAGCACCCCCCTTTCCCTACTCATGCCGTATAATAGGGCTTTTCCTGTATATACAGCATTTTGTCAACAGGTCACAGTACACTCTGAGCATACATCCAGACAGTTCGCACCCTTGTCCTCATCTACCTGAAAAGTTGAAGTGCTGTTTTGTTAATTAATAGGATTCCTCATCTGTGTTCTAATACCTTATTACTTCCTAATGAACAAAATTCTTAGCTGCCAGTTAATTACAGACTTTATGGGAGAATGGAAGCTGAAAGGAGAGACATCAAGATTGGGGTGGGTCCTAGGAGTTATGCACAGCATGGAAGAGGCAGGCAAGATTCACTGGGAGCTGTAACAAGATCAACCCCCAGAGGAGACCTTGATGCCCCCCAATGGCCATGTGACTCCTGCCCCACTTTGGCTCCCTGGGTACCCTTCCTCTTTGCTTTCCTGCCACGCCTAATTAATTGATTATGAAAAGGGAAGTTGTCCTTGGATCCCTTGTCCATTTTTCACCTTCTCAGACCCTACTGGTCCCCAATTCTGTCCCTCAAATGGTAAGTGTGCCCACCTGGCCCATCCATGCCCCAGGGCACCTGTTGCCTTAAGATGGGGCGGACAATTATTTTGGGCAGAGGGACACTTACTGAGTTTTGGCAAGCCATCAAGGGCCACATGACAGGCAGCCAGGAGAAGATAAATATTAATTTTCTACTTTTTTTGTTTTTTAGGGGCCCCACAGGCTGGATAGAATGGCCTGGCAGGCCGCATCTGGCCTGTAGGCCGCATCTTGCCCGCGCCTGCCTTAACGGCTATTTATGGTTCCTTCTTCCCCTACAGCCAAGCCCATGCCTTGCTGATTTTACTTGTCACTTATGTGGGGCACTTTGCCCTCAAGCCAGTGTCAGGCTGCCTCTGACCCTTGGCATGCCTGACTTCAGGCTGCCTGTCTTACCTGTCCAGGCTCAGGCCTTTACCCTTCCTGGTTTCTGCCTGTCAGCATCCTGAGCCAGCTCCTGGGAGGGCTAAAAACATCCATGTGCCCCTTGGGCACTACTTCGGCTTACGCCCTTGCCCCTGGCAGGCACAAGCCCTCACATGCCCTCTGTGGCACCCTGTGGCTTCCAGAACTTCCCCAATGGCCACACCCAGTCTTTTGGTAAAGCTTAAACTAAAATTCAAGCATATTGGCTGTAATTAAAGGCACAGGCAGAAGTGACAATTTTTGCCCAATCCGGTCACAGAAAGCAGTTTATAGCCATGATCAAACAAGCACACAGCCACAGACAGCTTTAAAAATGGCTGATAAGGTGAAAATTGTATGAGGGGGTCAGATTTTTCACTTGATCAGATAAAGACATTTCAGAACAAAGTATCTTCTGTAACTTCTGCCTGTTCTGCCTCCCAGCCTCAAGCTGTTTCAGAATGGGAGGAGGGAAAAGGGAGCAGAAGGAGTAAGGTCTTGAGGGGTGGGGGGTTCAGACCCTGCCAGAGGGTGGGGCAAGTGTACTGGAGCCCCCATCCCCAAGATGGGGGAGGCTCCAATTCACCCACCCCACCCTCCAGGTAGAAGTGAGAATGCCCTGTTCCCTCCCCTGATTCTGAAAATTTGCAGACTTGCAGGGACAAAGCAGCCAGCAGCTAGATTTCCCTCCACCCTAAAACCAACAGTGAACTTCTGTTTGATCCAGGGGATCATTGTAACTCAGAGTGCTTCCTGTAAATTGTTCTCACTTACAGCAGGGAACTCTATTTCTGTCTGCACCCTTAAACTCTAAACCTACTGGCTGTATAACAAGCTCTCCTCATACTGGCTCATGCTTCCTTGCAAGCTATCAGCTCCTTACTTGCAGTTCCCAGGACAGCTGAGATATCAGTCAGGCACTCCCCTACAGCTACAGAGCTCTTCGCTGCTGCCTGCAGGATCAAACTACTTTCCCTAGCTCAAGGCAAATATGCCTCCTAAGCCCCACCCCTTCTGGTCAAGTGACTCCCCAGCCACCCCTCCCAGGAGTTTCCAATTAAGGCTTGATGGCTAGTTTCCAGGGCATCTTACAAGTACTACTCTGGATTCTTGGCACTGCTCTTGCTGCCCAGGCAGGGCTTTGCCCTACTGTCAGGTCACTAGGCCTGTGATAGGCACTCATAGCCTATGAGTCCCTAGCTGCCTATTCCCCTGCAGCAAGTCAAAAACATGCTATCTCCCCCGACCTGAGGACCTCCTCGTGGCTGCTTCTTCCTTAAAGGTTTGGGAAGGTCTGTCTCCCTGTTACAGAGCACAGGAAAAAAATGAGGCATGGAAGAGACAGGGAAGAGTTGTATCTTGCCTTGAAGAGAAGGAAATTGATTAGGTGGAAAAATGTAAGCCAACACTGCAACTGGGAACAGGTAAAGCATAAGCCAGGTATAGGAAGGGAGCCAAAGGAGACAAAAGTGCACCAAGGTCTTGACAGAGACATAAGAGCACAATGCTTGATATGGTAGCACCATGCAGCTATAACCTAGATAGGTCTGAACACAAGCTTTGGAACCAGAGTGCCTCGGTAGGCCTAATTAGTATCGGCAGAGCACTATGCATATGCAAATGTATTGCTGTCAGTTCTGGAGCTAAAACATGCATATCTTTGCATGTCACAATCTTGTGCTATACAGACATGCCTAAAGTGGCTTCCCTACCCATCTCCTCCTCCTTTCTCACCGTACAGCCTCTTGCTATGCTCCCTTTTCTCATTCCTCTTTTGAACCCATTCTCCTTGTTCTGAGTGCAGATGCTGCTGCAGGCTTTGGGAAGCAGCTACAAGCAAGAATGGCAGGGTCTGCTCTTCCCATTTCACTTCCATCCTTTGCTTCCCCTAAAATCCCTCTCCTGCAACACCTTCCTCCCCTTGTTTTCTCCTCCATAACTGTCTTGCTCCACCACATTCCACCAAGAGGAGGAGTACTGACCTGACTTCTCTGTACATAGGAACAATTTCAGAGAGTGAGGAAGGGCACCAGTTCTATTGTCAAGGGCAGTGCGTTCTTTGAGACCTTTGTCATAAATGTGGCTTCTCATATGGGAGGTCTTGGGGGTAAGTCCTTACTCCTCCTGACAGGCCTGGGAAAGAGACAGGCAGAGCCTAAAATGGTCTGTGAATAAGTCTTACCTGCTGTCATTCTTGGACGTATATTTATTTCCCCTGTGACTTGTTTTAGGCTGAAATTGGCCCTGGTGCAGCAGTGACAGCAGCTGAGAGATTTGCTGTAAGACAGGAAAAGCCTGTTGACTTCATGCAGTCACCAGTCAAGATGTTTCCAAACAGGATGTCCCTGCCATACTGTCTGGCATTTTATAGCATTTCCGTCTCTTGCAAATGGTTTGGCAGGCCCACTTGGACTTGTGCAGAGGGGGCGAGACAGTGAGCATCCCATCCGGATTCAGTCCTCAAGCTTCCCAGCATTTCCCTTTCTCTCCCCTCATAGCCCAGACTTTGTTTTTCTGAGTGTAGGAGAAGAGCATTCTCCCACTCTGACAGCCACTCCTTCCCCTTCCCAGCTCTGAAGCCTGACCCCACAGAAGTTTCCAGAATGTGCTCCTGTAAGGAAGAGGGATTTCAGTGGCCCACTAGCTACCTATGCCACTGAGCCCTAGATTGCTGGCAGAATTGGAAGTGAGCTGCAGGATGCTGAAACAAATTGTTTAAGATGAGAAAAAGCTGGCCCCAATACAATAGTAGCATAAGTGAGGGGAGACAAACAGGATAGTAGCCCCTGTCACTTTCTTTGTGGAGGGGTGCAAAAGCAGGCATTGCCGTAGCAGTGGCCGATTGCACTTCTGCAATTAACATGACAGGAACCAGTGCTGCCCCAGGCACCACACAACTGCCCTGGGCATGGAGCTGTGCTTCTATGCCTCTGGGTTTCAGCCTGGAAAATGGAAACATTTGCACAACTAGAATAGGTCACACTCTGTTTTCAGTAAGCCTTCGCTGTGCCCACAAATTTCACAAGTGCTATGTGAGAGAGGATTTGGCCCTTCATATATAACAAATATAAATGAGGCAGTTCCTACCTGAACAGGAGGTGATTCCATAACAAATTCTCCTGTGGAGTTCTGCTCTGAAAATGCTACCAGAGACAGCCGGACCAGGCTCCTTAGGAGGTGCTGATGGGGTTGAGCCTCTGAAAGCCCTGCATCTGGCTCAGAAAATTTTTGCTTACTCAGAGTCATGTCCAAAGGAGGATTAGTTGGCATCAAGAAGTCACAGTTCTGATTTCCCATAGACCCTGGCAGTGGCTTCACTAAGCTCTTGGTATAGGGTTTTGAAGCTTGAAAGCTTGAGTTCTTTTCTGATGAATGTCTCAGTTTATGGGAGTAGAGGGGCCTGCACTGAATTGCAGGAAAATTGAAGGCATGTTTCTGTTCAGCTGGATCTTTCTGGTTCTGTAAACTTCTGTAAAGTGTTGGGGTTAAGTGAAATGCAGTCTGCTGTGAATCATTCCATGCAGTTTCCCTCACCAAAGCCTCTTTACAGGAGCAAGGTTGCTCAGCCTCACAATGCACATCTTGCCTATGTCTGAGCACAGGGATTAAATATATGTCTGTTTTCTGAATCTGTTTGTGGGGCTTCTTGAGCTGCTGCTCTCTGTGGGCATGTTCTGCTTCCCTGCAGTTGTAGGCCATATTCTCTTTCTTCTCTCTTTTACGTAAAGACACAATTAAGGCCAAAATAATAAGAAAAATGCCTAGCAAAACAATGAGGCAGATAGCAATAACCATGGATGGACTCAGCCTCCAAGACTCCTGGGCTAGGTTTTTCAGGTGGTCACGGTGATTTTTGAAAATTAAGAGCACAAGAGCTTCTACCTGCAGTGGTAAGTTCCCTTGATCATTCACTGAAATTCTTAGCTCTAATTCATTTCCAATGAGGCTGCTGATGTTGCTGCTGTTGATAAATACCTGCCCTGACAGTGGATCAAGGACAAATAGACCATCATCACTGCCACTCAGAATGTTATAATGGAGGTCACCGTTTAGGCCAGAGTCAGCATCACTGGCAACTATGGTGAAAAGCAAGTGAGTACTTGAATTGGGTTTCAGTATCATGCTGGTTACTGATGCCTTTGGGGGGCTGTGAGTCCCTTGGGATGTCCAAAGGCATCCAGTTTCTGCATTGACTAAAACAGTGATCTCTGCTCTGCCTTCTACCAGTGCTGGCTGTATGATCACTGGGGAATTATCATTCTTATCAAGCAAATGAACCCTGACAGAGACATTAGATGCCAGTTTGGGATAACCTCCATCTTCTGCTGTCACAAGGAATTCCAAACTGGTCATCTGCTCATGATCAAAAGCTCTCAGGGCAAAGATCTCACCGGTGTTAGAATCAACAGATACCAAATCTGAAACAAGGGAGTCCTGGATGCTATACGTTATTTTTCCATTTAAATCTAAGTCAGCATCATTGGCCCTGACAGTAACCAAAAATGAAGGAGTCATATTGTTCTCAGCAATGGAGATGTTGTATGTATGCCTTTCAAATAAAGGTGGGTTGTCATTAATATCACTGATGTAAATAGTGAGATACTTCCTCACAGCTAAGGAGGGGATCCCCTGGTCCTGAATCAGTAAAGTCAAGTTATATTCAGACCACCTCTCCCTGTCCAAGGTGGCATTGGTCAGCAGTATATAACTATATTTGTTAGTCCTTTTCAGTCTGAAATGCTCATATCCTTGACTAAGGTAGCAGTGTACCTGTCCATTGTTTCCTGAATCAGGATCACTTGTTGTCACCAAAGCAACAAAGCTGTCGTTAGGAAGAGCTTCAGATAACACTGGGACCCAGGAAGCCCATGTGATGTGGACATCTGGAGCATTGTCATTGACATCAAGGACCTTGATGAAGATCTTGCAGTGTGCTGGGGTAGGATTAGCTCCTAGATCCCTGGCCTGTACATCCACTTCATAGGTAGGAATTTTTTCAAAGTCCAATGGATGCCTCAAAACAATATTGCCTGTCCTGGCATCAATGTTGAACATATACAATACTTCCAGTGTAGTATGCTTACTTAATAAATATTCTATTTCTCCATTAGGACCCTGATCAGAGTCTGTGGCTGTAACTGTTATAAGAAGAGTCCCAGGCAAAGCATCTTCCCAGATTTCGACTGTCAAAGAACTCTCTGCAAAAACAGGACTGTTATCATTGGAGTCTAAAACAATGACCCTAACTAAGGTAGTACCTGATTTTGGTGGTTCTCCGTGATCAGCAGCAGTCAGTACAAGATCAAAACAAGAATGGAGTTCTCTGTCCACTTCTTTAACAATAACAAGTTCTGCACGTTTAGTTCCATCAGATCCAGAGATGATATCCAAAGCAAAGTGGTCACTGGGAGACAGTGAGTAAGAGAAGAGGGCATTGGTACTAATGTCTGGGTCTAGGGCTTGATCCAAAGGTATTCGTGTTTGTAAAGATGCACTTTCTGACATCTCTAGCTCCAATTCAGCCTTTGGAAATTGGGGCTCATGGTCATTGATATCTAAGACTTGAACCTCCACATGAATTAGAGCCAAGTGTTTAGCAGTTAATACAGTAAAAGAAACCAAGCATGGATCATTGTGCCTGCAAAGTTGCTCTCTGTCCAGCCGCCCTGCAGTGCTGAGCAAGCCATCTTCAGATCCAACATGAAAAGGGAATTCCTCAGGGAACTGAAGCAGTTGGAAGGTATCCACACTTCTCTCCCATAAACCAAAACACTCAAGTAAATTTCCTATCACTGTTCCATTTGGCACTTCTTCTAACACTTTGTATTTCACCCTGAATAGGGTCACAGCCTGGCAACCCACAGAGAGAAAAAAGTGCCACCACAATGCTGTAAATTGAAACATAAAGGGTGATAGCAAAACCATTCTTCTGAGAAAGACAGCTATGCTGCTGTTAGTCCCAGGACAGATGACTTTATCCTTGAATCTCTGTACCCCCAGTTTGAACTCAAAAAGCTTGTAAATCCTTTGTATTTTCAGTCAAAGGTAGTCCCACTTCTAGATCCCATAAGCACACGAATAGGATTAAAAATCCCACGAAAACCCAGCTACATCGAGAGGAAAAAAATCCTCCTTTTCTCTTCAGGCAAGAGGTCCAGCTGCTATCAGGACTGAAAACCCTTAGTGCAGAACAATGAGACAGGAATCTTTGCATATGCAGTTTAGTTCTGAGAATACAGATGGCTGCCTGTCAGGGCAGAGAAGTAGAATGGCTTCTGTTTCCTATGGAAACCCCACCTACAGGAAAAGGGAAGAATAATAATTCCAGTACAATGCCTTCCCAGGAGAGGTGGCTGTTTTGAGAGAAGCTGCTTCACATCTCTGGGAAAGGTTTGGAATTCATAAATTAAAAAAAAAAACCCAGAAAGAATCACTATGATCAAACATTTTACTTATCTGGCCATATCTGCAGAATGGTTGTTCAGATTAGGTATCTCCAGGGGGAAATACTTCAGACTTATCTAGCCGTGTCTCCAGAAGAGTGATTCAGACTGCTAAATTTCTACTGGGGCTGTAGGATCCATTCCTATCCTAGATTCAAGATTTCAAGAAAAAATGGTGAGGGTGACCACCCATCCTGGTTGGAAATATGGGATATCCAAAACACTACCCCCTGCCCCCTGTTCTCCCAAGTCAGATGTGTACTGCAAGGAGAGGCAAAGGCAAAGCAGCATGCAGCACCATTTCACTTTCCTGCTGGACTAAGCCCTGCACCCTGGGTGCTTATTTTATTCTGTGCCCCACGTCTGAGACTGGCCTCCAAAATCTGGGACTGTACTGAGAAAAATGGGATGGATGGTCACCCTACTTTTAACCTACCTGGACAACTTTGCCAGAGCCAGTCATATCTAGGGACCTACTGAAATCATGATTTCATGGATTTTGTGGAAATTGCAAAATCCAGCACTGCCCGTGAAAGCAGTCAATGTTCAAAAAATCCATTAAAATAAAAAAACTTACTGAAAATAAAATGCTGGCTCCTAAAACCTGGCCATACAGGCTGCCAGGGGGTAAAAGGAGAAAAGTAACTGCCAGCACCAAGGGGAACCCAAGATAGCTGCTGTCCTGCCCCTCACCGATTGCAGCCCCACCCCTGTCCACCAATCAGCAGTGAGACTGCAGGATGGACAGTCCTCACAATCAATCAATGGTGATGGGGCAGGACCACATGACAGACAGCCCTCACAGCCAGTTAACACCAATGAGCGGGGCCACTGGGGTCCTTTGCCAATCAGAGGCATGGCGGGGGGGCATTGCAATCATCCCAGGAAAATGGGGGCTGGCCCCACAATATCCCTAGAAATTGGCCCACCACCTGTGAGTTGGGTGGACCCCTAGTCACATCCCAGTACAACATAGGTCCAAGCCAGTGAAGACAGAGTCCATTGATGGGACACTACGCATGTCAGGACTCATCACTCTGGAAACCCCACTTCTCCCCATTTCTCCCTCCAGAGCCACTAGGAAGTGTTGCAGTTTGATCTAATTCATTCCACCCATACCTCTACAGGGATCACCTGGCTCATCCTCCACAAACCCCAGATCCATTGGCAATCTGGTACTTTCCAGTTCAGTCCATTCTACTGCCAAAGCACCAGCAAAGGCCATCACTCTGATGGCACCAGGACCTATTTTCAGGGGAATCTACACTTCCAAGTATTCCAGGGTAGCTGTATCCCAGTCACTAACCTTCAGATGGCCAGGCCTGAAGCAGCTATCCCCAAGCCCACCACTACTCTCCCAGACAAACACCAGGACCTGATTGATGTCTTTGATTTAAAAAAAAAAAAAAAAAAATGCAGGCACCCTGCTGCCCCACAGGCTCTTTGACAGCCCTGTAAAACAATAGTCTCAGGGCAGGGGGTTCCCACTGACTGCCTATACTATACCAGAGCTGAAGCTGTGGACCTTACTGGATTCGCTGCAGGAAAACCTGACCATCTATTTCTCTGGTCAAGGCCCCTGTCCTCCTTGTGAAAAAGATCAGTTCCCTACACCTTGTTTCCCTACACCTGCGTGGAGATCGTCAAGCTTTGAATAAGGTCACCACCCAGAACCTCCCCCTCATTTATGAACTAGTTGAAAGACTAAGACAAGGACAGGTCTTCATAAAATTAGATCTGGGGCAGTGGGGGAGGGGGTAGAAATTGGTCCATATTTGTAAATGATGTGTGGAAGATGGCTCTTCCAAACTGCTTCGCTGCTCTGCTGCTGTAGATGGCCAGGGACTGCCCACTGCCCGACAGGCTTGTCCCTAGAATGAACCACAATTAAGTTAGAGTGAAGTTACACATTACACTTAAAGCATACTAAATCTGTGAAATCTTAGGCAGCATTCAAGTTAGAACATGCTGTGAGCAGTTACATTCTTGCTGGCACAGCTCTAACTAGAAGGCTGGTAAGCAGGGGTGTGGTTAGGAGCCAGGACACCTGGGCTCTATCTCTGCTCTGGGTTGAGGAGGAAAGGCTGGTACATCCTGGGCTACTGGAGGACTGCAAATTCCTTGTTTTATCTCCATGGTGCAGACCAAAGTTAACCTAACACAAGGTAGGTAGCACAGCCCATAGTTAACTCTAGCCTGAAGTGACATAACTTTGAGATGCTCAGAGGACACTTAACATAAGTTAACTAGCTTTAAAATGTAAACACTTATGTTTAAAGTGCCCTTAGTATGGTCAAACTGTAACATGTAACTTCACCCTTAAAGAATGTGCAGTTATCTTACCAGATTGTCACCTGAGAGAAACACAATGCTTGTCAGGGACTAGAGAATGTATTCCCCAACTCAAATGCCAGAATCTTCAGAAGAGAAAGATTACTCCTATGGCCACACCTCCTGAGGGCTCTGTCGTGATGGAACATTTTCTCAGCAGGCTAGAGACTATATTCTACACCTCAACTGCCTGAATCCTACTGAGAAAAAGCTTTACCTATCTAGCTATATCTTCTGAATGATAGTTCAGATCAGCACATTTCAGTGGGGAAATATTTGTCATAGGAAGGAGAACATACTTCCTGCCTGTATTGTCAGATCCCTCAAGATCTGGGGTGGATTAATGCAGGGGTGGATTAACGCATGGGCCCAGGGCCAGGCGCCCCCTGCTGTTTCATGTGACCCTGTGTGGGTAATCAAGGAGCAGCTCCCTACTTAATATAAACAATGTCTTTATAATAGCAGTTACTTGCAGAGCTGTTACAGGGCCTGCTGTTCTGCCCCCAGACTCCCTAACTCTCCTCCTCTTCCTGTCTCCTCCCCTTCCATCCTGTTCCTCGTTCAGACTCCTCCTTTTTGCCGCTGCTGTTTTGCCTCTGAGATCCATACGTATTGTTACATCTTTCCTTTCAACAGTTCAAAACAGATGATTAACTTATTCCCCTTGTTGGGCCAGAGGTTGCTAGCACATAGCCCACCATGGAGACCGAGCCTTTACTGGTGGTCTGCTGTGTTCTTTAGGGCTCATAGTCATCCAGGTATGCTGGTCGTTGTACCAGCCTCCCACTTCTTGTTTGGTTGATTTTCCTGGGTGCTACGCCTGCTTCTGTTCTGTCCATGTCTTTGTTTTGCGGGATGAACTCTGCTTGTGTATCTCTTTCCTTTGTGGAGTCCATGGCATCTTTCTCCCCTATCTGGGGCTCACTTGTCAAAGTTGTCTTGGCCCTGATCCTGGCATCTTTTGCGCACTTGTATTTCCACTCTGCCAGCACTCTGCAGCTGCTTCTAGTTACAGCTCAACTGCTGTCTGCTATCTGTGACAACTTTGTAGGATCCATCTCCCACTGCACCCTCAACAGTGTCCTTTTGCCATTCTTTCACATGTGGACTTACGGGTTGTAACCAGACCTTTTCCCCTCTGCACAGTGGTCTCAGGTCCCTGGCTCCTTTGTTATACTGTGATACATGCTAAGACTGTTGCTTTTTTAGCTTCTTCCATGTACTTTTGCCCCTTCCCCCCTGGGGTTGTAGCAAACAGCCTCTCATGGGGAGTAATGTCTTAGTTCTCTGGCCCATTAAACTTTGGGTTGGGCTCCTGCCCATTCCTTGGGAGGGTGTGTTGCGATGGTCCAATAGAGCCAGGTGGGGATCCCCTGTAGTCTTATTTGCCTTCAACAAGAGTCTCTTAGATGTCTTTACCGTTGATTCAGCCTTCCTATTGCTTTGTGGGTACCCAGGGGATGATGTCTTGTGCTGGAATTCCCATTTAGTGCAGAACTGTTTGAATTCCCTTGAGATGTATTGTGGGCCATTGTCTGAGAACAGTGTCAGGTATCCCATGCCATGCAAAATGAGCCTTTAGCTTCCTGATCGCTGTTCGTGCCTGAGTGTCTTCAAGGTAATCCACCTCCCAAAAATTGGAATAGTAGTCTACCGTGACCATATAGTTTCTGTCATTGACATTGAACAAGTTAGTCCCTACCTTCTCCCAGGGCCAAGAGAGGATGTCATGAGGGTTCACTGTCTCCTTTTGCTGTTTGTCACTGTATTCCTTGTACACCTCACACTGCTCCATGTGTGTTCTCAAGTTGGCATTCATGCCTGGCCAGTAGATGCACTCCCTTGCTCTCCTCAGGCATGACTCTATTCCCATATGTGAAGCATGGAGTCGGTTCATGATGTCTGTGTTCAATGGAGACACTACCCTTTCTCCCTTGAACAGAATTCCATCCCGTGCACATAGTTCATCCCTCCATTGGTAATATGCAGCAACTTCTGGTGGTACTTGTGCCTTGTGCTGTGGCCAACCCTCAAGGATGGTTCATTTAACTGCTTGTAGCACACCATCCTGTTCCATACTCTGTTGTATTGCTCTGAGACTGCTTTTGGAGATGGGCAAGTCTTGTACCATATTAATGGACTCTATCTCCTGTTCTACAGATCTGTCTGTGCTGCACTCTTGCTCTACTTAGTATGTCTGCCACTTGCAGAGACTTCTCTGGGCAGTATTTTATCATCATAGGCCTGGAGTCTCAGCAGCATGCGTTGAAGTCACATCTTGTGGCCTAGGCATCTCCATAATGGCTCTCACCTTCTCTGGGTCTGGCCGTAGTCCTTCCGAAGTCAGCAGGTGTCCCATGTAGGGTACTTCTGTTCTTCTCAGCTACGTTTTGTTGGCATTCAGTTTAATGTTCCTCTCCCAGCATTTGTTAAGAAGTTGTTGCAGTTTGGTGTCGGTCACGGATAGGAGAAGGGGATGATAAGGAAGAGATTATGAGAAGAATATCCTCAGCCACAATCTCGATACCTGGAAGACCTTCCAGCTCCTAGTTCAGTTTCTGCTGGAAAACTTTCGGACCTGGACTGATCCCCATGGGCATCCATAACCAGCAATACCTGCCAAAGGGCGTACTAAAGGTTGTCAGGTGGCTGGAAGATTCATTTAGCTCCACATGTCAAGAATCGATTTTGGCATCACAAACTGTGAACATTTTTGCCCTAGACAGGTCAGGTAGTACATCCTCAATTGTTGGCAGTGGGTAGTGGCTTCTTTTGAGTGCCCTGTTAAGTGGGTTTGGATCAACACAGATTCTCAGTTTGCCTGATGGCTTCCTTACTACTACTAGGCTGCTGATCCAGTCAGTGCTTTTTTCAAATGGTGTGATGATGCCTTTTTTCTGCAGGTTTGTCAATTCTTTCTTCAGTGGCTCCAGCAGGGCTAGTGGAACTCTGTGTTTTGGTAGTCATACTGGTTGCACCTGTGGCTCTATTTCTAACTTCAGTTTGCCTTAAAGAGTCCAGTGCCCTGGAATGTCTCCATATCTTAACAGAATGTTAGGTAGTGAACCTAATGACTGTTCTTGCTCTTCTGTGACCTGGAGGATGTTGTGGTGTTGCACTGTAATTAAATCCATGTCCTGTGCTGCCTGGGTGCCCAGCAGTGGATGGGTCAATCACTATAAATTCCAGTCAGTACTGTTTCTTGTTGCATGAATTTATTATAGTCAGCTGGCACTTTTCCAGTGGCCTCATGGTTGTTTTGTTATACTTTAACAGAACTTGGTGATATTTTTCCATTCTGATGCTGCTACTCAATAGATTCACAGGAAGGACATTGCAAGTGGCTCCACAATCCACCTGGAATCTTATAGGTCTTTACTCTAGCATCATAGTTGCAAATATGGCTGAGTTGTTGCCCACTTTATTCTGTAATGCGTGTCATGGGGCGGGGCCTAGGGGCAGCCGTGATGCCCCTTGGGCCCCTTACTGTGTCACATGGGCGACGTAGCACCCTCTTGTCTCACCCGCCACATCTTTGCTGTTATGGTTCTGTAATGGAGGCTGCCTAAGATTCCCTTGTCCACAGTAATATGCTGGCATTATTCCCTGTCCCTTATAGGGTGACTCGGTGCACTCCAGCCTTAAGGGCTATGCGTTCCTCCAAACCTTCCCTTTAGCACGCCCCAAGCCTCACAGCTGTACCGGATGTTCTCAGGTCATACACTCACCCCTCCTGAGTTCCTATTCCCCTCCCAGGCCTATTCGCCCCCCCGGGCTTCTGTTCGGTTCTGTCGAGCTCTTACCGTTCAGGCCCGAATCTGCATGTCGGCCCCTCTCCAGGCTTATACCGCGCACCTGCCCCTCTCCGGGATGTATACCACGCGCCCGCCCTTCTCCGGGGCTTAGTGTCGGTAGGAGCCTGATCGCTCCTGGGGCCTGTGCCATGCTTCCAGCGCTCCTCACCCTTACTCGGGCTTCTCAAAGTTGGGCTCAGGTGGCCCTTTCCCTGCCTGGCCCCAGACCCGCTTTCTTGGGCCTATGCCACGCCTCCCACGCCCGTTGCCCCCTCTGGGCCCTATGCCACGCCTCCTGCTTCTTGCGCCCGGGGCTCAGGTGGCTCGTAGCCATGCCTGGCCCCCTGACCCTACCTCTGGGTCGTACACCCTACTGGGCAACCGCCCTCA
Source organism: Crocodylus porosus (assembly GCF_001723895.1). Taxonomy (NCBI): domain Eukaryota; kingdom Metazoa; phylum Chordata; order Crocodylia; family Crocodylidae; genus Crocodylus; species Crocodylus porosus. The sequence continues at coordinate 3,008,394 of NW_017728946.1, read as the reverse complement.
TGGGCTGGGGTCCCAACCCCACACTCACCGTATGCCTCTCCGGCACTCTAAAACACTGTGCCCACTATGGCACTGCTCACTGTGCCCGCTGGGCACCAGGAACCCCCAAGCTACTGGGGACCCCCTGTGAGGCCTCCTCACACCCCTACAGCCTCACCTAGTCCTCCAGTATTAAACAGTAACAAAACCATGAGCCAAGCAGCTGCAACACAAACCAGAAGCCTACCAGCTTATAACACAAAGCTTGCACTCACTAGGCTCTTCACCATGTTCCTCTTAGGGTTCTCTCTACCCCTACATCATTGCAGCCGGTTTGCATGGTCAGGCAGCAACCTGCGCCTGCAGCTGTCTGGAGGGAACTGCCTCCCAGGCTCTGGCCCGGGCTGTTTATAAAGGTCTGGCCCTGCCCCCTTTTTGGCCATGTGACCTGCCTGGTTGCCCCAGCAACCAGCACCTGAGCTGCCCCGGTGATTGGCAGCTCCTTACTCCTATTTTAGGAACAGGGCTCCTAAGTGTCCCTGTGACAGTGTGTATGTATCCTGTGAGTGTGAATCTGTCAAATTTACCCTGAAAGCTTCCTCCTCATCTGTAGTCTCCTGATCTCTCATCACTGCATGGACTGTTTTTTTTCCTATTTGGGTGGCTACGACACTGACCCCTGAAATGATTCTTTTTTCCACAGTTTTTGCACTCTTTTCCATAGGCTTTGCATTTGTCCTTCTGCCTTTCATGTAGCATCCCACAGTACATACACTGAATCATACTGTCGATGTTTGCAGTTGGCCTGTCAGGTTCCTGCCTTCCAGAGTCCTTTAGGTTGATTGAGCCTGTGAACCTGCTCTGTACATGTGGCTGTTGATATCAATTTAATCCTGTTTAGACAATTCTGTTGCCCATTCAATTTGGTGACAATTTTCCATGGTTAGATCTACCTCTTTTAGTAGTCTATCCCTCAGGGCAGAGTCCCATGTGCCACACACAATCCTATCCCTGATTAGAGAGTCTTTTATGTTTCCAAAGTTGTATGAGGATGCCAGAGTTTTCAGTTTTCAGTTTTCAGCCCTCTATTCTTTCTTCTTCCTCTTGGTTTCGGGTGAAAAACTGATATCTCTCTACAGTCTCATTTTTCCTGGGGTGCATCAAATGCTTCTATTAACTGTTTTAGTGCATCAGGGTTCCTTTCCATCAGTGTCACACTTACTTCACGGCCTTTTTCCACCACTAGATAGTAAAACAGCTTTACATTCATTTTCTCTTCTTTATCAGCCATGGTTAACTCTGTATGCAGACTGAATTCTTGCTTCCATTGTTTCCATACCTGTGCCAGGCTCTTTGTGTTGAAATCCAGCTGTCCGGGGGGCTTCAGTCCCTCTGTGCTTCTTGCAATCTGTTTGAATCACTGCTGGGGCCCAGGTCTCTCTCTTGTCTTGGGCTTCCTCACAGACTTTCTGCTGCCACCATGTTGTATGTGAGCCTCTGTGGGTAATCAAGAAGCAGCTCCCTACTTAATATAAACAATGTATTTATTATAGCAGTTACTTGCAGAGCTGTTACAGGGCCTGCTGTTCTACCCCCAGACTCCCTAACTCTCCTCCTCCATCCTGTTCCTCCTTCAGACTCCTCCTTTCTGCTGCTGCTGGTTTTGCCTCTGAGATCCATATGTATTGTTACACCTACCAAGCAAGGTGCTTGTCCCAGGAGCCGATGCTGGGTAGGGACGGTGAAGTGGGACTAGCCTCTGCTGGATGGGCAGCCCCATGTTGCTCCATGGGTCTTGCCAGAGGGTCTCTGCTAGTGGACCAGAGCACGCAGGAACTTCTAGGCTGTGGGGAAGTACTTTCCCAAACAGTGCCCTCCTTCTGGGTCCCTGCTGGGATGCTTGTTTGGGGTTGGGCTCCTACAGGCCTCAGCTGAACCCACTCTGTGGCTCTGCTCCCAGGACCCAGCTCTCCAGGGAAAGCAGAGCCTGGCCTCATTGCAGCAAGTCCTTCCCCTAGGTCACAGCTGCAAAAGCAGCTGCAAGGGTGAAGGAAGCTGCTGGCAGGTTCTGCCTGGGACCCAAACCAGAGCTACCCACTAAGCCATGGGGCCAGGACAGGCTGGAGATGGTCTCCAGAATCTCAGCCCAGGCCTATCTTCTTGAGGGGTTTGCAAGCAATTCATGAGCATTTAAAAGGTAAGACACATTCTCATGAGATTTTATATATTTGTATTTTATTACATTTTGGTTACATAATTATGTGATGGTGGCATTAAAACACAGGTGTAATGGATATATAAAAGAGATTTACAGTATATGAAGTTTAGCACATGTTTAATGTTTCAGGAATGATTTTTAAAAAATTGAGATTTAATTGTTTAGGCCTAGCCGGTTTGCATGGTCAGGCAGCAACCATCAGCCCCCACCCGCGCCTGCAGCTGTCTGGAGGGAACTGCCTCCCAGGCTCTGGCCCGGGCTGTTTATAAAGGTCTGGCCCTGCCCCCTTTTTGGCCATGTGACCTGCCTGGTTGCCCCAGCAACCAGCACCTGAGCTGCCCCAGTGATTGGCAGCTCCTTACTCCTATTTACTAGTAATTGTAAAAATCACTAACAGTATTCTTAGACTCATACTTGAGGCTATCAGTATGGCCTGTATTTTTCTTGTAGCAGCTGACTGTAGTGTAGGTACAATGTAAAATGTGTATAAAAAAATAGGCAAACAAGAGTCTACATGACCACTAAACCAAAGCATCATTCCTTTTGTGTTATTATATATTTATGGTGATCCCATGTATCTAAGTCATTTTCCAAAGGCAGTTGTTTTATTCAGTTGTGTGAGGCAAAACTGAGTAGTTAATTTCAACATTTCATGCTGTGCTTTATTAATGCACCATGTAAACATTTAATAGGTCTATTTATTAATAATTTTGATACATTCATATTTATAATGGGGTGTGGGGGACCTCCTATTTTCTGTTTGCCAAGGGCCCTAATAAATCTTAATCTACCACTGCCTGAATGCTAGTGTAGATCAGTAAATCTCTGTGGGGAAAATGTTTTTCAGGAATTGGATAATGTATTTTTTGCCTGAATTACCAGCTTCCTCAAAATAAAAAGTTTACTTATCAAACTTTATCTCCTCAGTGGTAGTTTAAATCATTAACTCTGTAGCTATAAAGAGATTTTTTGTTTGACCTGGGACTGATTGCCTTGAGTGACTTGAATTAAAACAGCTGTTACATGAGTGGCTCTTCCAAACTGCATTGCTAGTCTTCTGTCAGTAGGTGGCCTGGGAGAGCCCACATCTTGAGAAACTTGTCCCGGGAAGGAACCACACTGAAGTTAAAGCAGCTGTAATTAACTTACAGATGCACACAACATGATCCTGGGGGGAAGCCAATTCCATAGTAAGGAAGGCATCCCAGGGAAGTGGGCCATTACACAAGGGAATTTCATGTGCCCCAGTAAAGAATGGATTTTCCAGAGAATTTTAAGCTTTTCAAAAAGTGATCATGGGGCTAGGGGAGGGGGCTGACTGGGAGGTGTTTGAAGCTTTCTGTGAGCCTTTGTATCATCCCAGGTCTTGGGGTGAGTCTAGGACCCCAGCAGCCAGAGACTGACAGACTCAGCAGGAAGGCTAGAGTCCAAAAACTCAGAAATGGCTCTCTAGGAGAAAGGGCTGTGGTCAGGGAAGATGAGAAATTGTATCAGGTTTTGTGTACTCTGTCTTCAAACTATACAGTCAATTTTTCTTGTATAATTCTTTTCACCTATAAAATAAATCTGCTACTTTGTTACCTTACTGTGATAGCACTTAATCTCAAAACAAGTGATATTCCAGGTGAGCCCTTTCTATAGAGAAATATTTGCTAGCATCCTTGAGAGAGAAAATTTACTCATCTGACCATATCTTCTGGATATGGCCATACCTCTACTGAAGGGGCTGACCTGCTGTTCAGACTGTCAATTCTTTGTGGCGGGGACTGTTTTTCAAGTGGCTGGAGAATGTACTCCCCACCTGAATGGCAGATTGCTTGAGGAAAAAAATATCCTCATGTGGCCGTATGTCCTGAGTGGTAGCTTCGACTGGCAAATCTCTTGTGAGAGAGATGTTTGTCATGAGCTGGAAAATGCATTCTACAGCTAAAGTGCAAGATTCCTCAAGGAAAAAACATTTCTTGCATCAGGGAATATCTCCTGAATGGTAATTCAGATCAGCTAATATCTGTGACGAAATGCTTGCCAGAGGCTGGAGAATGTATTCTGTGACTGAAATGTCAGATTCCTTGAAGAAAAAAATGTTTACTTACCTGGTCATGTCTTCTGAATAGTAGTTCACTGTGGCAGATAGATTTGTCAGGGACTTTAGAATGTGTACCCATGTGAAAAATAAATAAATAATATTATTCATCTGGTCATATCTGCTGAATGATAATTCATATCAGTAACTCTGTGGGAGAAATATTTTTCAGTATTCCCTGCATAAGATGGAAGATTGCTCAAAAAAAAGTTGTCATCTGGCCATATCTCTTGAATAGTATGTCTGATTAGCAAATCTTTGTGGGGAAAATGTATTCCGTGAACATAATGCAAGATTCCTCAAATCAAATCTGCCTGGCCTTATCTTCTGACTGGCTGTTTAAGTTAAAAAATCTCTGTGTGAGATATGTTTCTCTGAAGCTGTAGACCAATTGTTCTCAATGTTTTTAGACTTGATGCACCTCTCCACAGACCCAAGGTACCTCTTGATAAATGCAAAGCACCCCTTGGAAAGTGCCAGCTCCTATTTTTCACTCTTTTCTTAACTACAGAAAACTAATAGAGCATTTCTTCTGTTGAAATGAACACAGAAAGACTGCAAAAGATCAGAATGGTTTCAACGCTATGGATTCCTATTTGAAATCATTAGGTTTATCTTGTGAATCATGTTTGCACAGCTAACAGTGCTAACATTGTGTGGCACCTCTGCAGCACCCCTGAAAAGATCTCAAAGAACCTCAGGATTCCTGATTGAGAATCACTGTTCTACAGTCGCTGCAAAGTATTTCCCTAAAATTGATTTGCCCAGCTGAACAACTGTTCAGAACATATGACAATATAACAACTTTTTTTATCCTGGGACTGACATGGATAGAGCACCATTAAGCTTCCTTTTCCCAGGAATCTTTTCCACAGCAGGCACAGTCCTGCAGTGCCCAGACAAGTGCAGCCCCATGGACCAGGGGTATAGAATGGCAGCCCCTCTCTTTGGGAGGCGCCTGAACCTGAGTAGGGTGGAGTGAATGGTGCATCCAGAGCAGCTCTAGGGAATCTAAGCCACTGCCTCTCCCTCATAATGGCTAGAAAGTGATATTTAGAGGTTTGCTTTTTTGAATCGGCTTGTAGGTAAAGTAGATATGTATTAGAACAATGGTCCAGGGCAACAGCAAGGGTTAATTGATTTCTAAAAGCCTGTTTGTGCTTTCAAGGTTCACTATGTCTGACACAGGCAACAATCAGCGATGCCTAAAGATGACGAGTCATCAGAAGGGGAGAAAAGATACAAAAGGAGGTATTTCAGAGCAACAAAGGGTCCCCAAGAGAAGAACCCAAGGCCTCCATGGACAGAGGGCATACCACCAGCCCTTCTAACCTTCAACTTCCAGGCTGCTGACATCTGACATCAAGAGAGAACCTGAGAGTGAAGCTTGCATATTGGCCAGATGTACCTTGACTCTGACAGCTCTAGGATCGGTAAATATAGAATTATTTGCATTATTCTTATCTGCTATCACTGTGTAGCAATATAATTTGCCTATTTTTGAATGGAGAGATTGTGGTGAATCTGAGGGTTTGGGTCCACCCGGAACAAGGTATCTGGATCCTAAATCATGTGCCAACACCGCAGATGCAGCACTGTGGGGCCAGTTCGACTAGAACACAATTAGCTGTCACCCAAATGAGGAGAGCAGAGGTAGTAAGACTTTGTTCTTCCCTCTTTCCTCCCTCCCTCCCTCTCCCCCTGCCACTTGTCAGCATAATTTCCCTCAACACCTTTACCCATAAGACTTGTTATTTACTGGGTCAGACCATAGGTCCCTTTTGGCCCATCTCCTCTGAGTAGCAGGTGTGTATCTGACCTGGAAGGAGGCTCTAGCCAGGAGGGTCCCCAGGGACTCAGGGGCTGCTTTCCTTGCCCTTTTTCACTCCCATCTCCAAGCAGAATATCACTGGGCAGTGTCTGCTGGCTCCTTGGACTCATTTGAAGGCCAGTGGGTGCTGTCTGGTGTGCTCTCCTCTGTTTCCCCACTTGAAACACTTGTATTGAACCTCTGACTAGCATTCCTCTCCCTGTTTTTTCATGATTTGTCCCAAGAAATCTGCTGTCCCCTTTTTCTGTAGCCTCCCTGCCTAAGGGAGGCCAGTGAGACACTTGGTGGGCTAGGCCTAGGTATTTTAAAGGGCGGCAAATAGACCTCTAAACAGCAAGGGGCTCCTGCCGGTTCCCCATGGGGCCAGCCCCAGCCTGCTCTACTTTGGCTGACCCTGGACTGCTGCTGCCACTGCTGCCCCTACCTCCTCCCCTCCATACACCTATTCCTGCTCCCAGCTCCCGCTTCCAGCCCCTGCTGCTGAGATCACAGCACCAGTGGGCCCCCTCCAATGCCAGCTGCCTGAGAGGACCCTGCCTTGCCAACAAGACCTTTCCACTAGTCCAGCTGCCTCAGCAGCCCCCTCTTACCACCCCCCCCACATTGCCTCTACCTCTCTCTCCCTCTCATGGTGAGTCCTGTGGCCCACACCTCCCCCCCTGCTTTTTGTGTTCTGGCTGAGAAAGCCAGCTATGTGCTTCCTCCACTGTGGTGTGTGTCTCCCTGCCCTGGCCCCAGCCCATGAAGCCCCAGCCCCCAGCTCCAGCCCCTCCTCCCCTATACATGGCCTCTACCCACACTTCCCTGCCCCTGCTGCCCCAGCACAAGCCATCCCCAGCCCCCACCGGTTCACCACCCCCCACCCCATAGTGCAGCCAGGGGCACCTGCCCCAGCCCCTGCTGAAAAGAAGGGGAACCCAGAAGCTCCCCTTCCCATTCCACCCCACCCCCACTCCCACTTCGACCCATGGCAGGGCAGGAGCCTCCAGCTCAGGGGCTGACAAGGAACCAGCGGGGAGCCAGTGTGGCCAGGGGCCTGCCAGTCCATATGCCCTCTGGCCATGCCCCCCAGGGGAGCCTGTGTCATCCCACAAGGGAACCAGGGAAAGGGCAAAGAGAAGGGCTCCTCAAGGACCTCCTTCACATCTGGGTTAGGAAAGGCAAAGGGCCTGCCCCAATGCCCAAACCATTGGCACCTGGGGGAACCAAGGGTGCTGCACCAAGTTGTCATCCCAGGCCTGCCCTGTGATCCCAACACTGAGAGGGTCAAGGCAGAGCCCTCTGATGAGTAGAACAACCCTGAGGGGGACCCTGCACAGACCTCCCAGTGCCCTGGCCTGCCACTTCCCCAAGCTGACCCTGCCCCTGCCTCTAGGGGTTGCACCAATCCCTCTGCCAGGGTCAGGGGTATCAGTGGACTGGGTGGTTCAGGCAGTGCTCTTCCAGGCCTCTGGCCCATCAGGGTGGAAGCAAGTGAAACTATCACCCCTCCTTCAGCAGTCAGGTGGAGCCCACTGAATCTCAGGACCAGGAAGAAGATGAATGGGAGGCTGTGGGACCCACGGAGCCCGCAGACCTCTCGGCCCTGGTGGTTCCCAGGGAAGCGCTGCTCCAGTTCCTGGAGAAAGAGAGCATGTGGTGCTCCCTGAACAAGGTGCTCCTCACCCTGGACCACTGCAGGGACTTCTACCATGTCTTCAATACAGTGAGGGAACTGGTGGGGGAATGCAAGGGACCCAAGTAGCACAGTGCTTGGACCTACTCGTGGGCCCACAGCTTCCATAACACCCTCTACATCTACAGGAGGGCAGCAGGTCTGCTACAGCACCCTGGGTCAGGCACTACTGTATGTGAGGCCTCTGCCAAGCCAGCTGACATGCCCCAGCAATGAAGTAACTCAAGATTGTGACCCTCAATGTCTGTGGCTTCAGAACAGGTCTTCTCAGGTGCTGGGTGCTCTCCTTCCTCTGGGAAGGGTGCTATTCATGCAGAAGACCTGTACGATTCCAACTGCTGAAGCCAGCTGGTGGCTGGAGTTGGGGGACAAGGTGTTCTTCAGCCACCTCGCACAGACCTCCTGTGGGGTGGCCACCCTATTCTCCTTGGGCCTGCAGCCCGAGATCCTCCAAGACATTGAGGCAATGCCGGACCACCTGCTCCATCTCTAGGTCATGGTGCAGGGGCTGGTTCTGAACCTGCTGAACCTCTATGCCCCTGTGCATGACTCAGGGATGGCATGCTTCTACCTCAGCACCCCTGACCCTCACAAATGCCTCATCCTTGGCAGGGACTTTAACGTCATCCTCGAGGTACAGGACCACACAAGCAGAGTAGAGCCAGGCCATCTCCAACATCCTCAGGGGGATCCTCTCAGATCACTCCCTGGTGGACATCTGGTATGCCTGCCACCCTAACCCCACCACCTTCACCTTTATGAGGATGGAGAAGTAGGCATGCCACTTCCAGTTGTACTGCATTTACATCTCACTGCTCAACACTGCCCAAGTCCACGCCTCTGGCATTAATGACGACCATCTTGTTTACTTTCAGGTCATGCATGACCTGAGCATCTGGGGCTGGCCTACTGGCATTTCAACAACAACTTGCTGGAGGACATGGGCTTTGGGACAGCCCTCCAGGAGCTCTGGATGGCCTGGTGCGGGCAATGGCCAGCTTTCCCCTTGGCTCAGAGATGGTGGGATGTGGGGAAGTTGCGTGCCTGGCTCTTTTGCTGCAGATACACTTGGAGGCACACCCAGTAGAGGGAGGTGGCCAGGGAACAGCTTGAGAAGAAGGTGCTAGAGGTGGAGAGGTGCCTAGCTGCTAACCCAAACCCATCGCTCTGAGGAGGGTGTTGGGAGGAGCTTCGCACTCTGGACGAGTGCCACACCTAGAGTGCATTCATTCACTTGCATGTTCAGCTCCTTCTGGAAATGAACTGTTGCTCCCAATTCTTATACCCTGGAGAAGAGGCAGAGGTGCCAAGAAGTACATGGCATACCTCTTGGTGGGTGACACCCTTCCCCTTATGGATCTAGGTGAGATGCAAGAATAGGCAAGAGCTTTCTATGGAGAACTCATCTTCCTGGGTCAAACTGACACCAATGCCTGCCCGGGCCTGTAGGAGAGACTGCCACAGGTCAGCGTCGGTGACTGGAACTGGCAGGAGGCTCTTCAATGGGCTGACTGCAGAATTCTATTAGGCCTTCTGGGATGTCCTCGGCCCAGATATCGCTGTAGTTTGGGCTGAGTCTGAAGAGTATGGGGAGTTCCTTCTGTCATGGAAAAAAAGCTGTGCTGACCCTCCTGCCCAAGAAAGGGGACCCCTGTGACCTGAGGAACTGGTGTCCCATCTCCCCTCTCTGCACGGACGACAAGGTCACAGCAAAGGCCATCTCACTGCACCTGAGGTTCATGCTGGAAGATGAGATCCACCCTGAGAAGTTGTTCATGGTGCTGGGGAGATCCATCTTCAGTAACCTATACCTGATCCAGAACCTCCTGGAGCTCACACTCTGGGAGGGCCTGTAATTAGCTCTCCTGTCCCTCAACCAGGAGAAGGCATTTGGCAGGTACATGTAACATGGGCAGCTCCATGCTCTGGGCCAGCGCAGCAGACTATGCCTGCTTGACATAGTCCAGGAGGTCCCTGAAACAGGTAATGTGGACCAGGACCATCCTCTGGTGTACAGCTGTGGGTTTTTCTGCAGGGGCTCGGTGAGGAGTTCAGCTTCAGTCCCCACTTTGTGTGGTTTCTCCAGGTGCTCTGCCCCTCCACAGAGTGTATGGGCATGCTCAACTGGACCCTGATGGAGCTCATCCCGTTCAGGCAAGGAGTCCTTCAAAGTTGTCTGCTGTTGGGCCAGCTGTACACCATGGTTCTTGAATTCTTTCTCTGCCTCCTGCACAAGTGGGTGGTGGGACTGGTGCTCCAGGAGTCAGCCATGAGGCTGGTCCTGTCAGCATATGCCAATGATATGCTCCTCAGGACCCAGGTGACTAGGCACAGATAGAGGCCTGCCAGACCATGTACTCAGCAGCTTCCTCTGCCTGGGTCAACTGGATCAAGAGCTCTGGCCTAATGGTGGGTGACAGGTGGCAAGTGGGCTCACTCTCACCTATGCTTCAGGGCATCCACTGGGGCACAGGCTTACTGCTCTCCCTGGGGGTCCACCTGTTCCCCAGGAACCCCTTCCTGCCAGAGGACTGACAACAGCTATAAGTCAGGGTGTTAGAGTGGCTGCAGGCCTGGGCAGGCCTACTGTGGTACCTCTCTTTTCAGGGGAGGATGCTGGTGATCGTGTTGTGGTTGAATCAGAACTGACAGAGCCAGCTTTTCTTTATTTAGCGCTATACTGTGATCACAGGGAGAATTCCATACAGCAAGGGGAATTACCCTTGTCTGTTTCAAAGGATTTCTCGGACTCTCTAAGTTTACAAGCGTATTTATACTAAAGACAGAGAAAGAGATAAAAATACACCCTGGAGAAAGAAAAACAATAGTAAATTACACAGAAACTTAGAACGTTTACTTAAACAACTATCTATGCATAGGGCTATCCCAAGGCATGCAGGAATACACAGGGCAAGATATCAAGATAACCCAAGGAATGCAGGAATGCGGATTCCTTATCTCAGAACACTTGAATTAAGCAGTATCAGCACGTCTGGTCTTTGTCTGTTTTTTTCTAGTCAAGTAAGCCAATTACTTCTACAGATGATTGCATAATAACTCAAAAATAAAATCTTACTCTTGTGTACTGTGTGGGAGGTGTAGTTGGGGAGTGTGTGGGGTGGGGGGAGAGTTGTGAGGGGATGTGGCTGTGTGTGTGGGCAGGGAATAGGGTATGTTGGGGGTGTATATGTGGAGGGGTTGTGGGTATAGCGTGTGGGTGTGTAGGGCTTGTGGGGTATGAGGACCCCTCACCCCCCCCATGGTGCACAGCCTCCACTGATGACAGCAGCAGTTGGGGATGCTTGGGGTGCTCGTGCCCAGCACAGGCACTACTGCCAGTGGCACATGGCTCCGGCCAGCATTGCACATGGGGGCGGGGAGCACAGCCAGGTCTGGCTGCTTCTATCACATGGGGTTCCCTACTGCGCATATGCACCTCCTGCAGTGGGGGAAGTACAGTGGAGTTGGATGTCTTCACAGGTCCCAGGACTCCACTGGGAAGCAGGGACCGGGGCTTCCCTCTACCTCCTGCAGTCCCAGGACCTGCGCAGCATGGAGCGGTGAAGGTAGCTGGCTTCATTGGATGGGGCTCCCCCTGGTGGTGCGTGAGTGCATGAGCTGCATATGCACTGCATGGAGCCCCACATGATAGAGGCAGGCCACCCTGGCTGCGCTCCTTGCCCCCATGTGCAGTGCTAGCTGGAACTGCACGCTTCTGGCAGCAGCGCCTGTGCTAGGCATGAGTGCCCCCAGCATCTCTACCTGCTGCTGCTGTTGCTGCTTCCACCGATGGGGAGGGTATACCATGAGGGAGAGTGTGTGTAGGGCCCCTATACCCCACATCCTCCCTCACACCTGCTCTTCTGAGGTCCATGCTCCCACTGCCTCTCTGGGCATGGGCTCTAAATTGCCACTAGCCTCAGCCCCATGCTCTGTGCTTCTGCCCAGCTGCAGCTGCCCCCCACTGCTTCCCTACCTGGTGCCCAGAGTGAGCAGGACACAGGGCAAGCTGACGGGTCCGGCCCCCCACCCCAGGCAGCTGTAGCAGTGGCAGCCCTGCCAGGAAACCGTGTGCTGGCTGGGCTGGGCCCTTCCATGCACAAGGATGGGAGTGAGGCACAATGGGGTATTTTGCAGCAGGTATTTGTATATATGAATGTCTCGCTCCCACCCTCATTGGCAGAAGGGCTGGGTGGGGTAGTTAGTTGGTGGGCACCCACAGAATGGATGAAATTGCCTGGCAGGCCATTTTTCACCCACCCCTACTGTAAGTGGTCAGGAGGCAAAGAACATTCAGAATCATAAGGGATCAGGTGAGGCCTAAAATTATGATTGGTCCAGGGCCCAGAAGAGTTCCATTGTGCAAGTGACTGGGACACAGGTGGTTATGGTAGCTCAACCATGTGCTGACATGAGGCGTGCAAAGGCAAAATCAGGAGTCTGGGTTAGAAGTTCCAAGCAGGCCAACAACATGCTGTCTGTTCTGGGCTTTATGTCCTGGTTTGGCCAGAACAGTCCTGGATATCATAGGCTACCTCAGCCAGTTGATAAAAAACTGGGCAAGTCCTGGATTGGTGCCACTCAAGCTATATATGCCAAGCCTGGCTCCTACTAAGCAGCAGCTGGAGGTGGAGGGCAGTATTGGGCAGGAGTGGGTACTGCTTCTGTTACCTGTGGGCTGGGATCACCTGCAGAGAGGTCCAGCTTCTGCGCATAGGTGGGGGTGGAGCGTATCTGTATATCACCACACTGACCTGCCCTGCCTTCCTCCATCATCAGGTCTCCTGGGAGCCACGGGGTTATGTCTGGGTAAGTTCAGCACCATCATGTATGAACATGCTGGATAGGAACCTTGCTACCACCCTCTGTGGGTGCATGGTGTGTTCATCTGCATGGGGGTAGTGTGTGTGCATGTAAGCACATGCGCATATGGAATTCACCTCCACCCGTTCTGGATTTCCTTACCCCTTTATATGGATTTCTGCACAAATAATATGGTCGCCTTAGATATCAGGGCCTGTGTGGCCAGAGCCCTCTTCTTGTAACCCAGAGGGCTAACTCAGCCTAATTCCTGATTACTTTCAGCTGACCAGCTACTGCATAAGGGTTTTTTTAATTGGAAATGAGTTCGTCGCTAACATTTGAAAAACCAAGTCAAAAATAAAATCTTTAGAGAAGGAAGTGAAGGGTTTTATTTTAATTAAAACCTAAAAAAGAGACAACACCGGAGAAAACCCCCAAAAAACACTTCTGTTGGAGGGGCTTTTTGACTTGCACCTGTTAAAACATTTGAGATGCAAGTGAAAAATTAGGGAAAAAAAGAGGGGAAGAAAGCCTTGCTTTTGTATTGAACAGTTTGGCAATACTCAGCCAGTTTGGCAGAACTTTTGAGACTACCCACAAGCAACAGAGGAAAGAAATCATTTAATATACCAGTGAAAATTGCAAAGTCACTGAACAATGCTGTGGGTTGTAGAGTTAATTGAGGGAGATCAGGTAGCAGAAGTACTGCATTAGCAGACTGCTGCATTAGTTAACTGCTGAGAAGGTATTTTGCTGTGTAAGCATATCCTCATTTTAAAAATACGTGAGTAATCAAGTTGACAGTATCTCTTTAGCCAAATTTTTTTTGCCAGGAATGTTCAGATAGTAATGAAAGATCACAGCATTTCTGTAACTGAATACAGAGTAAAAACCACATTCTATAAACCAAAAAGCTATTTTTTAAAAACCCATAAAGTGTCTGGGTACTTTGGTAGCATGAGGAGACACAGCTCACATTCATCAGCTTTTACAGTTACACTAATCTTCAGTTATTTAAAACGCAAATATTCTAGGAAAAACAAATTTTAGCTCTCACATTTCTGATAAAGCCTCAGTATTACCATAAACAAAGGGATCCAAATTACAGGAAATAGCAATAGGTCTTTCCAACATTTCATTTATGATACTTGCACTGATAGAAGAAACTGGAAACTTATAGTTCTCTGATTTTAGCAAAAGTGGGAACTGTGTTGAAAAATACAGCTAACACTGCATTTCAACCAGGGTAAAATTTTGCCCTTTTGTACGCTTATGGAAATGTGTATATTTTATCAAGCCTCTGAAGTTCATTTTTAAAAAGGGACTCTTGCTATATGACACAAGTACATTCAAAGAACACACTAGAAACGGTTGTGTTAAGTTTTGTTGCAACAAATAATCTCTCCACATAAAATTCCCCTCTGAGTATCATAATACACAGAGTTTTAATGAACTACACTATATAGGAAATTTCAGCTCCTTTTAAAATGCATTATTGTAAATCTGCTCTGAAAAGCTTTTACAGTTTATCCTTATTTCACATAGGCTTTTTCTAAAATGTGCCAGCCATCATTTAAAGAGATAAATAGGATAGTGCAAAATCCTTATCAGAAAGGCTTTAAATACATTTAATAAGTCAGTTATTGAAAAGTCTGGCTCTGGGTTTTGAAGCTTTCTTGCATTCAGTTGGACCTTCTAGTTCATCTTCTTCAGTGTTTTTCCAGCTTGCTTTCATTGGAGTTAGCAAAGGGGCAACCACATCACCATCCTATCAAACCAATGAAAGAAAGAAAAGGTTTGCTTTTAAAAGCATTCTCCTGAATTTAGAATCAAAAACCTCAACATTAGAATATTTAGTAAAATGGATTAAAAGGCGAAAACCACTCAAACACTGCAGTCAATGCTTGATTATTGTACATGAAAATTTTGGATCAGTGTTCCAACAGAAATTAACTGGTTCCTAATTTTGACCATGATCACATTTTGATCTACTGATTGCATTTCTGGAAAACATACTGCAGGGTCCAGTACATTAAAGTGTACAATAAACCGGGAAGCATTATGTACTGGCTGAGTGGGTGCTGTACCATATAGAAGTGATAAGTGTTAGCAACCTACTAATTCTCTGTCTTCATTATTATATTAGTGATGTGATCATTTGGTCTCAGCGCTTCCATCAAGATGTAGCTGGTCTTGTATGTTTTTACCCAAGGTGAATATATTAAGCATCTTTGTTTCCAACTTGAATTTCCACATTCAATACAAGATCAACACAACTCAGCAAGGGGGAATTAAAGTCTCATGGAGCCCCCTCTTTCCAGTTCCTTTGATTTATTGCATGCTCCTGGGGACATGATGCCAAATCACTTGGTACCTCAGGTGTCAAGGGATCATGGCCCATGGTCTTGCAAATTTGCAAAGGTGTAAAAGTTTCCTACAAAGTAGTGCAGGAAATAAATGCCTGTCCATTATTTAAGATTGGTCTCTTTTGAGATCTGCTTTAGATCTACCTGCCCAATATCCTAAAGGCTGGGTCCAGGGGGTGTCATAAGAGCATCAGTGCACCTTGTCAGGGCACGCCCCCTGTGTATCCGGCGGGCGGGGGGCAGGCAGGAACACCAGTGCTCCCCTTGTGAGCGCTGGTTGGAGAGCAAGTGGCGCACAGCTAGCCAGAGTGTGGGGCCACCGGCAAAAGCGGTTGTGCTGCTTCCGGAAGTGGCCACAGAGCTCCGGAAGTGGCGCAGCTGCTTTTATTGTGAGACTGGCACCCCCCGTAACCAGTGGGATTGGCCGCTGGGGACCACCCTCCCCAGCCAGCGGGACTGGCTGCCAGGGGAACCCCCTCCCAGTTGCTGACTGGTGTTGGGGGTACGTACTTGACTCAAGAGGCATCAGACACCCATGGCTGGGTCATAGTGTGCCTCTGGACCAACTCCCACTGCAAAAGCCAGAACTGCACTGAGGGACAGTGAAGTGCTCTACCCCATTAGTGCTCTTCATCAGAAAGCATCTACCAGACAAACAGAAAATTTAAATAGGCTTAGGATGAGCAAGAGGAAAAAGGGAAAACACAGATAAGAGGAAATGTTTGAATACTTTGAAAAATACATGCCACAGATATGGCCATGGATGACTTAGACCTTTTCTATAGTAAAATTCGCATCAGTTCCACTGATTGATTTGAATGAGTGCAAGTTCCTGTGTGAACTATCCTCTACTGAAGTGGGTTTTACTCAGTTAAACTAAGTAGGGATGCATCGATAGAGATTTTGGGGGCCAATACCAATAGCAGATTTTTAAGGAGGCAAATTAGCCGATACCAATCTGATTTCTGATATAGCTGCGTCCAGTTGGTAAGTCTGTTGTGGTAAAATGAGAGCGGGGTCGAAGGGATGTGTGTGTGTGTTTTGTGGGGGAGATCAACACCTGCAGTGAGGGAGGAGGTAGGGTAGGGTAGGTGCAGGACAGAGCCACAGCTTGTTCAGGGGGTGCAGAGAAGGGGGTGGGGGGGTGGCTAAGGCCGCTGCGCACCACTCGTTTAGAAGCAGCTCATCTGGCAGCTCCCACCGCTGCTCCCGCCGCTCATCTGGGGGTGGGGACGGGAGGGGATGTGTGCCCCCTGATCTGTGTGGGTCGGGCCAGGTGGGCTGCAGCAGCAGGCTGGGGCCATGCTGCACTGTGCTTGGAGCGGGTGCTGGCAGCGCTGGGAGAGGGGGCTATGGGGAGGGGGTGCAGCCCCCCAAATTTCACCATAGCCCTTCCCAGTGTTGCTGCCGCCTGCTCTGAGCGCAGCACAGCATGGCCCCCAGCCGCAGCCCACCCGCTCTGCCCCACTCCAAGCAGATCCAGGGGCAGACGCCCCTCCCCACCTCCCCCATGTCTTCCCGGATGAGCAGCAGGAGCAGTGACGGAAGCCACCAGACAAGCTGCTCCTGGACCAGCAGCACACAGTGCTGGGAGCTGCAGCTCTGTCCTGTGCACACCCCACCCTGGCTGGGCAGCACATACCCCAGCCCCACTCCTCCTTCACCATGGGGGGCATTGACCTCCCCCTCCATACTTCCTTTCTCCTCCCTCCATGTCCACCACAACAGACGTACCAGCTACACACAGCTAGCCAAACTGCTGGCTGCACTCCTCACTGCCTGTGTGCCATGCTGCGGCTGCTCAAATTATCAGCCACATCAGGTTGATCTCTGATATAGTTAATTTTCTTTATATCAGTGCTGATCCCATATCAGAGCGATGTATCACTGCACCTCTAAAACTGACCTAATGTAATAAAAGCTGTTTACAAGCTAAAATTTAAAAAAGTGTCCACACAGGAGGCTGTGGTAGATTAAATTCAGTTCAGCTATGGTGAAGTTCTATAGCCCAGATAAGACTTACCCATAACATTTCTTAATATTATACTAATTATAAAAAACCAGACTCCCTAGGCCAAAGTGAGATGCTCCAGGGGTAGAAATGTATGGAGGTAACATTATACAAACTTTACCTGTGGTTTAGTGAAATCTCTGTATATACACCACTGCACAAAATACTGTATTGCAGCATTAAGACTCTTCGCATCTGTTTTCTTACAGTAAACTCGGATAAGCTGTTCCTCAAAGGTCTCTGGCAGAAACCTAGAAACCTTTTGAATACAGAAACAAAGAACTTAAATATCTTTTTGAAATTTATGTAATGGTTTATTTGAGATTCCAAGATTTTCCCATATATGTATTTATTACTAAAATTCCCCAGTTCTTTTTAGAGCCTTAATTAGATTCTGGTTTTCCCTGTCAAACTCCATTCTTTATATAAATTAACAAGGAATAGATTTAAGTAGCATTATATGCAACAAACACATAAGAACATAAGAACATTTACTGGGTCGGACCATAAGTCCATTTTGCCCAGTATCCTAGGTCACAGTGGCAGACAGAGGATGTTGAAAGTGAGAGTGAACTGAGTATGACCAGGGTTCCCCCCTCCCCCACTGTTCCCCTCTCATTTGAGGTCTCCAGCATTTAAGGGTGAGAAGGTGCTAATTCAGAGGCTGTATCTTCAACTCCCATGATCAATAGCTACTGCTGCCTCTTTCCTCCAAGAATCTGTCCAATCCCTTCTTGAATCTAGCTAACGTGTCCGCTTCCACATCTGGTAGCAGTGACTTCCACACTTTAATTACACACTGTGTGATAAAGAATTTCCTTTTGTTAGTTTTAAACCTACATCCTAGTTTCATTTTGTGATCCCTAGTTCTTGTATTGTATGAGACAGTAAATAATAAATCCCTATTTACTTTATCTTAGCCATTTATTATTTTGCAAACTTACCAGGTCTCCCTCCAAGCATCATTTCTAAACTAAACAGCTTCTTTAGTATCTCCTCATATGGCAGCCCCTCCATATCTCTAATCATCCTTGTTGCCCTTCTCTATACCTTCTCTAGTTCTTCTGTATCTTTTCTGAGGTGCGGGGACCAGAACTGGGACCAGTCTTCAAGGTGTGGATGCACCATTGATTTATAAATGACCATGATGACACTTTAAGCTTTCCTTACAATTCCCTTCTTAATAATCCATAACATTTTGTTTGCCTTTTTGACGGCTGCTGAGCACTGAGCTGATGTTTTCAGTGAGCTGTCCATAATGACTCCCAGATCTCCTTCCTCTCTGGTAAGAGCTGATGTATAGCTCATCATAGTGTAGGTATCGTTTGAGTTATTTTTGTCCAGGTGCATCACTTTATACTCTTTTTAATTAAATTGCATCTGCTATTTAGTTGCCCATTTGCTTAATCATGCTACATCTTTCTGTAGTTCCTCACGGTATGCCTTGCTCTTTACCACTTTGAATTGTGTCATCTGCAAATTTGGTTACCTCACTACTCACTCCCCTTTTCCACATCATTTATAAACACAAACTCGAAATTATGGGAAAAGTAATACCAACACTGCATGATCCATAAAAGTGTTCAGACTGATAAGTACCTGCTCTTTAGTAATCTTGATTGCCTGGCTAGGGTCAGACTTGCAATAGAAGCGAACATTATCAATAGGGTTCTGTTCTTTCATTCCATAATCCATATTGATAACCTTGGGAGACAGAAAATAAGATGAAATTCATCCTAACACATCTGTCTTCAAGTTTGATTTTACACATATACACAAAATATGGAATCCCTAAAAGCAACAATAACCATTAGCTATTAATAACTAGCAACAATTTAATATTTGTATTTCTAACGATTTCTTCCAAGGCTGCCACTGAGAAATAAGCCATGCCCAGAGCTGCCCTAGGTACTATGTTTTCAGCATATGACAGAGGAACAGTAGGTTCAAGTTGTAAGGTGAGTTTCTCCTTAATGGTTTTATGACTGCTGTAAAGACGGTGTATACATTCCCGCAGCCGAGTCTGTGAACAAGCCACACGCATACCAGTGGGAACATGCAACTCATTAACTACTTAGTTAGGTTTTTCCTCCCCCTCCCCTCACCGCCCTCTGATCTCATAAAATAACAACTTAGCAATTTTAAGACCGAAAGCTGGCAGGAATTAAGGCATTTGCATTCAGCTGGCAAGCAAACATTTATGACATTCAACAAGGGGAAATGCTTAACTTCCTTTCACTTAGTTACATGTGAGGTAGGGTAAGATTAGCAGTGCTTTACTTGGTATGGCCCCAATGTCTCATGATCAATCTTCCATGCTTTCCAGCCTAATCCACTGCACCATATCTAGCCATGGGGTGATCTGCACTGTGGATCAGTGACCTACCGTGGACGGCTATGTGATCCAACCCACAGATCCTCCCATAAGTTCAGAAATCTGGCAGCAGGGGAGTGGTAATTAACACTGCCACTGCTCCCCTACTGCCAAATTTCCAGACCCATAGAGAGTCCCATGGATCAGATCACATGGCTCTGCAGACCAGAGGTTGAGCACTACTGTGTTGGAGTTTAAAAGAAAAAAAAATTAAATACAATCTTAAAAAAAAAAACCTTTCGAGCTCATTGCTACGTGTTCCTCAAGTGGGACTGGACAGCATTTTCCCTTTCTTTCCAGCAGCATTTACTTTAAAAAGTTTTGTGCTAAATATTTTCAGAGTTAAGTCAGTCATTGCCTTTTATGATCCCTTCCTCCCTCCCTTCTTCATCTGTGGATAGAGACTACCTTGTATGAAGCATCTTGTTATAAGAAAACAAGACTGACAGTTCAGATTCATGCAAACCAACTGGTGGGGGAAAACAGAAGGTATGAACTCACTTTGACCAACTATTAATTAAAGCTATTTCTGAGTTTTGGAATGTAGTTTGTATGAAAACCATAGAAATTTGAGTTCTACAGGTCACAGAACAAAAAGTATACTGCAGTGGTTTCTGAACTGCTGTCTATGATTCTTGCTATCTATCTTCAGAAAACTGATGGGGCATCTGGGGTTAGAGCCACCGCTGCCTGCTTCCATACATATTTACTACAAACAGTCTAGTTGCCTCCACTAACAAATAATACAACACAAAAGAACAAAAGAGGAAACGGGGACTGTTCTAGGGAGTGGAGCCAACAGTGAACAGTTAAAATTAAAACACTTTCCCAACTATAAAACACAACCAACTATAATTACTGGGAGGAGAGGTATCCAGAGGACTAACTTTTAAGATATGATTCACACTGTAAAAAAAGTCTAGGAGTCCCTGAGCTATAGGTTTCAGGAGTAGTTTACAGGAGTAAACTACTGTTATATACCAGATATAAACTACTGTTATATACTACACCTCACCATAGTGCTGAGAGCAAACTGAATTTTACCTTATCTTTCACAGTGCCCTTGAATTGCACAGTTAATTACAGTGTGAATGGGACATGCCAGTTGCTTATATAGAATATGAAGTGTACACACACACACACACACACACACACACAGAGTTTGCATTTAAATTTGAGTATAGTAGCCTCTTTCTGATTACAGAAGTGATACAATATAGTTGATATTTGTTTCTCTGAAAGGAGATATTTACATCAACTATGAAGTCTTCAGACTTCAACTCCATATCGTGAGGTATGTTTTCTGGCTTGGCAGCAGCAACATCAGCTGGCAATGTGTCGTACTCCTCCTGAGAAAGAGTAAAGTCAAAGGCTAGGGACAGACATTTAAAAAGCCTGATTCTGAATTGATTCAATCTTTGCAGGTTAGTCTAACCTGGCTAGGCTAAACCAGTTTGTAACCGTAAGACACTCCCTCTGGACTGAAAAAATTCAGGCACCTGCCTGCAGTGGCTCAGGCTAGAAGCTTGGAGGCACAACAGTAGCCCTCTCATCTCTTCCATAGTGCTGAGCTGTGGGGGGCAAGGCCAGGCCCTGGCAGGACTAGGGAGGGGTCCCCCCCTCCTCAGCAGCACAGCAGGGAATGTTTATCACCCCTAACTCAGTGTTTATCAACCAGTTAAGAAAACAAAGCCTCTCTCCATTAGTTCAAACTCTTCTTAAACAGCTTTTCCAAGAAAGGACATTACCAGCTACCTGATGATTAGCTCCAAAAAGCCTGTCTTCTTTTGTTGTCTGTTGACTGTAGCCAGCATGTGGTCTACTAGCTAATGCTGAGAGGTGTCTGTGTAAAGTATAGGGGCTGGGGAAAATAATCCCCGCTTAGCAGGGAGAAGTCAGGCAGACACCTACAGTCTCTGCCAGAGCTCCAGTGTGGGAGCAGAGGGAAGGGGCCAGCTTTGCTGTGGAGCAGAGAGCCCCGCCAGCCCAGAAAGCATTCCATGATGCTGGGGGAGTCTGATTTATCTTAAACCAGCAAGGGGTCTGGGACAGACATTGCATAAACCAGTCTGACCCAAATCAGCTAAGTCTGATATACTACATTCAACCGGGTTTATCTCAAACAGATTTCAGCCATTTTCAAACTGGTTTATGTGTACTGAACATCTGTTCTCTTACAGGTTTAAATCAGTTTCTAATCACTTAAACCAGTTTGTGTGTAATATCTGTCCTTTGCCAAAAAGGTTTTGTCACATACTACCAGTTCCCGAACTGTGCAACAGAACCCAGCTGAGAAGACTGAGAATACAGACATACAGGCAAACTAGTGAAAACACAATTATTTTTCAAAAAGCCAGCATATTTTTTCTTCCAAATTAGTTGCCATTCACAAAATGTAAAATCCCTAACTGTAGAAATTAATTGCAGAAACATTTGTATTTCATGAATCTACTTTAATTGCAGATGGAGCTCCAGTATTTGCTATGACTGGTACAACGTACTACTTCAAAGCAGATGGAATAACACTTGCATGAAATGCCATAAATTTGAGGTGTCTGCATTTCCGTTAACTGTGTGAATTTGGCTAGAGTTTCCCCATTATGAGAAAAATAATTTTAGATGGTCTTGAATAGCCGTAAAGTGTTTAGTGCATAGGATACTATCAGCCCTCACGTTTCCAAGAAAAAAAAAATCCAGGATTTTAGTGGAAACTGTGCTGAACCTCTGCTTTTAAACACATTTAATCATGACATGATTAAAAGAATGATTTTCTTATAAACAAAGATTTATACTTGAATATGTTTGAAAAATATTTTTATAACAAAGTTGTAACATTAAAAAATCTCAAGCTTTTTAACAAATATAAGGAAAATTTTAAAAAACCAGACAAAGCTTATTTTACCTTAATTCTGGATTTTGAAATAGTTGAATTGTTTGCTGAATTTTTTTCCACAGAAATTCAGTTGGTAACAGATATTTTATCCCCAGTTAAGTTCTGACAGACTTATATTAACTCACAGCATTTTACAACAGCACGTGCCAAGCAACCTTCAACTATAAGCGCTAATCTCAGCTTCAGCTATATAGTATCTTTGGTGTGTAACATTTAAGTTGAGACTTTAGGTTGTGCACATTCCAGAATTTCAGTAATTATTTCTAATTATCAGTATTAAAACAAATGAGTCAAGTTTAGGGGGGAAAACATTCCAACAATGAGTTGGACACATGCATCAGATTTTTGTTACTATCTAAACAGTTTGACCATTTCCTTGCATTCATCAGATGTTCTTAATTTAAACTTAATTTTTGAACTAGAGTAACACACTGATATTTTTACAGAAAACATGTTACTTCAAACAGATTTCCATAATTAAATCAGTAAGTCACCTTTCTTTAATATTCCCCCCTCCCCCATCTACTTTTTGGCTATCCCTCTTTCCCATTCACTTGCTGGTTCTGTTGTCAATGTGCCCTTGACACAAGCAACTTACAATTAACAGATCAGTAAGATTTGTACATTCAAGCAGCAGCAGAATTTAGAGCTGGCCATCAACAGAGATTACCTTTTCAATTTCCTTTCCTTTTTTAGGCTTAGTTTCTCCTACATACTTGTATAGTTGACGTTGCTCTATTTTATAGAGAATTTCTCGTGCCTCAGCCAGTTCTGGACGACTGGAGTGCAAAATCTCCAGAAAGATGTTATCTGTCAAAGTTAAACACATGTTGTTTATATAGTCAGTCAGTCAAGTTCCAGTTGTTACAGCAAAGACAAACTCTGGATCTAAGCCTGTACTGTGCAAGCTAAATTTATGCAAAAACTTAACTCAGGAAAAAAAAATCCAAGCCATTTTCAACGAGTGACCCAATACACTAACAAAATCATTTTAAAATTTCTTATACACAATGTTCAAAATAAAGATTAAAAGATATGCTGACCTCCCATCCCTGAGGATGAGATTAACAGGTTTGCAACTGACACCTCTTTCACTAGTTACAGCCTTTTCTAATTCATTCATTCAATATATAGTAGAGAGTTCCATATCCCAACAACAGTGGATTAGCACAAGACTGTATCCTGTTTTCTTCATTTAAGGCAGGAGTGTCAAACATAGGACTCATGGAACCATTTGATTTGGCCCCTGGGTCACTAAACTGATTCCATGTGCTGGCCCTGGGTCTGCATGCAGCATGCCATGCAAGGGCTGGATCTTGAGTGACTGGTGCCACCTTAGTCAGGGGAGGCACATGCCCCCCACAGCGACCAGTGAGCGACTGGACAGGAGTAGTTCCCCTGTGGCCAATCATGCTGACTGGGGTCGGGGGGGTCCCCCATGGTCCCTTTACACATCACCACTGGGCGGGATGCTGCACCACACATGCTGCAGGTAGCACAGGAGGTCAGTCTGGAGAACCACATGCAGCCTGTGCCTCAGGGTCCCTATGCCATGTGCAGTGCTGGGTCTACCCCATGTACTGCAGGAAGCACATGCCCTGTGTTGGCCCTGGGGGCTGCAGACACACTGAGCCCCAGGGCTGGCACATAGTATATATGGTGCAGGGGATGGACCGGCTATGCGCACTACACGTGGCACAGAGGGCCAGCAAAGGACACACACTCCATGCAGTGCCCTGCTGGACTTGGAGCCAGCATGCGGGCCATTCAGTTGGGTGCTACATGGAGTGTGTGCCCCATGTTGTATGCAGTGCATGTAGGAAGTCCATCCCCGTGCCGCAGATGCTAGCCTCAGGGATTTCTCTGCACATGGTCCCCAAGCCAGCAGGGGCCACGCAGTGCCCATGGTGTGCAGGATGCACACAGCACAGGGTGTCGAGTGTGGCCTATGTGGTGCCTGCAGTGCCAGGTCCATCCCATGTGCTGCAGGCTGCGCAAACACCATGGGCTGTAGTGGCAGGTTCAGCCACTCTCTATAGGGTATAAGTCCAAGGCCCAAGGCCACTCATTCAGCCCACAAGGTCAGGTGAGTTTTACACTCCTTATTTAAGGCATGAAGAGACCTGCATGTAATAGTGAAATACCTGCATATAATACAAGTACTTTATATCTCCAACAATGGATGCTAGAGAATAAAATCCTTCTCTGTCTCTCAAACAGCAGCGGGTCTCTTAAGAAGGGTCCCAGAATTAATACAAAATAGCACAAGATAAAAATTGTTACTGGAAGTGTTTTCAAAGCAGCATGGGAAGTAAATGGGCAGCTATCATACAGTAATCGTGGTTTAAGATGTGTTGGCCAAATATGCTGAACCATTGATATACTCAAGTTTGACTAGTAGTTCGTCTGTCAGAGGCTATGCCTAAACTCTGATGGTCCTTAAGCTTCCTTCTTCCTGAGTCCAAAAAGAGTTGGAGAGCTATTCCTCCTTTTCTTCCTCCGCCAATACTCCATAATGGCAAGGAATTTGAGTAGGTCATGGAACAAATAAAGAATACCTCTTTAATTAGTTACTTTAAGACAGGAGTGTAAAACTGGGCTGGTTGAGGATCACTGAACTGGTCTGCAGGCCAGATCAGAAATGACCCCTTGTGCTGCATGCAACATCCCTGGTGCCAGATCCAGTCCATATGCTGCATGCAGTATGCACTGGCTCTGCTTCAGGGTTTGTGCTGCATGTAGCATGCAGGCTCAACCCAGTGCTGCATGCAGTATGGGGGTAGGGATGGGGCACACACTGCTGGTTCCAGGGCTCGGCTATCTGTGCACACTGGAGCCAGCCCACAGGACCTGTCTGGCAGGGCACACATGTATCCCACACTCCAGATCCATGTGCTGCATGCAATACCAGGTACAGCCCACACACTGCATGCAGCACAAACCCAGTGCCAGCACCGGCATGCAGTGCATGGGGTCAATCCAAGACCCATGAACCAGATCATATGGCTTCAAGGACCAGATCTGCCTCCTGGGCCTTATGTTTGATACTTGTGGTCTAAGGCAAGTATCTTCTTTGACTTCTTGCCTTTATGTTACACCTGTGGCAATTCACAAACAATGACCTAGTTTGAGACTGGAGGAGTTGATTTAAACAATCAAAACACTGCTCTACCAAAATAAGCATAAAACCCTCTCATGCTTTTACTGTGGAGAAATAGCAGGTCCCAGGTATCCTGGGGTAGTTTACTGTCTCTCAGTGTTTAGCTCTTGCCTGCCAACCCTCCCAACATCCCAGTGGCCTAATTTGTCTCTTTCCTGCTATGCCTTCAACGGTAATGATTATTAAGGAGTAGGCCCTCAGTTCAATCCTTAGGTGTCTCTCCGTCTATGTTGACGTCACAGGGCCATGCCTGTTCAGGCCCACCCAATCATCAGTTTCACAGGCTTCTCAACCCTAACTGGCTCCTCAGACCCTAGTGGTTCCCAAGGCTTGTGCCCTCAGCAGTTCACTAGCCCTCTGGCACAAAGCAGTACTCCACAGGGCTCTCAGCTCACAAACAGTTCTCCTTTTTCATTCATACTCTCTAGTAAGGAGGCTAGGGTCTCCCATTACTACAGATTTTCAGTATTAGAACATGTTCTCAATAACTGCAAAAGCTGCTTGATAGGGCTGTTCGAAGCTTCGGGTGCCAATTCGATTTAGAGGAGATTCAGCCCGATTCGATGGCCGAATCTCCAAATCAAATCAGGAGACCAATAAAAAGGTCGGAATTGATTCGGAAAAGATTTGGAGAACTTCAGAGATTCGGGCAGTCCCTATTCACTGCCACAGGGACTGCCCTGTGCTGGTAAATAGGGGGCGGCGGAGGGGGGAGCCGAGGGAGGGCACCATGGGGGGGAGCCCTGCCAGACCCCATCGCCAGCCTGCTCCCCCAGTCCCCCTGAGCACCCTCCAACCTCTCTCCCAGCAACCCCCCCCCCTTGGCTGCCCCGCTTGGCCCCAGCTCCTGGTTCTTAAAAAAAAGAAAAGGAAAAAAAAGCCCCGACTCATCAGCTGCTGCAGTGGTCACTGGGGCTTCTGGGGCTCATGGCAGAGCGCCCCCCCAAGCAGTGTGGGACAGCAGGGGGCAGCAGGAATAACGGAGGTTGAAGCTCAGCTACCTGATGGGAGGTATCCTCTAAGAGGTCTGAGAGAGAGTCGGGAGCCAGTGACCGATGGTTAAGTGATAAGGTGGAGGCTGGAATAGAGTGCCCAGGAGTGAGCAGACCTGCAAGAACATCAGAGCCCAGAGGGGTGGAGAAAGACCAGAGCAGGTAGGCCAGCAGTGGCCCTGGCGCATGAGCTGAAACTACACCCTGCTGGGGTTGGATGGTGTGGTGGGGCTGCCTGCGGTGGGGCAATCTCCAGGAAATGTCACACCTGTGCCTCCCTAGTGAAAGGTGAGTATGGGGGACTTGAAAGCCTCAGCCGCCACTGCCTTTTGGGTGACTCTGTGGAGGGGAAAGGCTAGGGGGAGCATACCCTGACAGAAAAGCACCAGGCTTGAGTGACAGCAGGGGAACCAGGATGGCCTGAGGCCCAACGCTGGAGAGAGTGAGGCCTAGAGGGAGGCCTGAATAAGTACGAGACCTAGTGTGAGGCTGGGTTAGAGGTCCAGGCACACTGACAGACACCTGAGGCTTGAGTGCGCCATAGGCCAAATTTAAGACACCCAAGGCCAGAGAGGGCCAGGGGCCGGAATCAGCCCAGTGTGTGGGGCAGTAGACCTGACACCTCATCATACAGTAGGGCCCGAATTGGGCTGCCTGAAGCTCTGCGAGGGGCCAGAACCAAGACTGCATGAGATGAAGCCTGGAGGGCTTTATGAAGTAGGGAGGCCTGGGTGGTCAGAAAGGGCTATACAGAGTAGGACAGTGTGACTGAGGCACAAGAAAGGGGCAGAGTGAGTGAGACCCTGCTGGGGGCAGTATGAGAGAGGCTCAGCACAGGACTGAGTTCAGCCCGGTAAGGGGCCAAGAGAATTGTCACCTGTACGTGATGCCATCTGAAAGGCATGGGACACATTATAGGGATGGTTTGGAGCCATGTATTACGCCCTTGGCATCAGGGCATTAAATGGGCAGCCTCCCACCTAGGAACAACTATTTAGTTACAACAAAGGCATGGCAGGTGAGTCAGGTGGGCAGATTACTGTAGACAGGTGGGCGGGCTGATGTCATGACTGGCCTTAAGACAGCCCCCTGTCACAAACTGAAACAGGGCTCTCTTGCTCTTGCTTGAGCTCCGGTAGCCCAGTTCTCTCTCCCTCTGGCCCTGCTGGATCTTCCAGGCCTCAGCCCCTCTCCCTAGGCTTTAGCTCTAGATACCCACCAGGTCCTGTACCCCGGTAGAGCTCTATATGGGCCTTAGCCCCTCACAATACAGAGCGTCTCCAAGGCACTCCCCCTGTGATCCCTTCTAACTCTTGTCACCTTGTTCAAGCATTGGTCCCTTGGCCTGAGCCTTGCCTGTGCCACCTTTCAGGGGCTCCTGTCCCTCCAGGCCCTTGCTTTTGCCTGTTCCAGTCGGGCCTCCCTTCAGGGCACTTGCCCTTCTAAGCTCTCCTCCAGGACTGTGCACGCTAGGTTCCAAGCCCACAGATCAACAGAACAGCATGCATCCCTGGCCTCTGTCACTCTCTTTCTTCCTCTGTTGGGTCCCTGGCCCTGCCTCACTGTGCTTATGCATAGGCCTTGGTCCTCTTAGACTTAGCCTACCTCATTCCCCTTGCCGCTTTGCTGGGCTTGAAATCCAGAGTGCCCCAGTCACCCTGCTGTGTGTCCTCCAATCCTATCCTACAGCCACAATCCGGTCATCCCATGTAACACAAACCCCAAACAACAACAGAAATAAAACATATAATTTATCTCCCCATATGATGCACCTGCAGAGCTCCTTCTATTGTGATGCTATGGATATGGGCCACTTTGAGCCTTGCACCTTAGGTTCAGGCTTATAGGGCATTTAAACACATACCTTTGTGTGCCCTGACGCACTTGATTAATGGAGCCTGCTCCACACATGAGCTGACGCACACTGTGCTGTGTTGCACTCAGTTGTGTAAGTGGCGAAATGCACATCAGCATGCAGAAAATGGCGGTTGTGCACTTTTCAACTAAAATATCTTTGTTATATACCAGCAACAGAATGAAAATGAACGCACCTTGAAGAACGGCCAATTACAACCAGACCAGCAAGCAGAAATTCCATGTCTAACAAATTGTCATAGCCCAGATATATGGTGATTAAATCATGCATCGCTTATTAATTACTTTATAGGAGCATTAAGAGTATGAAGTCAAGGATAAGGACCATGCTGTGCTACACGCTGTGTAAGCACAACAAAAAAAGGACTGTCCCTGTCCTCATAAGTAGGTTATCTTAGCTAGTTAAACAAGTCACCACTAAAAGCTCATACCTGTTAGTTTACAGTACGCTTCCATATCTTCCATTGCAGTAGAAATCTTGTAGTATTTTCTGTTTGAACCCTCTATTTGAATGTGGGGATCTGCTTTCAGGAAAGCATCTGTAATCCTATTAAGAGACAAGAGATATGCAATTAGGGAAAGATTCATTTTGAAGAAGTGTCCGCTTAGATTTTAAAGAGTCAGGAAATGGAAAAAGCTTCAATCTACTGAAAATATAGAACCTCTCACCACTAAGTATTCTAAGCCAGAAGACAAAAAAAAAAATTAAATGTACTACCGTATTTCTTGTCACCAAAGGTTAAATTGCAGTGTAACTATATATTAAAGCATAACCAGCTTGCTTATTTCTGAGCAATTTCATTTTAAAAAACCTATTAAAAAAAGAGACAGAAGTCTGCTGCCTTGCTTTTAAGTCATGTTACCTGCTTTATAGTGCTTAGCTTCCTGTACAGTAGCCTGGAAGATAATGATATATATTCAGCTATATTATGTACCAAAAGACACCTGGTGATTAAACAGCTGCATGAATTAGTTACTTAGGATTCATGAAATATATGATGCTTTACTTCAAAAATGAAGGAGCTTACACAGTCATTCACTCAATGAAGGTGGCAGGAAACATTTCTAAAACAGTCAGGTTCTTCCTAAATTACAGCAGCTGAAGGACACCTTGCATTTTTCACAATAAACATGCAGTATAAAAAAGAAAGCCTGCTTCATTATTTAGGTTTCATCAACCTGCCATTAAGCTGGTTTCAGTATAAAAGGAGGTCCTTATTACCTTCATTTTTCATGCTTTAAGAACAAAGTTACAATCACCGCCAGACTATAGAAGTTTAAATAAATGTATAAAGACAGAGTTCAATAACTCATTGTAAGCAAGCTAGACTTTTCTTCAATTTACGTCTAAACAGGCGCATCTACATGAGACACTACTGTGCAGTAGACCAATTTATTGTGCAGTAAGTGTCACCATCTACCTATGGAGATGCTTACTGTGCAGTAAATTGGTTTACTCCATAGTTAATTTGCTATCTTCAAATGCAGGTAGCAAATTAATTGCGGAGTAGTTACTGCGCAGTGAGACATGTGTAGACAGCCAACTGGGAGCTAATTTGTTCCTGGTCAGCTGGGCAAGGGCCAGGAGATTGCTCCTTGCTTCCAGGAGTTGCTTACTGCCAGGGCAGACTCCAGTGAAAGAACCTGAGCTGGGACAATATCCCCTTGCCCCAGCAGCACGGAGTTCCTAGCCCCAGTTCCATCACCAGAGCGGGGGATGGGAGATTATTCCCTGCCCCTGGGAACTGCCTGCTGCCAGGGCAGGGGGACATTGTTCCAGCCTGGATTCCATCACTGGAACCCATCCCTGGAACCCATCCCATCAGCAGGCAGCTCCCAGGGACAAAGGTCAATCTCTCAGCCCTGCTTCAATCATGAAGGCAGGGCCAGCAGCTCCCTGCATAGAGAGAGTTTCTCACCCAGCCTGGAGCTGGCTGGGATCTACCCCAGACCCAGCCAGCCCTGGGCTGCACGGGGAAGTATGCACATGCATCCTGGAGCTGTCTGGGAACTATCCTGTTTCAGACAGGTCCAGCCAGCTCCAGGCTGCACATGCAGACTTCCCTGAGCAGCCCGGGGCTGGATGGGAACTGTCTCCGTCTGCGACAGGTCCCACCCCGCAGCTCTTTCCCACCCCTGTCTCCAAATCGTGCAATGGAGACACAGGGCTTGGAAAGAGCTGTGGGGGAGAGGCAGGTCCCAGCCCCTCTCATGTGTCCTGGACCATCACAACTACAACATCAGTCCAACACTAACAAAAGCACATACATGGTTTACAACCTGCAGCTTCAGCATTTCCCTGCCCAGCTGGGGGAATGCTGCTAGTTTCCCCATTAGTGGGTCAGGGCAGGGGGCTGGGACCTGTCCCTCCACCACAGCTCTCTTCCAGTCCCCTACCCCCGAATGAGAAGCAAGGGCCAGGAGCTCGCTAATGCTGGAGCAGGGGGACATTGTCCCAGCCCAGGTTCTGCCATCGAAGTCTGTGCTGGCAGCAGGCAGCTCTCAGGGGCAGGGAGCAACCTCCCAGCCCCTCCACCCAGGAGACAACTGTCTCCTGGCTCCCTGCTCCTGACACCCAAGGGGAACATGGAGGTCCCCCTGGATGCTGCAGGGGGGCAGAGCAAGGTTGGAGCAAATCTGGTCCCGAATGCCTGTGCATGTAGACGCCTACTCAACGTACGTTCATCTAGAAACATTTACTCGTGCAGACACGCCCACTGATTAGTTACATGTTCCAAATGGATATAGTACAGCATTAAAGCAGAGAGGAAAATAAATAAATAAATGAAAAGTAGTGTTGAAGGAGTACAGCTCAAAGTTTGTTGGGCTTAGGTTGAACTTTTAATAATTTATTACAAGTAATATATAAGAAAAGGCACAAGGTTCTACAGCAGTGGTTCTCAACCTTTATAGACACAAGGTACCCCCTCAAGAGACACATGGCAGCCCTTGGAAAACGCCAGTTCTTTGTTTTCACTCAATTTCTGACTACAGAAAAATAATAGAAAACTATGGATAAATAATCTTATATTTTAAAGAACAAGGAAAGACAATAACAGGTCAGGAAGTTTTTAACATTATGAATTCCTGTTTGAAATCTCTGGGTTTTTCACATGAATCACATTTGCACACATAACCATGCTAACACTGAGCGGCACCCCATGGCATCCTTGAAAGGATCCTGTGACACTCTGGTTGAGAATCAATGCAGTCTGGCTAAAGTATGAGATTAAGTAGAGTTAGAATCCTGTAAAAATGCACAAACTTTCTCTTTGCCTGTTATAAAGACTTAAAAGTAGATGCTGGTGTTCTCAAGAAAGCAAAACATTTTTATCTCAGCCATTCAATGTAAATCAACAAAATACAGAATGACTACTTACATTGTTTCAATGATGTTGCCAACCTTGTGCTGGTAGGCTCTGCGGTGTAAGCAATTCCTTGTATGGAACATATCATACAAATTTCCAACCTCCTGAATCAAAAGATGAAGTTCTGTCTCATTTGCCCCATGATTTAAGTCGGACTGTTTCACAGTGTTAAGGATTCAAATCAATTAATTTCTATTCAGCGTGCACTATACAAAGGAAGTGGCAGCTTTCTCCACTGATGAATTCACAAACAACTTCTATCTCTACTTACTACTTTAAGTGAGCTTTACAGATATCTTTTCCAACTAAAAGAAGTCTTACTACATTCAATGTTTTATTAATGTATTTATTATTTTAGGAAGCTGTCTGCAACATGAAAAAGAAAAGTCTGAAAATGTAGTAAGTTTCTCTGCTGGACGTCTATTTTAAGCTATGGCAGTTACTTTAATCTAAGCTCCTATCTTACTTTAACAGCCAAAACTTTATTTTCAATAACATTTTTCTGATGTTGGATTCAAAATGAACAGTAGAAATGTTTTAGAGCTTCCACCATCCTGGATGCATACCAACAGAACTACAAAAATTGTACTTTATTGCTTCCTGTAATAGATCAAAAATACTGTCTGATCAACAGGGATCTCGGTTTTGTTTCCCATGGAAAAACTTCCCCTTTATCGAAGGAAATGTGGGTCTCTCATTTCAGGAAAGAAACCCACGGATTTTGCTGTTTTGCAAAGAGCTCTCTCTAGGCTGGCAGAGTACCAGCCTACAAGGGGTTGGCAGAGAGTGGGAAGAGGGCAGTCAAGCAGGGGTGCCATGTGCACCACTAGGCAGCCTGAAGAGCAACTCCTGTAATTGTGGGGTGGGGACTGAGTTCTCCATAGGGAAGGAGGGAGGGAGCTGGGCAGAGCTGGAGCTGGGGCTGTTGTCCAGCCAGGTGGTGAATGGTCTTTGGGGCCAGGGGCTGCAATCCATGGCCACAGAGCCAAGGCAGGGAGCGGAACAGGGCCACAGGAAGCTAATTCAGGGGCGGGGTGCTCCCCAGGGGGACAGGGGAGACCCATACACCCCAGATCTGTACATGGGGTGGGGGAGGACATGGGCTGCCTGCCGTCCCCAGGGCCTCTGAAGCCCAGTGGGTGTAACCCGGCATTGCAGGGAACTGAGCAGAGATCTCCTTGCTGCTGTGAGATCTGTGCTGATCTGACGACGCATCCCCTGCGCGTGCAGCAGCAATGAGGGGCACAACCTCATGCTGCCACCCCTGCTGCTGCTGCTTGTGCAGGGGACACCTCTCCAGGGCAGAGCAGGGCTTGCAGTGGCAAGGAGATCCTTGCGTAGCACCACTTCCTGCAGCACCAGGTCACACCCACCAGGCTTCAAAAGCCCCAGGTGGGGACAGCAGGACAGGCAACTGAGCTCAATGTCCAGTACTAATTCCAGACTCTGATGGGAACAGGAACGAGCTACGCCTTCCCTTCCTTCCTCTACATTCTAGAAATCAAGGGATATTTGCTGCTTTCCAAAAAGGCAGAGCAATCTACCAGGTTCATCAACACCACTTCAAGGTTGCAGCAACTGAGCAGTACTAGCCCAAGGCACACTAAGAACTAGGTTTTTCAACTTGCATAAAAGATGTTGTTTGCCAAAGGACAGTTCTCATGCAGACAGATTACCTTATCACGCGTACAGATATACTTCTGCCTTTTTACTTCACAGACTCGCACAAATTTAAGGAAGCGCTTATAATCAAAGTTATTCTGGATTCCTAGGTGATGACAATCCCTAAAAACATTCCAGAAAGCACATTTAACAATGAGTGTGTATTAACAGTAAAAGCATCATAACTAATTGTTTCATAATCAGGAAGATATTTACCTTGCAAAGTAATCCCATTTGTCAACATCAATCCCATTTCTTTTGTTAGCAACTATCTCATAAAGGAAGCTTTTCTCCCTCGGTCGACCACGATAAGGCCACTTGCAGAGGGGAAGAGAAGAGAAAACTTAGAAACTAGCTAATGAGAATGAGGTAACACAAGGTCAGCAGTCATGTCATCATGCATTTTGAAGACAATGGAAATACATTTCAATTTTGCATGCAACTGTATACCAAATCTACCAATTTACCAAATATCTAATAAAGACGTAAGATCAGCTTTCTGAAACAAAACCTATGACATTATTTTAGAACTGGGGCTTGTGCAACAAGCCTATTCCAACCACGCGGTTGGTCCAATAAAAGATATCACCCATAGAAATTCTTGCCTCTCACATGTGTCCTGGACCATCACAGCTACAACATCAGCCCAACACTAACAAAAGCACACAAATGGTTTAAAACCTGCAGCTTCAGCATTTCTCAGCCCACGGGTCACAAGAATACATGAAAGGGTCAAAAACAAACTTTAAAAATGGATTCTCCTTTAAACGTGAAAAATGTGGGAAACTGGCTTTTCCCTTGCAGGCTGGCAGAGTTCTGGGCTGCTTGGGGCCCCCCATGCTGTCCCCCCCAACCCCTGCCCCACACACTGAGGGGCTGGAGCGGGGCGGTGGGAGGCAATGGGTAAGGAGTGAGGAGCACTCGGGCAGGACAGGCCATTGAATCGGTCCTGGTAGAAAAAAGGTTGAGTACCACTGCTTAAATTACTGGAGAGAAATTTGTGGTGATGATAGCATATGTTCCAGTCTAATTGTTCAATATCAGAACTATTTAGAAAACTTTGCACTGTTCTATCACCAACATCATTGAGAGATTTAACCACTACTGAACATCACAAATCAAAGTGATACAAGTTGTATAATGCAATCTGCAAAGGAAATAGAATTTCTTGTAAATAAGTTATTCTTTGGTTACCAAGCATTACCCATAGAAAAACTTTGAAATATTGTGGAAAATGTAATCTGAAAGAAGACTGAATGCAAAGAGTTTGTCTTTTCTCCTGAGAGCAAAAAACCTTAGGGCTGAGCACCACAAGTAATCTGTAAATTCTAATGTTTGTTGTGACAAAACTGAGTATTTTAGCTCTATACTGCATTTAACTGTCAAGATGTAAGTTTCCATTCATTGTGTTTAAGAAACTTTTTAAATGTTGCAATAAACTGCTAACTAAAAATTTTAGATTTTTTGGTAAAAGAAGTAACCTGGTTGAAATAGAACAGTGTAATGGCATCACAATGCTTGGAGTCTATTCTTAGCTGTAACACTAGGTGTGTATTTTTGCACACTTTACTCAAACTCTTATACCTTTTTCTCAGTCTGTAAAAGAATATAAAACTTAGCTAGCTAGCTGAGATGTGGGGATTACTATTTGTGAATTATCATTTCTTGCCTCATTTCATTACAACATTTCACCCTTCAAGTTCCTTCTACTCATTCTGCATGTTATTGTATCAAAGGCATGGGGAAAAGAGTCACTCCTATCTTACAAGCTCATACAAGGAAATCTCACTAAATATGCTATCATTAAACTGCCACCAAAACCAAAATGTACTCAGCAATAGAAACCAACTAAGTTGATTAAATGCAGCTACCAGGAAGCATGAATATAAAGCACATGGCCCACATGCTGATGGGAACCTTGGGTTTTTTTAGGGTAGCATACTATATTAAAGTCCCAGGCCCAGAAGCCTTGCAGTTCAGATGCCCCCTTGCCTTGCTTGTTCCTAGCCAAAAGGCCAAAAAGCAGCTAAGGGAAAAGTACAAAAGGAATCCCCCATTTCCACAAAGTTAAGGAGACCCTATCAGAAAGAGAGAAGACTACAAACAATACAGCGCATCATTGGAAACTACCTCAAAGACGAGTTAATATACTCCACTTAAATGGTGGAGTCATGGTGAGCCAGGCCACAGCATGTATTTTGACTTCTTCATTCTCACAGCTGAGCTCTGCCTTCCTTTACCATTTCCCACAATTCCTGTTTTTAACAATCCATAAATGTCTGGCAAACGTCACCAATTCGGGCCCCAAACAGTTTACCCAGAAACCCTCTGTCAGCCCCTCTCTCAGCCTGGCACACAGGATTTGTGTGGCCCCACCCTCCATGAGGTGAAGCCAGACCAGTTTGCCCTGCACCTCATCTGCATATAAATTTTTGGAGGATCCCAGCCAGGACTCTTGGCAAGAACACCTGGTTCCAGTCATGAGCAGGGCCTAGTCAGCAAATGAATCCTTTGTGGAGGGTATCTGGAGTACACACACATACTGAGCAGTGCTGAGCTGTGGGGTTACCATGGGCACCTATACACATGCAGCCAGGATGCTCCGGCATGCTATAATTACAGAGCATTAGAGCAGACTCGATTAATCAAGTCTGCTGGAGTGT
Source organism: Crocodylus porosus (assembly GCF_001723895.1). NCBI lineage: Eukaryota > Metazoa > Chordata > Crocodylia > Crocodylidae > Crocodylus > Crocodylus porosus. Next base: position 2,972,441 of record NW_017728946.1, on the reverse strand, counting down.
GGTAATTACTATGCTCCAGCAGACTCCAAGCATCATGTGTATCAGCATCCCCTTGTTGAACGATCTTTAGTTAAAGTGCCCCTGCTGCCATTTTTCAGCACAGGGACACTGAGACATGTGACACTCTGGGCACTTTAATTACGGTGGCTCTCAGTCCCACTCTAATTAAAGCGCCCCTCTGCACGCCCCCCACCTTACTCTTGAAGCACTTGTATAAATGCCTCATTGCTTGACATGCTGTTGACTCTGGTGAGGCCCAGCACATTGAACTATGTGGTAAATCACAAGCCTTTGGCTTTGGGCTAATATAATGCATAGTTTGTACTATGTACCAAAGCTACTCAAAAGTGTGTTTATGTGCTAAAACTTGCAGCAGTTTCAAAAAAAGGAAACATGCATCAATTCTGGATGAACTAAGTGTATGGGTACTATATGTAAATTGCTACAGCCATGTTTAATTTCAATGTTATTGTTTTTAAACTTGCTCCCCAATTCAGTAAGAGAGGGAAGGGACTGCCAGGGAAAAAAGCTGGGGGAAAGCAGAGCACAAAGAAGCTACCAACCTCTTCCCCCAGCCCCCTCAAATTTATTTTCCCTGTTGTAGCAATGGAAGGGGGGCAAATTCAAGGCAAATCTCAAGTAATTAGATTCTATACCTGGAAAATTATAACAGTTTTATAAATGTTCCATATATAGTATCTAATTATTTGTGGGCTGTCTTATTAGGGTCACCTTCTATTTGACTACATGTAGTAACTCTGCACCTGCTTATTTATCTTCCCTACTCAAGCTTTACATCTCTCCTCTGTCTATCTCAGCCTCGTGACCTATTCATCAGGCTCCTGAAATCACTTCCGTGTTCCCCTATGATACAACTCCCTCTATCCATCTAGCTCCTTCAGCAGACAAGTTTTTAAGTCCCCAGTAAAAATCCAAAATCATCTTAGCCCCTGTCTGTTTGCCTTCAGTTCTGAGCTTTGGAGGACAGTACTTAAATTCTGAATTCTTCAGAAGCCACCATCAGCTACCTACAACCTAAGCAATACTGCATTTTTCACCCAAAGATTTCAAGCTAAAGTTCAACCTTTCCTCATCAGCATCTTATATTTAAAACTTCCAAAAAGTGGAATATTAACTCACTGGATTCTCGCATGTTGTTTCATCTATGGGTCCTCCTATTTGTTCCTTGATGAAGTCCATATCTTCACTCAAGACAAGACCATAGTTTTCCATGACTTTTCCTAGGTCATTGGAAGTAATCAGGTGTTCAAACATCTGAACAGAAGCAGTTTCATGCTGCAGAAAGTATGTATAAATATTATCATTATAAACACAAAGTTTAAGAGTGTGTGTATACATGACATGAAATTTTTTGCAAAGATATTATAACTCCAGAACTATAATCAGTAGAGCTGTGTGAAATTTCGCTGAGTGTTTCATTTCGGAACTGTTTTGACATGTTCTGAGCTGAAAACAAAAAAATAGAAATGCTTCAAAACAGCTTCAAAATGAAACAAGGGCACTCGAAATGTTTGGAAAGATTTGAAATATTCTGAGTTTTGAAGCTAGGTTTGCTTGGCTTTAGTGCCGATCCCAGGCAGCAGCAGCAGCCTACTCTCATCCGGCACGCAGATCTGGGGACCTGCACCCCCAGTAGGGCTGCGGTGCTGTGCTGGACTCCTCCCAGGGATGCGGGTTCCTGGATTTGTGCACTGGATGAGAGGAGGCTGCCGCCTGGGACCAGCAGCAGCAATCTTCCCTGGCACTGGGAGCGGGCTGTGCCCAGCACTGGTCCCAGGTGGCAGCCTGAGCCTCCTCTCATCTGGCATGCACATCTGGGGGATCGCACACCAGGGAGGAGTCCAGCACAGCCCCGCAGCCCTCCCAGAGGTGGAAGCCCCTGGATCTGCACCCTGGATGAGAGGAGGCTCTGGCTGCTTCTCCCACCATGGACCAGCGCCCCCTGCTCACCTTCCTGCACAGCTACAGCCCCCGCTCAGCCCGCAACCAGCTGTGGCCTTCTCACTAGCGCAGCAGCCAGCTGCGGCCTCCCCCATGCGCTCCCTACTGGGCTGTGGCCCCCCTGCGTGCCCCCCTGCCTGGCTGCAGCCCCCCCACATGCCCCCTGCCCAGCTCCAGCTCCCTGTGTGCTTTCCGCTGGGCTGCAGCCCCCCCCATGTACCCCTTGCCCAGCCCTCCGATGCGCTTCCCTCCCAGCTGCAGCCCCCTCACTTGCTGCCCACCAGGCTGCAGCCTCCCGTGTGCTCCTTGTGCAGCAGTGGCCCCCTCACACATGCCCCCTGCCTGGCTGTGCCCTCCTTGCTCGCCCCCAACCTGGTTCCAGCCCCGCAGCTTACCAGCAGCAGCAGCTACGCTCTTGGCCTTGTAGCACAGCCCCCCTGCATGGCAGGGGGCAGCGCAGCTCGGCCCCAGCCACCCTGTATCCATGTAGTGCACTGTGGCAGAGGCCGCGCGGATACCAGGCAGCTGGGGCTAAGCCGTGCTGGCCCCCGCCATGCAGGGGAGCTATGCCACAAGGCCAAGAGCTCTTGCTGGTAAGCTACGGGGAAGGCTGGAGCTGGGCGGAGGGTGTGCAGGGAGGCTGGAGCCGGGCAGGAGGTATGTGGGGGGGTGAGTAGGCCATAGCCAGTCATGGGCCAAATGGGGGGCTGTAGCTGAGCAGGGAGGTGACCGGGGGCGCCGGCCCCTGGTGGGAGAAGCAGTCTGAACTTCCTCTCATCTGTGGCACAGATCTGGGGGCTCGCACCCCTGGAAGGGCTGCCAGACTGTGCCAGACTCCTCCCAGGGGTGCAAGCCCCTGATTTGCGCTGGACGAAAGGAGGCTCAAGCTGCAGCAGCCACAATCTTCTCTGGTGCTGGCTGTGGGCTGCACCCAGCGCCAGTCCTAGGCGGCAATGTGCAGATCCGGGGGCCTGGACTGCAGCCCTCCTGGAGGCGCAAACCCTGGATTTGTGCACTGGATGAAAGGAGGCTGCCACTGCCAGCAAGCGTCAGGACTTCTGCTTTGAACAGTTTAAGGTGCAGTTTCCCAGAAACCTCTGTACCTATCTCCTTGAAACTTGGCTGGCTTCATGCCCTCAGAAGGCAATTTTCATTCAAATCAGCCAAGAAATGACAAGGTTTTAGGCATTTTCATAATTCCCCATTATAACCTATGGGTGAAACATCAAAAATCATAAAAACAGCAAAGCAGTTTCGACAGAACGAAATGGGACAGTGCTTTGAAATGAAACAAAAGGACGAAACGAAACACTGTCCGTCTGAAATGGCGAAACAGACGTCGAAATGAAACAATTGTTTCCTACAGCCCTAACAATCAGTATACCATATTACTGTGGTATAGCTCATGGGCAACTGGTGCCTCCTGAGTCTGGGGGGAAGGGGGTGGTATGTGCCCCAGGAGCCAGTCAGCGACTGGGGGGTGGATCTTCCTCTCTGTTCTAAGCAGAGACCTCATGGCCTGGGGAGCCAGGGCCAGTAGCCTCTTTCACTCCACGTGGTAGTGATGATGCTTTTCAAATTGGTTGGCTAGCAGTCAACAACTGCTGGCCTTCATTGGGCCCCAAAGGTGATGTCAAAAGGTCTATATAAGCTAAAACTGCCCAGGAGATGGAGCAGAGCAGCCATGATGAAAACTCACACAGGAGCTGAAATACTTCAGCTCTCTCTCTCTCTCGATACTGAAGTGAGTAAACTGCTGAAACCTATCTAGATACATAGCTTGCTGTAAAATAGATGTGTAATCAAAGACTACTAGCCATACTGTTTGCTCTAGGGTTATTCTGTAATACTTCTCTATCCTGCAGCTTTCCCCAAGCCTTTTACCTGTAACCAGAACAGTTCTTCACTGTCACTGTGGTGGACTGGTTGGAAGATGTATGCCTTTATGCCCCCTTGGTCTGGCTGACTAAGAGAGGCTACTTTTTGTGCTTCAGGCTAGAGGAAGCACCCCAAGCTTTTGCAGTGGGTCAAGCACCCTCAAGGTCTACAAGGCTTGTGTACCCCAGGGGGCACAGGGCCAAAAACAGACCAGGTCTCCTGGTTGGTGGCGGCGGTACCCCCAAGCTTCTGGGTGTGCTCCAGGAAGGGGTTTGGCCAGACATGAGGCACCCCAGGCAGGCACTTGAAGCTTGACAGGTGGATGGGTGCAGTGAGATAGGTGGCACAGTGCAGAAGCGCCCCCTACTGGCCTGCCACAGGCTGCGTAGACAAAAGTTGGGTGGAGTTGCAGACACTGGGCACATCTACAGATACAAATACTCCAGTGTAATTTACTCTAGAGTAAACCTACCCCGGGCAGGTGTCTACATGGACATGGACACAGGAGCAGGTTTGCTGCTTATGGCAGCAATCTGCTCCCATCCCAATCAGTCCTGCACTGGTTCCCTGGAGCAGCCAGGGGGAGGTCTAAGCTGTCTCCTGGTTGGGGCTGGGACATCGCTCCCTGACCCCACGAGCTGCCTGTTGCCAGGGTGGGTTTCACCATCAGAACCTGGGTAGCGACAACTTCCCCCTGCCCATGCAGCAGGGACCTCCCAACCCCCGCTCAGCAATCATGGGGGTCCAGGCTGGGAGATTCTTAGCTCCCAGCCCTGGCCCCGTGACCATGAAGCTAGAGCTGAGAGATAAGAATCTCCCAGTTCCTACTCCCCAATCATGATCTTGAAGTGGGGACTGGGAGCTTCCTGCTGCAAGGGCAGGGGAACATTGTCCCTGCCCAGGCTCTGATGCTGGAGCCTGCTTCAGCAGCAGGCAACTCCTAGGGGCAGGGAGCAATCTCCTGCACCCTGCTGTCCAGGAGCACATTTGCTCCCAGGTGGCCATCTATACAAGCTGTACTGTGCAGTAAGTAATCAGGAGTAAATTTGCTACTTGTATTTACAGGTAGCAAATGTACTTGCGATTAGAGCAAATTACTGCACAGTAAGTGTCTGCATGTGTAGATGGTGATACTTAATGCACAGTAATTAACTCTAATCTCAAGTAAAATGCCTTGTGTAGGCGCACCCACTCTGAAGCATCAAGCTAGGATTCTGAATACACTGGAGAAATGGCCCAAAATCAAATGGATGAAATTCAGCAAGAACAAGTGCAAAGTCCTAAACCTGGGATGCAATAATTGCATGCACAAGTAAGGACTGGGGAACAATTGCCTTGGCTGCAGTACTGCACTGAAGAATCCAGGTACAGTGGATCATAAGCAGAATATGAGCCAACACTGTGGTCTTGTTACAAAAAAGCCAACAACATAGTGGATTGTATTAATAGAAGCGTCTCTTGCAGAACAAAAGAAGTGATTCTTCTGCTCTATTTGGTACTGGTGAGGCCTCACCTGGAATACTGTGTACAGTTTTGGGCTGCACACTTAAAGAAAGATGTGGATGTATTTGAAAGAGTGCAGCAGAAAGCAATAAATAAAACGGAAAAAACAAGAACTATTTAGTCTAGAGAACAGAGGATGATGGGCAGAGGGGAGACGGGCAAGTTTTGATAAGTGTCTTCAAATACCAGGTAGGTGATTATAAAGAGGATAGAGCTAAGACTGTTTGCTGTGGCTTTAAAGGACAGGACAAGGGTCAATGGCCTGAAACTGAAGCAGGAGAAATTTAGTTTGGAGACGAGGAAGAACGGTGTGACTATGAGGGTGGTGAAGCATTGAATCTACACAAATCGTTGAATCTTCATCCTTAGAAATTTTCAAGAGCTCATTAGACAAACACTTAACTGTGACGATTTAGTCAGGGATGATCCTCCCTTGAGCAAGAGACTGCACCAAATGACCTTATGAGGTCCTTTCCTTCTTTACTTTCCTATGATCAACAACTTTGCAAAGGTTATATAGCAAGTCAGAGTCAGAAACAGATAGATGTCTGTGTTACCCAGAGGACCAGGCTGCTTTAAAGGAATGCAAATTTTATGTTCTCCTAGTTACTAAATGTCAACTTGTTTGCAGGGTGGTTATTACATATAAATTAAAATATTTTATGAACAAACCAGTTCTTCCCTTTCTCACTTTCTGCATTTCACATAATAGTACAATGAAAGTTGTTAGGAATATAGGGAATTGGTTTAAACTTTTTGGGAAAAGGGTCATTCTTTTACAAGCCATTTTTGTATTACACTTCTTTGCTTTAGTAATAAAATCTGTAAAGCTGAAAAGAAAAAAAAGTGTTTAGGTTGATGTTTTATGCCTGTGGAAATCTGGATTTTAGATAAAAGTTATCCTATAAATATTTTAAAGAGATTATTTTAATCAAAACCTCCCAGCTTGGCTATTAGGAGACAGAACAAGGGAGTCGCCATGCACAAGTGGTCGAGAACTTTTTTGAAAGATTAAGACCTGTCTATTTTCTGTTCTATAAGAAGTTAGATATCTGCTGTAGCATTTCTTAACAGACAATGTCAGATCCCCATATATTTAAGAATATTCTTCCCTTAATAATGCTGTGTTAACTTATTTTTGTTAATATATTATTCTTTATAAAATATACTTACCTTCCATTTCAGCCCAGGGCGAACAAGTGGAATAAATCTTCCATCAAACATGTGTGAAAATGGTCCATGACCTTAAAATCAAAGTGTAGAGACTTACTGTGAGATAGGTTTGCCAGTAAAAATATATGCATGGATGTTAAACCTCTTTTTTAACTGGCCTGATGTTCTGAACATCTCTGAACTAGGTTTGGATACAATATCTGTACAAATGCACACACTTCAGGAAGAATAAATGACTGCAGTTTTGAAGGAGTTGTCCGTCAGATAGAACTAAATTCAGGTCATTTTGTCCAAGTGAAAATGAAGACTCCTAAAACACTTTCTACAAAGCATTCAGAAAAACTCAGCATTCTGGCTAATTACTGAATCACTTTTTAAATTCAGTTCTAATATTCTGCACTGTGCAGGATTTTGGAACTGCCAAGATTACAATTAAATGTTCTATATCAGCTATGTAGTGGATTAGCAAAGTGAAATTTAATGAAATATAATAGAATATGCATTTTTCCAGCATTTTCATTTCAAATGCTCACACTTTGAGATTTTATCACAGAAGACAGATGGGCTGGAATAGCTGAACCATCAAGGAAGCCATCATTTATACAAAACTAAGTAAAAATTTAGAGATGGACAGTGGCCCAACAGCCATTTAAACTACCAGACAATTGCTCCAACAACTTGTCAGTTATTCCCAATTAGCTTCTTCCCCAAAATTCTCTAAAGAAAGAAAGAAAGAAAGAAAGAAACTTTTGACTTTTTTGAATTTTTATAAAGATTTATTAAGGGGAAAAGGGGGTAACAATCCAGGCAGGGGCCAAGATGTAGCAAACAGAGCCTAGGGCTATGGCCTGCAAGCCCTGCCCTCCCAATCTAAAAAAAACCTCAATACAGCTAGTCCAACAACAGTCTGCTCAGACCCCTGCCGGTACCCCAGGAAGGGACAAGCAATATCACAGTGTGAGGACTAAATGGATGCCCTCAACGCTGCAGAGCACCCCCTAAATGGCCCAACATGCCTGGAAGGTAGGTACTGTCTGCTGGAGGACCTCATGTTCAAATTCCAGTGTCAGGTGTCTGGCCCAAGAACTGAAAAAGTCTCAGAGTGTCATCAGAGCCGGCCCCAGTGAGCTGGTTCCTGCGGCTCTTGAGGATGGCCATCTTAGCCTGACCAAGCAAAAAAATTGGCCAGGCAGATGACACCCTACACTGCTGCCCGGTATGGGAAAGAGAACAAATAGGTGGTCTCTGAGAGGTCCAACTGTAGTGCCTTAAACAAGGTGCCAAGGGCAGCAAAGAGTGGCAGCAGCTGGGGGCACCTGAGGAAGGCATGGGATAAATTCTCTTCTACCTCCCCTGAGCAAAAGGGACAGGCTGTAGATGCAGTTGGGTCCATGAGGCGGACGAGAGTGCCAGTGGCCAGTATTCCGTGCAACAACCACCACTGGAAGTCGCTAGTCTGTTTGGCAATGGGTAGCTTATAAAGCGTGCGCCACGCAGGGCGAGCTGGTGTGATTGCTGGTGCCACTAGGTGGCACCTCCATGTCGTGTCAGGTCAAGTGCCAAGGATGCAAGCATGGCAGAGATAAACGACGCATGTGTACAGGGCTTTCCGGGGAAGCATGTCAAAGCGAATCCCGGCATCGCTGTCAGGATGCACAGGAAGAGTCAATAAGGTGCCAGGCCCACCACCCAGATCATTATTGACAGCCCAGACAACAAGCAGTGGTGGAAAGGGCTCTCCGAAGACATCTCTGGCAAGGATATCCCCCCACGTTTGGAGGTATTCCTTGATGGCAACTGCTGCCTCTGCTGGGAGGGTGGCTTGCACGTCCCCCAAGAAACAGGCCTTGCAGCAGACTGAATGCATGCCCAAGCAGGCAGCCAGAGCCTCGGCTGGCAGGCAGTCTGACCGGTCCACATCGAGAAGGTAGCTTAATTGGACTGTACACGACTACATGAGAGAGTCAGTGAAGCTATCAGACCCGAGGCTCGACAGCCTATACTGCAGGGCCGGGTTGTAGACAAGTTGCTTCTGCAACAACTGTGGAAATTGCAGATGTCTGGCCCAGGATTGGAGGTGGAAGGCAGCCCATCAGGCCCATGACAGACTGCGGTAAAAGGGCGGGAGGGTGCCCCAGTCCAGGAGGGTAGGATCCAGGAGAAAGAGTTCTCAGTCAAACAGAAACACACAGGCCAGCTGCTGCAGGGAGGGCAGTCTTCACAATAAAAGGAATCTCTGGAGAGCCTGCAGGCAGAAAGCAGCCACTCTACTTGCCAGGTCAACCAAGCCTTGGCCTCCCTCAGCCATAGGCAGATAAAGAACAGCTTGGGGAAGCCAATGACGTCCGATCCAGAATAAGTCTACCAGCAGTCTTTGAAGCTGTTTGAGTAAATCTGGGGGTGGGGTCCAACACAGCATGCTGGTGCCATAATGTAGCGGCTGCCAAGTTGTTCACAATGAGGACCCGCCCAAGGCAGGAGATTGGGCAAGCGCCACCACCACAGGCATGCCTCCTCACTGAGGCCTTCCCAATTCCAGGCTGGCAAAACTCATGAGCCGAGCAACATCCCCAGAGCTTTAAGGCCTTCACACCAAGTAGGTCTGGGGAGGGATGACTGGTCCAAGCACCGAGGTGTACGGCATTGCTCTCGGGCCAGTTAATGCAAGCTTAGGAAGTATGCTCATAAGCATGCTGACAGTCGACCAGCGACTGGACCCTGTTAAAGGCTTTCTCCTCATCCAAGTTCAAAGAGGTCTGCGGCTGTCAACAGGTCAAGAAGCAGGACCAGATTGTCCTGGATAGTCCTACCCAGCAAGCAATAGCTCTGTTCAGGGCTAATGACCAAGGCTATGACAACACACAGCCAACTGGGCAAGGCTTTGGCCAGTATCTTGTAGTTGCCACACAGAAGGGATACTGGCTACCAGGTCTTAATGCAGCCAAGGAACCCTGTCTTTTGTTGTAGGGTGAGAACTGACTGGTGACAGCTGACAGGCAGGATCTTATCAGGAAGGCTCTCATGAAACATTTGCAAGAGGCAGGGGTCAAGGAGGGGCCACAAAGCCTTATAAAACTCAACGGGCAAGCTGCTGAGACCTGGGGCTTTGCCTACAGTGAGGCTCCCCACTGAAATCGTGAGTTCCTCTGGGGACAGCTCTCACTCAAGTTCACTGGCTGCGACTGGGTTCAGTTTGGGGAGGCCATCGTGTAAGTGCTTAGTGGACTCTAGGGCAGAGAGGTTCCACTGCAAACAGGTCCTGATAGAAGGCAGTGACAGTGCTTTCATGACAGATAGCATGACAGTGGATCTCAACAGGATCCGTGAGTATCTGGCCATCCAGAGTCTTGAGATGGTCAAGGATTTTCTGCAGGGCCCATCGCTTTTCCAAGTTGAAAAAGAACTGGGTTGGGGCATCAGCCTCTGCCAACTCTTTGCAGCGGGCACAAATCCTTGCATCTTGGGCTGCGCCCTCCGCCAGCTCCTGCAGGTGCTTCTTTTGAAGCTTAAGGCTCTTGAGAGCCCCATGCACAGGCCATGCATAGGAGAGGTAATGGGGGGGCATGTGCCCCTCGAGACTGGCTGTCACTGAAGCTCCCACTGGCTTCTGCGGGTGGTCCATGCTCACCACTGCTGATATCTGCGGGCAGCTCCCCCCACCCTGCCCCGCCACTGACACTGCTGCTGGTGTTTGCAGGCTCCCCCCGCCAATCCTGGGAGGTATCGATCGCTCATGGCCCCGTATCACCACCAGCATCACGTAGGGCTGCCTCAACCTACGCTACATCCTCCTCCAACCCCTGGACATGGCAGTGGAGCTCACTTGTTGCGAGCAATGTGTATTGCTGGCAGAAGGCTCTGATCTGCACCTTTCCCAAATCCCACTATTGCTTCCAGGTAGAAAAGGTCTCTCCACACAGCATGCCAATTGGCTTGATTAGCTGCGTCAGTGTGTGTTTCTTGTAGAAAGATGACATCCAGCTTTTTCTGGCACAGGAAATCAAAGAGGGCCATTCATTTCACTGGGTCTCTGCAGCTGTTGGCATTGAGAGAACCAAAGGGTGCAGCAGCCATTCATGAAGAGGGTAGAAAGGAGAACAGGCAAAGCCAAAAGCACAGAGAGTATCATGGATCACCGAAAGTAAAGGGGTGGAGACCTCTTTCCCAGAGTCAGAACAGCATCGGGAAAGGCCTGCGACCCTGGGAAATGGCCCTGAAAGCCCTGTGACCGGGGGATACTCATCAGGTGCAGGAAAAGCAGGAAACTGCAGGGGGAGCTGCCCATGTGCTTCATCAGCCATTTATCTGCGTGGTTAAGGCTGGCGTGGGAAGATGACATCATCAGGCAGCACCAGCAGTCAGCTTTAAAAGCTGGCTGCCAGGAAGAAGCCAAGGAGCAGCAGCCTGGAGGCACACAGGAACCTCTCGCACTTGAACTGGAGATCAAGATGTGGTGGGCAAGTATCAGGGGCTTCCCTTAGGAGGTGAAGCATGGCAAACACAAGTGCCTGAGAAAGACCTAGCCCAAGCCAGGATCACCCTACCCCCAGCTGCTCAGAAACAGTTATTCAAGCTTAGGCAGCTACAGAGAGAAACACCAGAGAGGAACAAGGATGCAGGACAGGGAAGAACCAGGCCTACAGCTCACCAGCTGGTGCTTCTCACAATAAGCACTCAACATCACCTGCGAGCTTGCTTAGGCAAAAACTATAATGCTGCATCCCCCGAGTGGAGTTCAGTGCCACTGCTGTGGCCTTGGTGGAAAGCACAAATGTCTCAGGTTCCAGGAACCACTTACGAATAAGCTGGTGCTTAGTTTGGTCAAGAAACTCAATGAGGCATTCAACAAAGTAATCAACACAGGGAGGGTCCTCAGAAGCAGGAACAGGTTCCATGGAGGAGGGCACCTTAGCTAAATCAGGTGACATCACCCCCTGAGGTAGGACTTCCATCGGTTAGAAGCAGAATGAAAATCCAACCCTGAGGAGGAGGAGCTGTATACATCAGGCACTGAGTTGCCGAGCCCTGGGGGGCGTAATTGCCCCCCACCAGGACTCTCAACATCAGGCTCTGTGGGAGCAGCGTTCTCCAAGAAGTCCTGTGTGTGGACATCAGTCCCTGACCTCTTGGGGAGGGAGTGCTTTCCTGGGTCAGGCACTCTTGATTCTGGAGCCACTTGCAGCTCCCAGAGGTCCCAAACATCATGTTAACTTCATCAGGCTAAAGGAGCTGGTAAACAGGAGGGGGATGGGGGATGGGCGTCGCACTCTTTCACCACCCCCCATACCCTCAGGTCACCTCTGACCACTACAGGGTCTGGGGGAATGCTGGGGAGGCAGGTAGAGAGGTGGGGGTCCTGCTCTGTAACCTCAGCTCCCCTTGAAGTGGTGGGGTGGTCTTGAGGAGATAATGAAGCCTTTTTGGAAGACCCCTTTTGTTTCTGGGACTTGCCCTTCCCAGCACGAGGAGCCAAAACCTCCCCTGAGGGGAGCCAAATAGGATCTGCTGCCACAGTGAAAGCACAATGTGTCCCCAGTGGTGAGGCAGACCTTGTAACACTGCCTGTCAATTAGTAAGGACATAGAGTGGGGCAAACCCTGACCCTCCCAGTCAAGAAGCATGAACACTGCTTTTTAAAGGACAGGACATGTTGGAGTTTAGGAAGCTTGCTGCCAAGTTGCAATCTATGGACCGGCCTGTTACAATGCCACAAGGGCGCAGGTGATTAGTGAGGTCATCGGCCGAGAGAAATGGAGGGACCTTAGAGCAGGGTTGGGCAATTATTTCGGGCAGAGGGCCACTTAACAAGTTTTGGTGAGCTGTCGGGGGCCACATAGGTAACCCCACCCCTTGACAGTTGCTTCGCCCCCTGGTCACCATATTGGGATCAGAAGTCCTGCCCCCTAACCCCTGACCTTTGCCACTAGAAGTCCCTCCCCTTGCTGCCCCCCTTTCCATACTCCTTTTGGGGGAGGTTGCCATTTTAGAACCAGAAAAAAAAACAACAAATCATACATTAAAGGTCAAACACCTACTATATTTTAATTATAAAAATAATTTGTCATGACTCGTTAACATATACTGTATATAGAAGGGATTGCATAACTCAAAAATAAAATGTCAGTCTTTTTGTGTGTGTGTGTGGGTGTGTGTGTGTGGGGCGGGGTTTGGGAGTGCGCGGGGGGTGAGAGAGTGTGGCTGTGTAGGGGGACATAGGGTATATTGGGGTGTATGTATATGTTGATGGGAGTTGTCGGGGCAGGATGCAGATGTGTGGGGTGTAAGGGAGGGTGGGGGGTATAGGGACCAACCCCCCCACCCCACAATGTGCAGATCTTGCTGCCTGGCAGCACCAGCAGCAGGCAAGGAGGTCAGGGTGCTTGTGCCTCCAGTGTTGTGCGAGAGGAGGGAGTGGAGCCTGCCCTATCGCCAGGGCTCCATGCTGCACACCTGCAGCGTCAGCACTCACAGCAGGGGAAGCCCTGCATTGGAGCCTGCTTCCTCCCCTACTCCCTGCTGCACAGGTCCCCACACTCAGCCAGGAGTGGAGGGAACCCCATCCCCTGCTTCCCTGCAGAGTCCAGCACAGAGCTTCCAGCTGCAAGTGTGGAGCTGCAGGCATGTGGCATGGAGCCTCTGTGATAGAAATGGCCAGGCAGGATGTGCAGGGGTGTGCTCCTCACCCCCAGTGCACTGCTGGTCACCTCTATCACCAGGGCTCCGTGCCATGCACCTGCAGCTCCACACTCGCAGTGAGGAAGCCCCGCACTGGACTCCACAGGGAAGCAGAAGGCAGGGCTCCCTCCACTCCTGGCAGAGTGCAGGGACCTGTGCAGTAGGGAGCAGGGGAGGCAGCAGGCTCCAGTGCTGGGTTTCCTCTCCTGCGAGTGCTGCAGCTGCAGGCATATGGTGTGGGGCCCTGGTGATAGGACAGGTTCTACTCCCTCCTCCTGCAAAACGCTGGCTGGAGCTGCACCCCACTGGGTGCCTGTGCTGAGCACAAGCACCCTGACCTTCCCACCTGATGCTTCTGCTGGCAGTGGGGGCTGCACACCATGGGGAGAGTGTGTGTGTGTGTGGGGGGGGGGCTACACCACGCAGCCTCACACCCATACCCTGCTCAGCTGAGCTCCACATTTCCACTGCCCCTCTAGGTGCAGACTCCGCGCTGCATTCCCACTTCCACCCAGCTGCAACTCTACCCCCAGCCAACCCCACCACTTCCTTACCTGACACCCTGAGTGAGCAGTTTCTGGCTGCAGCAGGAGCCCCGCCCAGAAGCTGCTGGCTGGGCAGAGCCCTTCTGCCTATGAGGGTGGGAACAAGGACCAACAGGGTATAATGAGGGGTTGTACACGTGGATGCATCACTCCCACCCTGGCCAGCAGAAGGGCAGGAAGGGTGCAAATCATTGCGGGAGGTGCCACAGGCCGCATAAAAATGTCTGGCAGGCTGGATGCGGCCCATGGGTGGGCAGGGAACAAAGAAGCTGGAAAACAAACAAGCAAACACTAGAGGAGAGGATAAAGGTAAGCAATATAGCAGGAGAGAGAAGGGAAAAGAGAAACCAACAGAGCAGCAACAGTAGGGAGGGTAGGGGGGAGAAACAAAATAAAACCAGAGGGAGGGAAGGGGCGGGGGGAAGGCATAAGTTACTGCAGGAGAAAGGGCTTTGAAAAGGTTAGAAAAGGCAAGAAAAAGCAATGAAAAGTGGGGGCTACAGTGGGAAAGGGGTCAGACTTTCTGGGGGAGGAAAAACAAAGCAAGAAAAGGAGAAAGTCTCACAGAACCAGCACAAGCTTCCTGAGCTCAGAGGGAACACACCTGTTAGCGGCACGGAAGAAAGAAAGCAAGCAAACAAGCAAGCTCTGATTTAAAAAAAACAAAATTCGTGTTTTTCTGCAATTAAAATGAAAGGCCACTTTTATAGATAGGTATCAGTTGAGCACAATGTTTTACTGATATATTTACAATTTTAAAGGAACTTGGAAGCCCACCAGCGCTTCAATCACTATAATAAAATTCATTCTAAATACCAATGTTTTAGTGTTTGATTTTGTTTAATAATAGAAAATCAGAGCTCCCCCTGACCCCTTTGCTCACTAGGACGTGAGTCCAGCTAGGGTGGTCACCCCCACTGCTTTGTGGTGCTGAGCAGCCCTGATAGGCCATTGCCCCTCACTCCTAAATCACAGCACCCCCAGCCATGCTGGTACACTTCACTGCCAATCCACAGTCCCCCCCCGCCTTACCTGGCTATGCCAGTGCCCCTCACTTCCAACCCACAGCCCCGTCCCCACCAGTGCCCTTCATTCCTGACCTGCAACCTCCCATCCCTGCCAGCGACCCTCACTCGAGCCACCCTGCCAGTACCCCTCACTACTGACCCGCAGCCCCGTGACCCTGCCAGTGCCCTTCACTACCAACCCAAACCCCCCAACCCCCAGCCCTGCTGGTGGCCCTCACTTACAACCCGTTCATCCCCTCATCTGCCAGAGCGAGCCCCCAGCTGCCTCCTGCCCCACCCAGCTCCATGTGGACTCACAGAATGGTGGTCTGCAGGGACACAATGGAGACAGCCTCCAACATGAGGTGCATACAATGCACCTCATGCAGAAGCACAGGCAAAGGCTCGGGCACCACACACTGTTCTGTACCGCTGGCTGGAGCTGGGGTGCAGCAGGGAGGACCAGCACTGCACTTCACAGCAGCAGCATGAAGAGGAGTGTAGCTCTAGCCTAGGCTATGCTGCAGGCAGTAGCAGGAGGGGCAAGGGCTCCAGGCAGTCTCTGTCGTTACCACAGTGGCTCCAGCTGCGGCAGCTCCAATTCATGTGGACAGCAAAGGAGCAAATCCAGCCCCAGCACAAGCTGGAGGAAGGAGGAAGGGCCCAGTGCTACACCAGGCAGTCTGGACATTGCTTACACCCTGCCCCCTGGGGCAGTGTCTCCTGGCTGCCCTGCCTGTGCTCCCATGAGCACCAGCCTCAGCACTGCTGGCCCAGCCATGCAGTTTCCCACAGAACCCAAAGGACCCCTCCCCCCCATTCCTTTCCTCTGCTTGAGGGGCAGGTGTAAGCTCTGCTGGCAACAGTACTGATCTGGACTCACCAGCAGCACCAGCAAAAACCAAGTGCTGCCTCAGACCACCCTGCCCCACCACAGCCCCAGCACCCCAACTCCTTCCCTGAGTGCCAGCAGGCACCCCCCACCACACATACAACTCCCTCCACACACTCCTGTCACATGCATACACATATGTCCTACATACAGCCCCCAGACAATCCCCAAGCCTGTTCAAACCCCGCCCCCAAGACTTACTTGCCTGTATCCAGCTGCCAGGGCTACTCTCACCACACATGTGATGTTCCCTGCCTCCAATCACCCACCCCTGCTCCCCCTAGCCCCAAGCAGCTCCTTGCAGGCTGGAATTCTGCCAGCCTGCAAGGGGAAACCTATGGCTTCCTGCATTTTTCTCCTTTAAAGGAGAGAATCCATGTTTTTCCACAGGAAATGGAAAACCTGGATTCCTGCTGATCAGTTAAACAGAAAGAGAGTACTTTTATTCCAAAACAAGTGTCCAAAAAAGAAATTAATCAGATACCACTCCTGAGCTTTACAAATCAGACTAGGCATTAACCTGCAGTAATGTTCAAGCATGGATAAGCCATAAAAGTCACTTACCCAAATCATGACAAAGCCCAGCAATCTCAACACAGAGAATGTCTCTATGGTTGATCTCCAGTTCTGGCTGTTTTTCTTTTAGTGCTCGTACCAGACATCCAGCCAGATATCCTACGCTGTTACAAGCAGAAAACATGGGATGAAGTTAGCAATTTGAGGTGGAATGAACAAGAAATGTGCCAATTCAATTGTTAAACTAATAGCTACTGTTAAACAAAAATTTTGGTGCAGTAGGCTGCACTAATAGATACATGCAAACCTGAGTATCAATGCAGTCACAGGTGTCAATTTCTTTATTTTTCTAAGCTTAAAATAACATTTGAATGAGAAAAGTAAGATATTTCACAACCAAATGATATATGCTTCTAAAGTACTATCCTAACCATATGAGAATATACCTTGGTATATTTTGAGCTATTCTTTCCCCCACTCCAGTTCATCAAACACACCACTTCCTTTTTCAACTCAAATTTAAACCATTAAAGTGGTTTCTTCTCACTTACCACATCACAATCTTGCTCTCACTTTCAAGTCCCTAAATAAGCTTGCTCCTAGTTACATTTTCGGTGTTTATCTCCAAATCCAAATGTCCATTCAATTCAGTACCTACCCTCTGATGGTGGTACAGCTACTCTTCCCCAGTTCCCCACTCCTCCTCAGTCTTCTTGCCAGGGACACTGCAGGGCACATAATCCCTAAAATTTGGCTATGCAAGCGTTAGCTCTGGAACAGAAGTAGCTTAACCACATTTGCACAGTAGTGCTAATTAGCATTGTTACAGCCTACCTGTAGCAGCAATACTAAATTGCTCTGCTGTTTCCCATTTGTGAAACAACACAAGCAGAGCAGTACAGCATCTCAAGAGAATACTCTCTGGTGCCACTGGGCAGAGTTGACCCTAAGTGTGTGTGGGGCCTGGGGTATATCAGCCTGTGCGGGGCCTGTGCAGAGCAGGAGTGGGGTGAGAGGGTGGTTGAGCACAAAGGTGGTGGTGCATGAAGTGGTTGTGCCTCTACAGCACTGTCCGTGGGGCCCCCCAAAGCGCAGGACCCGTGGTGGTCACCCTGATTGGCACCCCCAAGGGATGACTGCCACTGGGACAGTGAGGGCCCTCATCCTCAGTCATCAAAGTTCAGCTGGCAATAGTACAGATCTGGACTCACCAGCAGCACCAGCATAACCAAGTTCTGCCCCAGACCCACCTGCCCAACCACAGCCTAAGCAACTGCCTTAAATACGTCTTAAACATGCCCTAGTATTAATCCTATCCACTAGAAGATCAGACTTATTTTTCACTTCTGACTGGACTTAATGCTGTCTTGTGACAATGAATTTCACAAGTTATTAGTTATGAAAGAAGAATTCCTTTTATCCACTTTAAATGTCTCTCTTGACCTCACTGAATGATCACTTGCTTTTGTGGTATAAAAAAGGATAAGGATGAATGTCTATGTTATTCATTATCATCTCAATCACAGCCCCTCTTGTCCTTAATGCTTAAGTAAACAGTCCCAAACATTTCACTCTGGGTATGAACAGACGTCACTTTTGTTG
Organism: Crocodylus porosus; assembly: GCF_001723895.1. Taxonomy (NCBI): domain Eukaryota; kingdom Metazoa; phylum Chordata; order Crocodylia; family Crocodylidae; genus Crocodylus; species Crocodylus porosus. The sequence continues at coordinate 2,954,688 of NW_017728946.1, read as the reverse complement.
TGGGACCGGTTGCTCCGTGTTTATCCCCAATCCAGAATGTCACAGGATCAGCGTGTATATGTTACCCTTCCATGATGACCATGCACCTGACAGATGTCAGTCATAGGGAAACCCATGGTTACATCTGGCTTACCTTCCATGCCAGCAGCTGCTGCCCCAAAGACATGTTGGCCACAATATGTCTGGGCTGATGTGGGAGTGTCTCCAAACCGTGGAGCAGCATTTCAAGCAGCAACTGGTAGGAGTAGACTATCATGGCCACCTGGAACAATGACCAGTGGTGGATGAACTTCTATATGTCCAGGGGCACTTTCATCAAGATCTGTACTGAGCTGGCTTCCCTCAACCAGTGGCAGACTGCCAGGATGAGGGCACCCTTGTCTGTTGAGAAGCACACTGCCATCACAATATGGAAGCTCATTACCCCCAACAGTCTCCAGTCCATGACAATCTTCATTCGCCCAAAACCGATAGAGCAAGGAGAGTTTGCCGCTGGTGTGCCAATCAAAGTGGAGGGAGTGACTGTACCCCCATTGCTAGTTGGGGACCCTGCCTACCCATTACATCCCTAGCTGATTCACAGCTACCTGGATGACCATAAGGAATTATTTAACTACTGGCTCAGCAGCTGCTGAATGGCCATGAAATGTACATTTTAGTGCCTCAAGGCTCACTGCAGGTGCTTAGATACTAACAGCAATGTGCCCTCGTTGATCATCTCCACCTACACCCTGCACAACACCTGCGAAGTAAAGGGAGAGTCCATGTCCAAGCCACTGACTATTGAAGTGGAGTGGTTCCCAACATCCAAGGGCACCATGCCTACCAGTTGTCCCATCAAGGTTAATCAACTGCCAGTATGTGCCAGATGCACTGGCACACAACTCTGCCAGACTCTGGGACAAAGGGTAGATATGGGGATATGTAGAGAGGTCTCTCCTCATACATAGTCCCTAATTAAACATTACCATCCAAACTTGAGCTCTCTTGTGGTCAATTCCAGCACAGACCTAGGAGGCATTAAGGGCAGGCAGTGACTAGTGGCCAGGAAATGAGTGGGCATGTCACCAACAGAAGATGCTTGTGCCAACAGACCCTGATATTTCATGGACTCTGATACTTCATGGGCCTATTACCCCTGGTGTGGGAGGAAAAGAAGGGAAAGTTTAAACTGGGGCCAAATGCTGCTGCAGCCAGCTGCTGCTGCAGAGACTATTTTTTGTAATGTTTGTGTTCCAGTCCAATACAAGCAATTCACACCATGGTTATGCATTAAGTGTTTGTGATGTGCATCTACTGTTACAGGATGGCAGAAATAGTGGTTGGTGAGGAGGCCGCTAACAGCCATTGCCTAAACCTACAGGAGGTCTTTGCCCTGTCCAACGTGACCCTAATCTGGCTGATCCCACAACAAAGGCAGGGCCTGTTTCTTGTGCCACAAGGAAGCCCAGCTATCTTTAGGGTCTTGTTACTGCAGGACATGGTGGCCCCAGACTACTATGATTCCCAGAGAGAAAAAAACATGCCTTCATGGCTCTGCAGAGCACAGAGCCCTATCCTGGAACATGAGGGAATGTCAAACAGGGTAGATGAGTATCTGCTACCAGTAGTACCTGGCACAGTTCACTGGGACATGACCAAGACCACCAAAAACCTGTCTCTAGCTTAACATAACAAACCACCAGCACAAGCACCAGAAAGACTAGGACTGCACTGCACTGCACTACTCAAAATGTACTGCTTGAGAATATTAAAGACTGAGTTACCCATCTTCCCTTTGATTTATGGGGAGGCCCAGTCATCTGTCCCACCTATCCTCTGCTTGTGGATGCTGACACACAGGGACCACAGATACCAAACAGCAGGTCTGGGATTAGCATCAGCTGTGAAAGAACCCACAACTGTGTAAACTGTGCTTGATGGGTGAAAGGAGTAGAAGTGCTCTGAATAACTTAAGAAAGGGAACTTGCATGATCAGTGCAGGTTGCACTGACCAGGTGGCTGCACTGAATATTTAAAAGCAACTAATTTTTGCCTGCTCGCCCTTCATTGCTTTACAATAAATTATTTTTATCTTTCTTAGACTATAAACAGACATTGCATTTCTTACTAGATCAACACTGTTGATCCTGCAAAGGATCACCTTGAGAGACTGGACACCTTCAAGTCAGCTGGTCCTGACACATTACACCCTAGGGTATTCAAGGAGCTGGCAGGTGTCATAGCCCAACCATTGGCACAAATATTCGAAAACTCATGGCATTCAGGTGAAGTACCTGAAGACTGGAAGAAGGCCAATGTGGTACCCATCTTCAAGAAGGGCGGAAAGTAGATCCTGAGAATTACAGGCCAGTCAGCTTAACCTCAATCCCTAGTACGATTCTTGAGAAAATTATCACGGAGACCCTTCTGGATAAGCTGGCTGAGGGAAACATCCTGCGAGATACCAAGCACGGGTTTGTCGCAGGTAGGTCTTGCCTGACCAATCTCATCCCCTTCTATGACCAGGTGACGTATCACCTGGACAAGGGAGAAGAGATTGACGTCATATATCTGGACTTTAAAAAAGCCTTTGATCTGGTGTCCCATGACCTCCTCATGGAAAAATTAGCCAACTGCGGCCTCGGCTACATCACAGTCTGATGGCTGGGAAATTGGCTCCGACGTGAGACCCAGAGAGTAGTGGTCCATGGCAGCAAATCCACTCTGTCCTTGGACCGGTTCCCTTTAACATCTTTATGAACGATGTGGACATCAGTGTAAGAAGCGCACTGGCTAAGTTCACCAATGACACTGAACTTTGAGGCACAGCGTCTACACCTAAGGACAGGCTAGTGATCCAGGCTAACTTGGATAAACTTAGTAAGTAGATGGACACAAACCTGATGATGTTCAATACCGATAAATGTAAGGTACTCCACCTTGGGGGAAAAAAACCCCCACAGCATACTTATAGAGCTTGTCCTAGAAGGGAGAAGTCACAGGATTGACATAATCATATGCTGGCCTTCCAAGCAGGTTTAAAGAGGGGCTGAGTACACCACCACACTTTTCACCCAGGAGGTGGCTTGAGAGCACACATCCCAGCATAACTGTCACTGGCCAAGTGTCTGTGGGTTCCCTTGACTTTGCCACCGCCAAGCAACCAAGGCCCCTGAGAGGAGGACAAGAAAAAATGGGCACAAATTGACTGAAGATCATTTCAGGCTAGACATAAGCAAAAACTTCTTTACAAGTCATGTGCCAAAGGGTTGGAACAGGCTCCCCCCAGAGGTGGCATGATCCCAGCAGTCTTTCCTACTCAAGTGCAGGGGTGCTGGACTGGATGATCTGTAAGGTCCTTCCAACAACTAGCTCCCTAACAACTATGAAACTATGAAAGCACCCACTCGTTCAAAGAACGTGGTTGGGTGGTAAAATTTTTGTGGAAGGGATTTTGGTGTGATTCGCTGTATAGTTCATGCCCACATTTGTATGTCTGTTACATTTGTACTGCCACCACTGACCGTGACCCAGAGCTTTCATTGCGATTGACTGCTATGCACCATACATAGATAGTCATCATGTTGCAGACCTTGCTGGCCCAGTGTTGTGAACTTGTAAGAGATTGAGTGGAAAAGGCAACTCCAGCATGCTGTCTGATGGCTGCTATGACTTTTTCCATTTGCACTAAGAATGAAGAATCCATATTTGTGAGAAGCTCTTTGTGTACATGCTTGTTGCTAAACAATGGGTAGTCCATGGCTACATCTGGCTTCTAATCCACAGCAGAAGTCAGCCTGAAGATGTTTGCACTGCAGCTCAACACACTGAAGCCAGGCAGACGTGAGAGCAACGCCAAGCCATGAAGTGGTATTTGTAGGCCAGAGGGAGATGAGCAGCAACTCGTGGCAGCAGGTAGTCATAGACACTTGGAATGATGAGCGCATGAATGTATGTCCAGGGGCACCTTCATGGAAATCTGCATTGAGCTTGGCCCATACATACAGCAGTGGACAATGGCTATGCAAATGCCCTTTTATGTGGAGAAGTGCACTACCATTGCTATATGGAAGCTCATGATCCCAGACAGCCTCCAGTCCAAGACAAACCATTTTAGAATGGCCAAACTGATAATTAGAAAGGCACTATGGGCATTGTGTTTGGTGATCCAACAGGCAATGGCCCTGTGAATCATACGCCTTGCTGACTCACAGGAGGTTGTGGACAGGTTTACTAACCTGGGGTTCTCAATTCCATTGAGATCACTGACAGCACACACATCGCTATCCTTTCCCCTGTGTACCACTACCATGAATTCATCAACCAGAAAGGCTATTTTTCAATCATGCGTCAGGCTGTAGTGGACCACCACAGGTGTTTTATGTGCATAAATGTCCATCACTCCCCTATGAACATGAGTACATTGTGAGCCTGGCATAGATGGAGCACGTGCAAATGGTATGCCCCCAGGTGGTGGCAGCAAACACTAGATGATTGTTCTGGTTGCAAGGTCTGCATGCCTGAGGGCTGAGGAGTGTTTGCTTTTGCTCCTGCTAACGGGGAGCCCTGTGGGACAGCAAAGCTTGGTGGCAGCGCATACATCCGGGGACCACTGGACAGTCCCATTTGTGTGTTAAACTGCAGGGCAATGTGGAGGGCAGCAAGGATGCCCTCTATCTGCAGATGCAAGGCAGACACAAAACTATCCATAGACTCCTGCTCCAACCTCACAGACTCCCTTCCCTAAGCATCATATTTGGACATTCAGCAAAGGCTGCACAGTGTTCTTTGGCCTCTGTATGCTGCCTGGCAAGCCACACTGCAGTATGCTGCAACTTGAACCCATGTCTGACCATGACCAGGTGCTCGCTGTGGTATATTTGTACTTTCTCCATTGCCTGGTCTCAGCAACCCAGGAGTGGCTGGTGCCAGAGCAGCCAGCATGTCCATCTTTGTGCAGGCATAGGTCTTCACAAAGATGAAGGCATCTTTGTGCAGACCTGGGCAGAGGCCTGGAAGCTTTCTAGGTCTCTGATCTCATTCTGTGGCTATAGGTGCCATCACTGGCCTTTGCATGTATCAGGCCTCAAAGTAGAGGATGAACAAGAGGTCACTGTATTCATTGCTATTGCCTTGATAGCATGATGAACACCCCAGCAGTGGGTAAGCTCATTTGCCCTGCAGACTGTCAACTTGGTAAGTTCACTCTCCCCTGTGCTCCCAAAGGGCTTGAAGAACTGTGGTGCATGCTTGGGAAGCCAAGGATAAACAGCCATGGGGTAAAGCAAGGGCCTCTAACTCCCACAAGGGCTGTGAAACACAGTGGGCCAGTTGAGGTGGGCAAGGTGGTCTGTTACCTTGGGACAACCTAATGTCCCTTGTCTGTAAAGACAGGATGCCAGCACTACAGCCAATGTCATCCTAATCCATCTGACCCCACGGCAGAGGTGGAACCTGTTCATTGCTGCACAAAGCAGTCTACTAGTCTTTGCTTGCCTTTTACTCAGGGTGCATCAATAAAGCTTTTCTTAGTGGATACTGATAGCTGATGATTAACCAACCATATTGGCCAATGCTAATCCGATAACCAATATTTACTAATAATACAAAGCATTTTAAACTATTTACATAAATAAACCTTTTTTTTTTGTTTGTTTTCCCCATAAATTAACTTTTTGAGGAAGGCAGTGACCACCTTATTCCCACACGTCGCCCCCTCACCCACAGCTCCTACCCACATCTCTGCTCCCCAAGCAGCCCATGTTGCCATCCAGGGCAGGTCAGGTCAGGGCAGGGCAGACTCTAGCATGGACAGCAGCAACAGGTGCATTTGGAGCCCCAGAGCATACTGCTGCCTCAGTGCTAGTTGGCCCCATGCAGCCAAGCCCCCGCAGCCACTAGGGAGAAGCCACTTTTGCAAGGGTACATGGTGCCTGGCATAGGTGCCCAGTCTCTTGGCTTAGGGGTTTGCCTGCTGGGTACAAAGCCAGCAGGCAAACTGTTGTAAATTCAAGCCTTTGTGTTGACCCAGAGTCCCCCTAGCAGGGGCATGCAAGAAAATTTTTTAGAACTAGAATTCTTGAGACGGCTCTCAAAGGCAGCATGCTCAAAGGACCTGGTTATCATAGGTGACCTAAATTACTCAGACATCTGCTGGGAGGAGTAGTCGGCCAGGTCTGCCTGTTCACATAGGTTTCTAACCTGCATACAGGACCTGCACCTAACACAGGAGGTATGCAGTCCCACTAAGGAAAATGCCTTACTTGACTTGGTGCTGGCCACAGAAGAGGACTTGGTGGGGCATCTGCAGGTACAAGGTAACCTAGGAGATAGTGACCACCTGTTGATAGGATTCACTATCTGGCGTAAGGTGGGAAAGATAACTAGTAGGACAGAACTGCTTGACTTCCAGAAGGACAACTTCAATGAGCTCAGGAGATTAGTTACAGTGAGACTGAGGGATAATAACATTGGTGAGTTGGGAGTCCAGGAAGGGTCGGAATTCCTCAAGGGATTGATCCTGCAGGCACAGAAGGGTACCATCCCAGTACACAACCCTCTTGGCTGAGTAGGGAAATGCAGGAGAGCCTACAGGGGAAAAGAGAGGCTGACAGGCAGTAGAAGCAGGGGGCAGCCACCAAGGAGGAGTATACCTGCTTGGCTCATGCTTGCAGGAAAGCAGTGAGGAAGGCCAAAGCAAAAACAGAACTCAGGCTGGCAACTAAGATTCAGGGTAACAAAAAGTCCTTCTTTAAGTACATAGGGAGCAAAAAGGTGGCGCAGGGTAACATAGGGTGCAGGGTAATACAGGATGGACTAGGGCAACTTGTAACAGATAGCTCAGCTTTGTCCATCCTCTTAAACAATTTCTTTGCATCTGTGTTCCTGGTTACAGAGAAAAACACACCTCCCAACAAGACTTTTGTCTAGATTGAGAGAGATACCAATCAATTGGAGTGAAGGGGCACTTGGAGGGGTTGGACGTATTAAGTTGGCAGGCCCCAATGATCTTCACCCAAGGTGTGGCAGGACACTGTTGGTGCCTGCCACTTTAAATGCTGGGTCAGGCATCTAGCATGTGCCTGATGGTGGCAGCCATCTTCAGAACCTAATATATAAAGGCTACAGTCTGCTGCTGCCAGCTAAGGCAGAAACATCGCCTAGCTGAGCTGCAGCAGGAACAACCAGAACGAGCTTATGGGGATGGCTAGGAGGCTCTTGGTCTCGGGCATGACCTAAAACTGCACCCTGCTGGGGATGGGTGGCCTGTTGGGGCCATTTCCTCAGGAAATGCCAGGCCAGTTACCACCACGGTGAAAGGCAGGTAGGGTTGCCTTAATAACCCCAGCCCCCACAACCAGGTGGGTTACCCCATAGTAAAGCCAAGAAAGCGGACCTGTGTGAGGGAGTGGGCTAGATGCTCAAGAAGCATGACTTGAGGTACCCTCGACTGGTCAATGCTGAGGCCAGGACCAGAAGGGTCAAAAGGGAGGGAGCTAGGTAGCCCAGAATGAGGGCAGAGTAGGCTGCCTGATAGGAGGGATCCAGTTGGGGTCCAGACTGAAGGATCATGGGGCCCAGTGTGGGGGTGGAGACTGTAAGAACTGTGATGCCATCTGCGAGGCATGGGCTGCAGTGTAGGGGAGATCACAACCACAGATCGCACCCCCTGGCATCGATGCATGTAATGGACAGTCTCCAACATTTTATCACCCATTTTGAGAACAGCAAATTAGTGGCAGGCAATACCAGGCAGACTACCCCACAGAGACAGGTGGGCGGGCCGGCATGAGACTTGGCCCCGAGAGCTGCCCCCTGTCAAACAAGGGTACTAAAGGAATTGACTGGGGTCATAGCGAAACCACTGACACAACTGTTTGAGTGCTTGTGGCACTCAGAACAGGTCCTAGAAGACTAGAAAAGGGCCAGTGTGGTCCCTATTCTCAAGAAGGGGAGAAAGGAGGACCCGGGTAATTATAGGCTGGTTAGCCTCATATCTATTCTTGGCAAGACCTTAGAAAAAATCATTAAGGATCACATTTGCAGGGGGCCAGTGGGTAATGCAAAGTTAAGTGGCAACCAGCATGGGTTCACAGCAGGCAGATCCTGCCTGACTAACCTGGTCTCTTTTTATGAACAGGTCACAAAGTGCTTAGATGAAGGAGCAGAGGTAGATGTTATTTACTTGGATTTTAAAAAAAGCTTTCGACAATTCTTACAATTAGCTGTGATGTGGATTTTTTCAGTCAGGTGGGTGGAAAACTGGCTTATGGGACGCACTCAGAGAGTGGTGGTGGATGGGTCTGTTTCTACCTGGAGATATGTGGGCAGTGGGGTCCCCCAAAGCTTAGTCCTTGGACCAGTAACATTCAACATCTCCATCAGCGATTTGGATGTGGGTGTAGAAAGCACTCTGTCCAAATTCGCAGCTGACACCAAACTATGGGGTACAGTAAACACACTAGAGGAAGGAGCAAATTCAGGAGGATTTGGACAGACTGGGGAAGTGGGCGGATCAGAACAGGATGCAATTTAACAAAACATAAGCGGCAAAGTGCTGCACCTGGGGAGAAAGAATCACCAATACACCTACAGACTGGGAAGTACCATTCTATGTAACACAGCAGTGGAAAGGACTCTCGGAGTCATAGTCGATGCAAAAATGAATGCGAGTCGCCAATGTGATGAGGAAATAAGGCAGGCTTACTGCACTCTGTCCTGCATTGGTAGGTGCATCACGAACAGGTCTAGGGAGGTGATACTTCGCCTCTATGCAGCGTGGGTGAGACCGCAACTGGAGTACTGCATCCAGTTTTGGGCTTTGCATGCCAGAAGGAATGCGAATAACCTGGAAATGTTCAGAGGAGGGCTACTCATATGGTTGGGGCCTGCAGGTAAGATCCTCTGAAGACAGACTGAGGGACCTGACTCTCTTCAGCCTTCACAAGAGAAGGCTGAGAGGTAATCTTGTGGCTGTCTACAAATTCATCAGCGGGGGTCAGCAGGGAATAGGGGATGCTCTGTTTACCAGGGTGCCCCTTGGGGTTACTAGAACAATGGCCATAAACTGAAAGGAGAGTAGATTTAGATTGGATATCAGGAAGAAATTCTTTACAGTGAGGGCTGCTAAAATACGGAATGGGCTTTGAAGGGAGTGGCACTTTCCTTTGCCTTGTGTCCTATTGAATGCTTGTAATAAACACTCATTTGCCAGTTTAGAAAAAAAGGCAAGGTTCATCTTTTTATCTAGGGTCATTGCTTGTTTTTGCCTATGTGGTAAATGTCTTGATACTGAATTTTATCTTTAGAGGCCTTGCAGCAAACGTGCTGAATGTCTTGGTTTTTTGAAAATTATCTCTAGAGGCCTAAAAAGTTAACCTAAAAGTGACCCGTGGGCAAACATTCCATGAGATCGAAACCTAGGGGATTTTGGAAGGGAGGTGGCAAGAGGTCACAGCGGTGATGTGGAAAATTTCCCAAAGATGACCCAGGAAAGGCATCTGTTGGGTAAAAGATCCAAGCCCAAATTTGGGAGTAGTGACAGGTTTGGGTAGGAGGGGCCCACGACAGCAACTCACCCATTAAAAATTGTAACCTACAGTCCCAATTTGGAGGTAACCTCACTTGCAGGAAGAATCACAAGTGTAGGCTGTATCAGACTGATCACTTGAACCACCCTCTCCGTGAACAAGAACTCCTGTTCACGCTGAAGCCGCAGAGCGCCCGAATGGGACCAAAGAAATGGGACTTGTTCCTATCACTGCTGAAACCAACCCTAAAACCATAACTAAAGAATGAAAGTATATCTGGGGATTTGGTTTCTCGGAATTCTAGGTTTGTAAGTATACCATGAGAAATAACCTTTACTTGTAATTGTAGTTGTTTTTGTAATAATAATTCTTATAGCATTGTTTGGGAAGGATTTCTTAAAGCTAAGCAGTGTTATATGCGTAGCAAGGAATTTTAAAATAAAATTGTGTTGTATGAATTAAGTGTGCAATCATTGTGAAATCGTGCAATCAACCAAATACTCCCCCAGGCAGGCGCATCAAACAAATCAGTAAATTGTGTGGGATCTTTCTCTATTCCATAACCTACTAGAGACACCTTGCAGGTGTTCAAAAGGAGATTAGACAAGCACCTGGCTGGGGTTACTTGACCCCAGCACTCTTTCCTGCCCAGAGCAGGGGTTCAGACTCAGTGATCTAATAGGTCCCTTCCAACCCTCGAAATCTATTAAGTCTATGAGTGGAATGTCCCTCAGCACCTTACCCCACCTGCAAGCAGCCCAACATCTCCATGGCAGCCCTGGTGCTTAGGACCCTGCTGCACCACGCAGCATTGCCATGGCAGCAGCAGGAGACAGTAATGGTTCATTTGTTGCTGAATGCAGCACCCCAAGACTGCTTCCTGGTGCCCACCCCCATTCACTGGGACATGTAGTCTGCTGCAGCCTCAGGCCAGCGGCAAGGCACAGGAACCAAACTACACTCACCAGGGTGCTCTAGCCGTTATTATTGGCTGTAATTGTTGTCTACAACAACCAAATAACCCAACAGATGATAACACCATTCCTCCTTTTATCAGTGCCAATACAATGACTAACCATTATACTGGTGCACCCCTAACTTTTACTGCAAGAGATGATGGTCCTAGATGACTTTCACTTGTAAAGAGGGCAGACATGCTACAATAGCTCTTCAGTACATTTGGCTCTTCCCTGGAACATCAGGGAACACCTAATAGTGTACCTCACTACTCCTAAAACAACCTTGCACAGTTGGACTGGGACACCATAAGGGGTATGATCGATTTGTGTCTAGCTTGACTGTCAGCCAGTAGTGGCAAAGGGTGCAGACAAGACGAATGGCTCAAAACACACAGCTTGAGAATGCAAACAGAGAAAGCAACCCCTCCCCCAACAGCTCCTGCCTTTAGAGTATCAGCAGACTGCTGCTGTGAAGAACCCAAAATGGTAGGAGAGCTGTATGTGGTGTGCTGAAGAATTGTGGGGAAGAAGCCCCAAACTTTTAGCAGTGGAAGGTGTACCACTACCTCTTCCCCACCTCCCCATACCTACCCTCATGGATTCAGTATCCCCAGCCCACCCCATGACCCATACCTGACCTCTGTGAAATGGTCCTGGACTACACAAACTTGGTTTGCTAGGATGGGGGATGAAAGGGAGTTTGGATTGACTCTGAAGTCTGGCATTAGCATTTAGAAGAGTCCAGGACAGTACAAGTAATGCTGTGGCCATATACAGGGGAACCCTGAACTGCCATGGTGGTCTGCATCAAGCAAAAGACTGGATGATTTAAAAGCCACTTGTTTTCTCCTTTCCTTGTTCACTGGCTTGCAATGTATTGTTTGTAATAAAGTGCCCATATCTCTCTATAACAACCTGCTTGTACATAAGTGAAGGCCATGGCAGCTACTTTCTCAGGGTAGGAATCAAGACAAAAAGCTGAAGGTTATGGCAAATGGGGTGGTGCATTGTAGTAGTAGTTCTTTGCCTTGGGTGTGAAGCCAGGACTAGTCTCTTATCTCAGGCTCTGGGTGTGAGGTCAGGTACACCAGGGAGTGTCCCCATAGCTGTGCACTACTGCTTCTGTGTTTTTGGTTGGTGGATGAATGAGCATTAGGTGGGCAATTACCTTAAAAGGTGTCAATCACCACCTAACTTAAAAGGAATCTACAACACAATGACAGTTCGTAGTAAGTGGTGACTGCCACTTATCCCCAAGATTTGTGCTGTTATGGGTTGGGTCTTCTGGGGCACTGGGTCCATGTCTGGAAATGGCCGGCTGAGATACTGAACAAGGGTGAAAGGCAGGTAGTTCCAGACCCTCGCTGTCCAAGGCTGGGTCCATTTCAGAGTCTGTACAGCTCATCAGGATAGCTGGAAAGTCCATGTGGCTCAGGCGGATGGCCAGGTTAAGTCTGCAGTCCAGTTTGAGGGCTATGGGTCTTTGATCACAGTCATGTCAAAGTCCTCATTGCAGTCCTGGGCAGTGGTGTGGGTCACCATGTTAATGAAATTTTCAGACATGACCAATGTTGTTAACTGTGAAGATGCAGAACAGTTCCACATATTGGGTGCATGGGACCCTAGGTGAGCCTGATACACAGCTGCCATTCCATGGCCTCACAAACTGCTGCCTCATTACCTTGCACTTGTTCTGACATTGGGCCCAGTCACAGTCATGTCCCTAGGCTGCCATTTCCTTTGGGACTTCTTCCCAGACTGCCCTGTTTTGATGGCTTAACTGGAGAATCCACTGGTTCTTAATCTCATCCCAGATGGTGATGAGATCCATTACCTCCTCCCTGGTCCAGCTGCTGCCACGCTTGTTCATGACACTGCACTCATCAGATTGCAATGCCATGGTAGAGGGAAGATGGATGGATGTGTTGGGATATGGAAGTATGAATCTGCCTCAGCAATTGGTGAGTGGGTCCAATGACCTCCCTGAGAACCAGATGTTAGGTAAACAGAAGTCCCATGGGGTTGCTGGCATTCAGAGCGTGCCCCAGTGCTAATCTTGGGTGGGTAGTGAGCATGAAATAGCTGGCAAGTCACCATGCAGGGTGATTAATAGGTTGCGGCAGACACCAGGGGCCTGACATCTCTGGGAAGTTGAGTTCTGCGATGAGGCTCAGGGCCACAAACAGTTCAAGGGGGGCTTGGACTGGGGCTGAAGTGGTGCCTGTGGGATGCCTGAAGAACTGATCAGCCCACTTGTCCCATGATCTCATAAGACAAAGGTTTAGAAGTCCAACATAAAAGCAGAGAACAAATTATTAGTATCTCTTATCCTGCAAATCTTATTGGGGTTTCGTACTGTGTCAAGTGATGAGGACATGAGAAAACATTTTTTCCATAGGAAGGGCAATGCCTGTTAGTAGCCCTAATGAGGTGTTTACATGGGAGTGAAAGCCATTGCAGCTACTTTCATGCATGTGGTGGGGAGAAGGTAAAGGGGACTTGAATGGAATGACCTGTGCCCTGAGATAGAGGAGTGGAATGAGGATTGGATAAACCACCATTTTCTGTGATTGCACTGACTAAATTAGCATCTCAAGCTGTGAGAAAAAGGGGAGGTAGCAGTGACTGGACAAGCCACTGTATTCCTTGGCACGATCCAGGGCTTTATCTGAAGTTCTGGGAGTGAAGCCCCCTCTATGTGACAACTGCAGCCTGACCAGTGTCACATACAGGGGGAGGATTATCTCCTTGGACCTGCTTGAGATGCATCTGTGGGTGCATGACAAGATACGGTTGGCCTTCCTCCCCCCACTGTCGGCCCATGTTCATTTTGGCATCAATAATGACTCCAAGATCCTTTTCTGCCTCTGCAATGACGAGAAGGGAGTTCCCCAGCCTGTAGGTATGCTGCTGGTTTTTCCTCTCCAGGTGTAGTACCCTGCACTTGTCAGTGTTGAAACCCATCCTGTTCTCATCTGCCCACCCCTGTAACCTGTTATGGATGCACCTCCATAAAATAGTAGAGGATCCTAATCATCCAATCTAATTGATCTGGTACTACCCTAAAACATACCCCACAATGGAATGGAATGCGTGCCAGAGTGGGAAAGGGGACACGGTGAGGCAATATCCAAGCTTGGCCCTCGGGTTCCACTGTGAGCATTTCAGCTTCTTATCTATCGTCAGCTGTACCCCAGCCTTTCCTTACCCTACCTGTGAACTGCATTTCACAATGGTGCCCTGGCTTTGCATGTTTACTGTTCACAGTTGTGAGGTAGTTCCTTTTGAAGTTTTGATCCCTTCTGGGATGAGGAGGAGGGCAGCTTTGCTGCTGACAGGGACCTTGCATAGGCCAGAGCAGGCTGTGAGCCAGTGTTGCTGATCCAAGGCAATAGGGCCAGCCATGATGCCGCATACCTGGGAAGGCCAGAGGACACCAGCTGCTAGCTGTCCGAGTCAAAGTCCATCTCCAAGTCCGTGCAGCTCTCTTAAGACAGCCTGAAAGACAGTAACCTTGTACATCTTCTAGGTCATCACTGTGGTCATCTATAATGGCTGTGTCCTTTCTGGCATCGGAATCTGCATCACTGTCTTGGGCAATGCGTGTTGCAGTCATGATGCAGAAAAGCAGAAATGCGTCATAGAAGGCGCATGTAACCTTGCATGCTGGACCTTCATATGCCACTGCATCAGTACCTTGTCTTTGGATGAGCATTGGTTCCAATCATGGTCATATCCACAGGCTGTCATTTCCAAGGTGATTGATTCAAAGACTGCCTGGTTTTAGTGGCCTGAACAAAGAGCACGGTGGTTCCTCATCTCTCCACTATTTCCTTCCAGGTCCAAGAGTCACTGGATGTCAACAGAAAGGCTATTGTTGAAAAATGCAGTGGATGGATGGATGCAGGTGGATGGGTCTGAGGATATCACCAATTGACAGATGTCTGGTGGGTGGCTGTGTCCCCGGCTGTTCAGATAGATCTGATTCCAATGTGACCTGAAGTGGCTAGTGAGCATACAATGGCTGCAAGTCACCATGGAGGGCAATTAATAGGTGGGGGAGATGATCTCTACCCTGTCACTTCCAAGCAGTACAATTCAGCCACCAGGGCTACAGTGGCTGCCCCAAGTTCAAGATGAGCCAGGACTGGGGTAGAAGTGGTACACTGTGGAATACCTGCAGTACTTATTTGACAGCTTGTTCTGAGACAACCATTCAGACACTTCATGATGTCCCAGAAGAAATGGTTACTGTCTGCACCAAGCCATTCTATCTGACCCATGTGGCCCCTCCAAAAAACAATTATCACTGGTCTGCGGTGACTGCCCCTCTGAAAGCCAGCAGGTAATGTGGGTTTTCAGAAGTCACATGCCATCCAGGTGGGCTCTGTGCCTCCACTTCTGTGGGGCTCCTCAGCACTCTCTGGGAGCCTCACGTGGGGGTTGGGAGCCCTGCTGGGAGTAGCCTGGCAGCTGCTACCCAGAGCCAGGGCTGGCTGTAGCCAGGAGACTGCAAACAACTGTGCCAGACTCTGAAGCCCAGGCATCAGCTCTGTACTGGCACGTTCACATGTGCCTTGGAGTAGGTGGTGGAGGAGTGGCCCGAGGCAGTGCAATCCTGGTCTCTTCCCCGCTGGCCGTGGCATGCCAAGCAAAATGGCCTCATGTGCCATGCTCGGCATGTGTGCTAGGGGTTGCCAACCCCTGTTTTAATGAGACAAGGGTGATAAGTTGAAAACCTCTGGTCTGAGTATTGATGAAGAACAGACAACAAAATCACTTCTGTAAGATACAGATCAATTCAAAACAGCCAAAAATATTTGTAGAACTGTCCCTTAACATCAGTGGAGGCAAGACTGGTGCCTGCAGTCACTTCACACAGGCAGAAGAGGCAGACAGAAATGAATAAAAATGGAAGAGATCTACATATAAATGAATACTGCCTTACCCCAGGGAATGTTCAAAGCGGTTATGCGACGCTCCTGGAAAAACAAAGTAAGTGCCACCCAGTTGCTTAATGTATCGCAGACGTTGAAACTGAGGCGTATCGATGATTCGAATGAGCAGAGGATGTATTTCAATATGACCATGAATAGGATCATTAAAAACCTAAAAGATTTTAAACAGTAATGAAATTAAGGTTCAAACATGGCCAACAAAGGGCATGAAAAGAGTTAGTACCTTTCCTTGATAAAGGATACCATATTAGCACAGTTAGTATGCAACTACCTACACATAATTCACAAAAAACCCTCAGAGATTTCAAATAGAAATCCATAGTGCTAAAAGCATTGTGACCTGTTGTGGTCTTTGTCAGTTCTTTGTAACAGACAAATTTCTATTATTTTTCCATAGTCAGAAAATGAGCGAAAGTTAAGAGGTGGCATTTTCTGAGGGGTCCGAGGGTCTTGAGTTTCAGTGGTGAAGGGTGGGGCCACCAGATCGCTCTGGTCAATCAGAGGCATGGGGAAGCCCACCATGTTCTGCCCATGAAATGGCTGCAGAGCCCTTCCCATTCTGCCCATGAAATTGGCGAGTATCCACCTTGAAGTTGTTAGGTCCATAGCTATCATTCAGTTAACACATGCTGAAAGTGCACATTTATTTTGCTATGCAGACATCCCCTAAGCACGCTTTGTAATACGGTAGCAAATAGGACCTGAAAAAGTTAAAAATGTTATTTCACTTACTGGAAAAGCTTCTGCTGCAAAATATTGCAAGTATAGAACTGGAACCCAGTATTCCTATATCTTCCTGTGCCTATTTTTAAATCACTTGAATATTGGCTCCCCAACAATAAAAATCACAGGCTATTTGTTTCAGTGTAAATATTCAAAGGTTGTTTGCCCCACCATATCTGAGAAATTAAGAACACATAAAACCCTGAAAGTTTAGTACCTAACACCTGATCCAGAATATTGTATTTACCTTCATTTCTTCAGCATAAT
The DNA here is from genome assembly GCF_001723895.1 of Crocodylus porosus. NCBI lineage: Eukaryota > Metazoa > Chordata > Crocodylia > Crocodylidae > Crocodylus > Crocodylus porosus. Next base: position 2,938,269 of record NW_017728946.1, on the reverse strand, counting down.
GTTGTCCCAATTTGCTCAGGCAAGCAAGCAATTTCAGTCTCAAGTCCTGGGGTCTGGATACATTAAGAAGATTTTAGACATCAGTCAAATTCATCAGATATTTTCCTTTACAACTTATAACGTATGTGGTATTATTTATGCAAATTCACATTTTTCTCAACTCTTATTGTCTATAGGGGCATTTGTTGTTCCTTCTTTAAATAAGTGAGAAGACAGAGTACTTATATAACTATAAAACTATTTGCAGTCAATAAAGGTTATTAAATGAGCTAGTTATGCAACTCAAAAGATTAGCACCAATACATAGTAACATCATCCACTTATCTCTCAAGAAACTCAACTTGATTACAAGCAGTTTTAAAAACTAAAATTTAAAAGATGACAGTCCAAATAAGGTTATAACTGATGTCTGAAATGAAATCACACCTGAGCCACGTGCTTTATATTAAAGGCAACTCAAAAAGAAGGGTCAAAATTCTAAACGGGGAGTATTTCCAGCAATTTCTTCTGCAAACATCACTCATTTTTGTACAAAAAGAAGCATATAGAAAATTCAATGCCTTAAAGGGTTACTGTGTAAAGTTGAAAATCAAATTCACTCTTACAAATCTTTTATACTTTAATGCAAGTTCAACACTATATTAACTATTTTATATATATATAATTACTAATTCCTGTTTAATATATCTTTAGTTAGTAAAGGTGTTCTGCTGCTGATCAAACTTCTCCTTAGGACAATACATATAAATTTAGAATAACAGAATGTCATTTAATTTATATGACTGTAAATAATGTACAATGACAATTTACAAAGTTTGCTTCTATTCCTTTGCCAGTCACCCCATGCACTAAGTTCAGTTTTGCAGAAATTTCACATTGTGAAACATTATTCAAAAACACCTGCTGGTACCCCTCACTCCCCACAGACCTGCTGGTGCCCCTCACTCCCCCCCCCCACTCCCCTAGATCTACTGCTGCCCCTCACTCCTCCCCGTCAGGGAAAAGGGTTGACCAGCTACTGCGTAGCACCCATACACCGAAGGGTGTGCTCATACACCCAAGAGCACTGGCCACATCCCATCTCTGGGCTTGTTCCCTAGCCGCGATCAATTCAGCACAGAATGAGGGAGTGTTAGAATGTGAATTTATTGCTCTGCAGAGGGGCCACTCAGTGTCACAAGGACAGAGAGATCCCCCAAACTGTGTTTACAGCTTGGTATTTATACATTAAGCATTACATTGTTGCGCGCGCATCCTGGGTTTTTCCACTTGCTCTTACCAAGTTATAAAATACGGTATAGAACAAGCTTGTTCTGGTTGAGACTGGTTCTGCAGTTTGCACATTTTGCTTACTGTCGCAAGAGGCAAGCTTAGGGGAAAAGGGTCATCTGGTTTTTAAGGGTCATCTGTTTTTTTTATGATTGTTTTTCTCTTACACTCCCCACAGCCCCTCCTGGTGACCCTTTCATTCCCCCCCCCACAGGCCCCCAGCTCTGCTAGTGCCCCTCACTCCCTCCCCCACCCACAGCCCCTCATCCCTGCTGATGCCCCTCACCCTCCACCCCTGCTGGAGGAGGCTGCCAGGGCTATAGAGCCAGGGACCTGGGTTTGCAGCCCTGTCCCCCTCAGCAGTGCCTGAGCCTCAGCTGCAACTTGCAGGTGGTAGCAGCCTGGTGTGCGTGTCCCCACCCCTGTAGGCTCAGGTGAGGGGTGGATCCAACTCCCCACCACTGCACACACTCTCAGGGGAGTTGGCGAGGGTGGGGGGACACATGCACCTCAGATCAAGGCAGAGACGGGGGTTGGTGCAGCCAGCTCACGCAGGCTCCCCGCCCTGCTGGCCTCCTCCGGGGCATCCGCAGCCCAGCAGATGTGACCTGGTGCTGCAGAACAGAGTGCGCCTGTGCAGGGAAGCTCCTTACTGTTGCATGCTCCATGCTGCCCTGGAGAGGCATCTCCTGCCTGCACAGCAGCAGTGCAGGATTGTGCCCCTCGCTGCTGCCAGGTGGACAGGGGATGTCTCGCCAAGGCAGCGCAGAGCTCATAGTGGCAAATTTACCCATGCAGCCCCGTTCTGCCCTGCAGTGCTGGTTCACACCTGCAAAGCTGTGGAAATCCTGAGGGTGGGCAGCAGGGCGTGAAGCACGGCGGGAGGATCAAGCCCACAGTGGGCAGCCCACGCCTGCACACAGATCTGGGGGCACTGAGGTGCCACTGAGCAGTACCTGCCCTAGATAGTTGTCTCAACCTACACTGGGCACAACAGCAACAAGACCAGGCAACTAAACAATCCCAGTTCTTTGAGCTTTTCCGCAAGGATCCTGTTTTTTTCCTGTTTAAAAACCCAATATTCTCTGATGGAGGGCCCAAAATTCTCTGATTAAGTCCCCCAAAATCTATGTTTTTCCACAATTAAAATGAAACGCCACTATGTGTGTGTGTCAGTTGAACACAATTTTTTTTTTATTACATTTACAATTTTAAAGCATTTTGGAAGCCTACCAGTGCCTCACTTTTAATTCAGCAAACACACAGAGCAGTGTCTCATTTCTTTTCTTGAACTGGGGAAGTTGGAAGTGTTTGTATAAGATCTGTTAGTTCTAGTAGCCTGAAGTAGTCAGAACAATGCCTAATCAGAAAAAAACCCCAAAAAACCAAAAAACTCGTGTGTGGCATCATAGTGAAGTTCAAGCCACTGAAGGAAGGAAGAAAGTTGGCAGATGTAAATATTGCAGGCAGAAGTATGCTAACAATACAGCAAGAATGAAAAACATTTAACAACATGTAGAAATGGTCCTGAAAGACTACAAGCCATATACAGAAAGCTAATATGCCAAAGTGGTAGAACAACAGCATCTACTTCAGGAATCCCATGCAAGTAAACAAATTAATATGTTAAACAACACACAGTAGATCAGCATCAGTTTGTTTTAAAACATTCTAATTTTAAGAGCTGTTAATGCAACTCTGGATTATTATTTATTTAAAATATTTGCATCCTGCTTTTCTGCTTGCACTAAGCACCCAAAGTGGCTTAGGCTTAACAATATATATTTTTAAAATTACATAATACTGTAGATAATCATTTCAACCCAGCAGAGTGAGCTTAGTCTTCTGGCTGATGACAGAGGCCAGGCTATACTTCCCTTTGGTTCTGCAGTCTCAGGGCAACTGAGCAGCAAGCTGAGCAGCAGTGTTCTCTCTCGCAGGGAGGGGGGAAGCAGGCTCCCTGCCACTTCTCCTTCTGATGAATGAGGCCAGACTAGAATAGGCTAAAATAAAAATCTTTTCCCCCTTTTGTTGCAGGAACTTGGTAGGCTCAAGTGAAATAGCAGATGTGCAAAAAATGGAAAATGAAAATGTTGAGCTGCCAAGTCTAGCGGAAGCAGCAGCAGGATACTCACTTTCAAGATCACTGTTACCAGATATGCTATCCACCATGAGTAGGTATTCAAGACAGTCAAGCTTTTTATCAAGCTTTCTGGATAAAATGTCAAAAGAAGATCAAGAAAAAGCAGATGAGACATTAGCTCAAGCTATATTTGCAAGTGGTACACCTCTTTCCATAACTGAAAATCAATATTGGAAGAAACATTAGAAACTAATTTGCCCATCATATAAATTACTGTCACGTTATCTCTTATCACATTCTCTCTTAGAGAGTATGACAGAGTTCAAACAATGGTTATTCAAAGGATTGGTCAAGCAGAAATCACTGACTGATGGCAGATGGATGGACTGATATAGAAGGAAATCTTTTATTGAGCATTATGTCAGCAACACATGAACCAATATTCCAGAAAGCAATTGCTACCAAATCTTCTTGTCATACAGGTGACTACATAGCCAAATTACTGAGTGAAGAGATTGAAAGTGCAGGTCCCTCCAGGGTACAAGCCCATGTAACTGATAATGTGAGTAACATGAAACCTGCATGGCAAATATTAAAGGCAAAGTATCCTCATTTAATAGTATTTGGCTGTCTTGTTCATGGATTGAATCTTCTGGCAAAGGACACAGTAAGTGTAAATACAGTGAAGACAATACTGGCAAACTGCAAAGCGATTGTGAAGGTATTCAACAATCATCATGTTGCTAATCAGAATTTGAAGAAACTACCAAAAGAAAAGGAGGGGAAGAAAAGTGCACTTTTATGGCCAGGAAAAACTAGATGGGGCTCAACTACGAAGTGTTTACAAAGTTTGCTGCGCACAAAGAACTGTTTGCAGTGTGCTTCAATAGATGACAGTATCCCAGATTATTCCTGTGAACATTCATAAGCATATTTTTGATAACAATGGGTTCGAGTTCAAGGAGCATTTGATTCGCTACTACAAGTTTCAGAAACTTGAAGGAGACATGCCAAGCCTTTCAAATATTCCAGAGATATTCCAACAATTGAATGAAAAATCTAACTGAGATTTTGCCTTCTTCACCTCTATCCAAAAACGAAGAAGTAGTAGCAAAACAAATCTACCAGTCTACTACAGACCTCCCACCCAAAGCCAAGAGCTTGACCAGGAGTTTCCCTGGAAACTGGCTGAGGCCGCATGCTCCAGGACCATGGTTGTCATGGGTGACTTCAACTACCCAGACACCTCGTGGGAGGATCACTCAGCAAAATCCAAGCAGTTGCAAAGCTTCCTACCATGCGTGGATGACCTCTACCTGACCCAAGAAGTCTATGGGCCAATGAGAGGTAAAGTGCTGATCGACCTGGTACCGGCAACTGGGGACGACCTAAATCAGCGACCTAGTGATCGATGGGAAGCTGGGTGACAGCGACCACGAGCTGATCACCATCACCATCTGCCGTAAAGCTGGCAAGTCAGTGAGCAACACAGAAGTCCTTGACTTCAGGAAGGCTGATATTGACAAGCTCAGGAGTCTCGTCAGTGAGGCTCTAAGGGACCACGACCCCAAGGGAAGGGGAGTTCAGGAAGAGTGGCTGCTCCTCAAGGGAGCGATCCTCAATGCACAAGCAAATTCTATTCCATTTCAGAGGAAAGGCAGCAGTAGGGCACAGCAGCCCCCCTGGATCTCCAGGGATCTAGCAGACCTCTTGAAGCTAAAAAGAAAGGCCTATGAAGGATGGAGGGCAGGATTCACCTCGAAGGAGGAATGGTCAGCACAGGTCCAGTCCTGCAGGGAGCAAACCAAGGCTGCAACTGAACTCCAACTAGCTTCAAGCATCAAGGACAACAATAAAAAGTCCTTTTTCAGATATGTGGGGAGCCAGAGGAAAAGCAAAGGCAACACTGGACCCCTGCTAAACCAGATGGGACATCTGACAACTGACACCCAGGAAAAAGCCAACCTATTACATGAGTACTTTGCGTCGGTCTTTCATCAGTCCCACAGGATGCCCATGCCCACTACAGGACAGGGAAGTCTGGGTGAGGATGATTCGCTGTCTTCCATCAATGCTGACCTCATAAAGAACACCTTGAGAGGTTGGATACCTTCAAGTCAGCTGGCCCTGACAATCTACACCCCAGGGTACTCAAGAAGCTGGCGAGCATCATAGCCCAGCCTCTGGCACGGATCTTTGAAAACTCCTGGCACTCTGGTGTAGTGCCCGAAGACTGAAAGAAGGCCAATGTGGTGCCTACCTTCAAGAAAGGGAAGGAAGTGGATCTGGAAAACTACAGGCCCATCAGCCTGACCTCTATCCCAGGGAAGGTTTTAGAAAAGCTTATTAAAGAGGCCATCCTTAATGGACTGGCTGATGCCAACATCCTCAGAGATAGCCAGCACGGGTTTGTTGTGGGTAGGTCTTGCTTGATCAATCTCATGTCCTTTTATGACCAGGTGACCTATCACCTGGACAAGGGAAAAGAGATTGATGTCATATATCTTGACTTCAAAAAAGCCTTCCATCTGGTATCCCATGATCACCTCTTGGCGAAACTGGCCAATTGTGGCCTTGGGTCCACCACAATCCGCTGGCTGGGAAATTGGCTCCGTGGCCGGACCCAGAGGGTAGTAACTGACAGAAGTCAATCATCATGGTGCCCTGTGACCAGTGGGGTCCCCAAGGCTCTGTCCTTGGACCCACATTGTTCAACATCTTCATTAATGATTTGGACACTGGAGTCAGAAGCAGACTGGCCAAGTTCTCTGATGATACCAAACGCTGGGGCAAAGCATCCACACCTAAAGACAGGAGGGCAATCCAGGCTGACCTGGACAGGCTCAGCAAATGGGCAGACGAGAACATGATGGTGTTTAAACACCAAAAATGCAAGGTTCTCCACCTTGGGAAGAAAAACCTGCAGCATCCTTATAGGCTCGGCAGTGCTATGCTGGCTAACACTATGGAAGAAAGACTTGGGGATCATCATTGACCACAAGATGAACATGAACCTGCAATGCGATGCTGTGGCTAGTAAAGCAACCAAAATGCTGGCTTGCATCCATGCATGCTTCTCAAGCAAATCCCCGGACGTCATTCTCTCCTTGTACTTGGCCCTGATAAGGCCGCAGCTGGAGTACTGCGTCCAATTTTGGGCTCCACAATTCAAAAACGATGTGGAGAAGCTTGCGAGAGTCCAGTGAGGAGCCACGCGCATGATAAGAGGTCAGGAAAACAGACTTTATGATTGATGATAGACTAAGACCCATGGGGCATTTTAACTTGGAAAAGCGCAGGCTCAAGGTTGATCTGATGGCCACCTAAAAGTTTATCTGGGGTGACCACCAGTATCTGGGGCAATGTTTGCTCACCAGAGAGTGCCCCAAGGGAAGATGAGGTCAAACAGTTATAAACTACTGCAAGACCATTTCAGGCTGGATACAAGGAAGAATTTCTTTACTGTCCAAGCCCCCAAGGTCTGGAATAGCCTGCCATCGGAGGTGGTTCAAGCACCTACATTGAACACCTTCAAGAGAAATTTGGATGCTTATCTTGCTGGGATCCTATGACCCCAGCTGACTTCCTACCCCTCAGGCAGGGGGCTATACTCGATCTTCTGAGGTCCCTTCCAGCTCTAATGTTTATGAAATCTATGAAATGTTTACTAACAAATCTGAGTTCTCTTCTCATCCAGTTCATCTGGCAGCAAACCTTTTGGATCCTCAACACAGAGGACAACATTTATCAGAAGATGAATTATCTACTGCTCTCGATACAATTATGGAAGTAGCTAAGAATGTCCCCAACATTGACAAAATAGCCAAGACGATGGACGCTGCCGAGTATCGCGCAAAAGAAAAACTTTGAAGCAAAGACAGCATTTGGCATGCAGCAGAAAATATGTTTTCTTCTCACATATTGTAACACCTGACCATTGTCCAAGATTGCTCTAAGGATCCTAAGCATTGCACCAACAGCAATTTCTTGTGAACGGACCTGGAAGGCTTTCAACTCAATCAAGACAAAAAAAGAGGAATAGACTAACAAATGAATGCACCACTCAGCTTGGTTCTAGTTCTCAACATCCCTCGCTTCTGGAGAATCAATCTGAAGCACAATTAGCAAAGAAGACGCAGCGTTGTAAGTTGCCCTTGCCCATAGACTCATTGGTAAAACCATCTTTAGTAAAACAGGATGTGGTTCCAGTCATTCTGAATCAGATTTGCCTGAATTTGATTCTGAAATGGAACTAACTAGTGCAAGCAATTCTACAGGTACGGACAGTGAAACTGGAGGTACCACAATGACTTCAGTGGAAGACAGTTAAACTCTGTCCACTCATTTACTTCAGCAACCACGGCACATCATGCACAGTTCTTTGGGTATGCTAAAGTTAGCATGTGCCTTCTTTTTTTTCTTAAATTTAAATAAACAATGCAAGGGAAGTACAATCTATTGTGTATTGTCTTTACATTTTTACAAGTATTCCAACAAAAATATTTTCTTTCCACATAAGTGTGTTGCATTTAATCTTTTTCCTAATCAAATATTTCAGTTCAAATATTTGTTGCTACTGGGACATAAAATTAACATGGGGGTACTTTTTTAGTTTTGTTTACTAAATCAGATCACGTTCTATTTAGGGCACTGGAAAATGTTACAGAAAGTTTTCCAGAAAATTTTCCAATTAATAATTTTCTGGAAAATCCACATCTGCGCCTAGCTGTGACTTTACTGACACTGCAGTCCCTGAGACTTCAACACTGACAACACATCAATAACAGCAAACGAGGATAGAGATGACAACAATGGTGACCTCAGCCACTGATTTTTAAGTGGCAAACTGCTCTCTTGTAGGGTCACAACCTGTAATGGCAGATAACTTTGAGCTAGGAAATCCTATCCTCCCTTCCCTGCTACCTCTCTTCTTAGCTAACAATGCCAGTGAACACCAAATCATTACAAACATTTCTAGGTCTTACCATTTTTTCAGAAAATGTATTCCAGGATATGCAGAAAAAGCAGGCTTTTTATATGACATTAAGAGACCTGAGTGGACATGGACAGAACAGGTAGTGAAGGCATGGGAAGGTCAAAAAAGAGCCCTAGCAGAGCCCCCCACCCTAGCTGCTCCTAATTATGACTTCCCCTTTTTGGGGGAAGCATCCAAAATTTCTGCCTTGTAAGCATGATTACTCAAGATACTAGAGTAGGGGAATGCCCTATAGCTTGCTACAGTCAGGCATTAACAGCCCCACAGAGTAAAATGGAAGTGTGTAAACAGACTGGTTTTTCAGCTTACTGGACATTACAAAAAGCACAAGCTATTGTAGAGGCAAGTTAGGTGTTGATTAAAAATCACCACACAAGAAAATTATTAAGTCAGGAAAATCTGTTTAAAAGGACATGTGTGATTAGATAATGCCGTACTTTGGGTTTCTGCTGTCATGACTGGTAAATCAGGGATCTGGGTTTTCCACTTCCTATGGAAAAATAGGGAGAAGCCAATTTTCCCTTTTAACTGAGAAAAATGCAGATTTCTCATTTTAACGGAGAAACACATAGATTTTCAACTTTTGCAAAGAGCTCTCAGAGTTCCAGCCTACAAGGAGCTGAGGGGAGTGGAAGAAGCAGTCAGGCAGGGGGTGCCATGTGCACATACACCTGCACGTGGCTGCCAGGCAGCCTGAAGAGCAGCTCCTGCAAGTAAGTTTGGCACGGAGTGTGGGCGAAGAGGGAGAACTGAGGCCCGCACACTGAGGAAAGGAGTCGGGCAGAGCTGGGGCTGCTACCCAGCCCAGGCGGTGCATGGACTTGGGGCCCAGGGCCAGAATGCACGGCTCCAGGGTCTGGCCAAGGAGTGGGATGAGGCCTGGGGCAGCTCATCCAGAGGGTGGCAGGGGGTGGGCTAGCACCTGCCCACCACCAAACACACTTCTGAGAGGCTGAGAGGGGGGCACATGCCCTGGGGCAGGTGTGGACTACCAGCATCAGGCTTGGGCTCCCTGCCCTAATGCCCTCCCCACCAGGGCCTCCACAGCTCAGCAGGTGAGACCCAGCACAGCAGGGTAGAGCAGGGCCAGGCAGGGAAGCTCCTTGCTGCTGAAAGCCCCATGCCACCCTGGAGAGGCACTCCCTGCCTGCCTGGCAGCAGCTGGGATGGCAACACAGAATTGTGCCCCTTGCTGCTGCCAGACAGGCAGGTGCCTCACCAGGGCAGTGAGGAGCTCGCAGTGACAAGCAGACTCCCTGCCCAACCCTGCTCTTTTGTGCCTACTGAGCTGTGGGGGCCACAGGAGGGGAGGGGGAAATGGGTCAAGCCTACTGCAAGCAGCCTGCCCCCACTACCACCATGGGCTCTGCTCTGGCTGTGTCGCCCATGGAACAGGGGGAGCTACTGCACCATAGCAGCCACTGCGTGCATGCTGCATTTAAATCAACATTATCAGCCACATCAGCCAAAAAAAGCCAACTGCTGATAATATCAATTTTCCTTTTACTGTTGCCAATAGTATATGGACCCATGTATTGGTGCACCTCTAGAAAACATGGATGAATACTTTCCAGTATTGGTTAGGTACAAATGGTTCAAGGAGCTGCTGCTGCACAACAGGCTGTCATCAGGGGAAAATGACAGACAAAATGAGAACTTGCTAGCCTTACCACACAACAGTAAATATTTCCAGTCACATGTGAGGTAGGACCCCAGAGCAATGGATTTTGGTGCGAGTCAGGGGCAGGTCCCTCGAGCTAGATGATGCAAATATTATACAAAGTGCTTCAGACACACACTTGTACTTCTGAAGATGATTTCTGAAGTGGAACAGTTATTTTTAAAGTGCTCATCAGGTACGTAATATCCATACCCTCACTTTTTAAAAGAGCTTCAAATGTAGCATCTTGTCCAAGCCCTAACTTGACCCCAAATTTTCAGGTTCTATTTTTGGAAAAACGCCTCCCCCGCTTCCCCCTCATACGCCAACAACTGCAGATCAAATCCCTGAACTGCTATTGTCCTTACAAAATCCAATACAACAATCAAATAACCAAATGCACTAAAATACTAAAAAGTATCCTCTGTACAAAAGATAATTCTATCCAAGGCTCAACATTGGCGTCTTCAGCCTAAAATTCCATAGCAATAGATATCAAGAGAAATAGTTTAGCTAACTTGAAACTGTCTAGTGTTTAAACAAAGACAGGCCCTCATTAACATGCCAGGCTTAAACTGCAATTCTGAATTTAAACTATACACACACACACACAGAGACAAAACCATGGATCCAAAGAGCCCTGGTTTTAGGTGTTCAAAGTGCAAATTTCCTAATTTTTTGAGAGAAGTAGGGAAGGAAAAAGTGGTTATTTCTGTTTATGCATGGCTATGTGCAGGTATCAGCTCAAATTTGATCCTCCCACAAAAGTGTGAGCAAAGTACATTGAAATGAAACACTGTCAGCTGCTGAGCCTAGCAGTCACTAAAATGTGAATGATCAGGTAGGACTCGCTTTGGCAAAAAGGCTAAACCAGTCAGAGTCCCAGGGATAAAAGGAGCAAGTGGCACCAGGGACCAGGCAAGCAGGGAAGTTTTCAGGTGGAGTTTTCCCAGTTGTCATTTTAGCATTTCTTCATTATGGGCTTGCAGATCGCCATCTGGTAAAGGAGAAAGAAGAAATTTCTAGAATTTCCAGAAGATCCACAAGAACAACAAAATGTGTAAGATAAGATGCTGCAATACTGCTACTGTCACCTCTACCTCTGCTTGTATCTGTGTAGGCTGCTGTAAACCTGGAACTACATAAAAAGGCTTCAAGAGTATGTGGCTAGGTTGAGAAGCACCCATGCACAAGGTCTACATAGACACGACACCCAAGGAGATGTCTAGAATTGTGGGAGACGGCAAGCCACAGAAGGTACAGAGACCTAACAAGGTGGAAGTTAGCAGTTGGTCACCTCTGGAAGCAGATAGTGTTCCATTTCGAAGCCCTATCCATCCAGGTGAAGACAAAATATAGAACCCTGGCATCAGAGGAGAAAGAAGATATTCCACTGGAAGTCATGCACCCCAAAGACAGGAAGGATCAAGATCACTGCCACCTAAAGGAAATGAAGTGTGGTGACTCTGTTCCACAGGGGACTGATTCATCCATCTGCCAGCCAAAGGTATCATCTCTGAAAGCTAAGTACTTGCCCAGAGCCTGCATCTAAGATGTTACAGAAGGGTTGCCAAGACTCATCCAGCTCTCTGGATGAGTCTTGGCACTACCCTATGCTGCTCATTCATGCGACAAGCAGCAAGAGGCTCTGTTTGTGCAAGGGTTCTTGGGGTTTTTCCTTACCCTCTCCCCCTGCCTCTTTGCTTTATTTTCTAAAGCCTAGATATCCTCCAGGGAGCACAGGAGACAAACACAGACAAAGCAGTAATTAATTGAGTGGGACTGTACTCAAATACCAGGTTTGTGTTCCCCCAGAGGGTCAAGATCATTTCATCTGAACTAAACAGAAACGGGTGTCTATCTGGGAGGAACAGATTGAAGGGCTGGAAGCACAGATATGCATGCTATCAGGGAAAATGAAGACTTCTTGAATAGGATTCATGAAAGCTGGCAAGAGAGAAGGGGCAACATGTGACTACTAGAATGATGGTCCCCAGAACTCAGAAAGAACAAACTGAAGTCAGCAACTGCTTTCAAACACTCCACATTAGAGCAGTGGGGGAAAGACAAAAGACAAAGATGAGGACATCAGCAGGCAGACCCAAAGGATCCAGGAGTCTAGAAAGCAGAAACTTCAGGACCCCAGGAATAGGGGCTCTAAGACCAGCAAGCCAAGAAGGAAGGGGAGTAGTGGTGGTGGTTCTTTGGCAATTCCTTCCTGCATGGAACAGAAGCACCAATTTGTCATATGGATTTGGGGTCCCAAGAGGAGTGCTATCTGCCTGGTACCCATATTCAGGATGTCACAGAAAAATTGTTTTAATTCATTCATCCTGCAGACTGTTTCCTTCTTGTTCAGGTAGGCACCAATGATACTTCCAAGAGTGACAATGAGCAGATCAGAGGAGACTAGAAGTTTCTGGGCAGGAAAATTAAGGAGTCTGGAGCACAAACAATGTTCTCATCACTCTCCAGTGGAAGGTGAGGGCCCAGAAAGAGAACACTACATCACAGAAGTTAATGTGCACAGGTGTGTGTAGTGGGTGTGAGGGAGGGTGTGGGTGGGTGCAGTGTTTCTGGGGCATGTGATTGTGTGTGGAAGAGGGTGTGGTTGTGAGGTTTATGGGGGAGGGTTTGAGGGTATGGTTGGGTATACATAGGACTGCCATGCGCGGACCCCTCCAAAACCAGTCAGTACCTGTCCCCGCCCTGCAACACCCACATGCCCCGTGGCATCTGTCACCACCACCAACGCGCAGCTCCAGCCCACCCCATACCTGTTCCGCACCACCCAACTGTGGCACATCCTGCCGCCCCCGAGCACACAGAGAGGCTAGGGCAGCTCTGCAACTGGATTGCCTTTCTAGGCAGCCCAGGCGGCAGCTGCTCCTTTCTGCTGCTGCCGCCACTGGCCTCAGCTTCGCGCTACCAGGAGGTACCCATATGCACAGCCCCAAACTGGCATGCCCTGCGCCTGCTCTAGACCGGCCCATCCAGGCTGAGCAGCAGCTGCTGGGCCGAAACTGTTGTTTGGCATGGGGGAAAAGTGGCCCTTTCCCCTTGCCGCTGTCAGGCAGTTCTTGCTGCAGCCACCTGGAGCCTGCACCATGCCAGGCTGCCCCGCATCTCTGCTATGTAACCACCACCTCTGGGCTGCCCAGTGGGGCACTGCAGAGCAGCTGCAGGGCAGCCCGGGCAGTTCTTGCTGCCGTCACCACTGCCCAGCAAGTGGCAAGGGGGATGCTGCTTTTCCCCTGCACCAAGCAAAAGTTTCTGCCTGGTAGCTGCTGCTGCTGCTTAGCCTGGACAGGCTGAGTCAGGAGCAGGCATGGGGCACGCTAGGTTGGGGCTGTGCATGCAGGTCCCCACTGGTGTCATGGAGCTGGAGCCAGCAGCAGTGGCAGCAGGAAGAAGCTGCGGTTGCCTGGGCTGCCTAGAAAGGCAGTCCAGCCATGGAGCTGCCCCAGCCCCGCTGCATGCCCAGGAGACAGCAGGACACAACACGGCATGGCTGGGTGATGCCTGGGCCAGGCAAGAGCAAGAGGCCTGCCAGAGGCCAGACTACGCCCCCGTAATGAGCCACATCTACATTAGCCGTGGGTCATATGTTGCCCACCCGAGTTAAGGCTTAATGCTACCTCAGACCAGGGCAACAACTATGACTTGCCACTAGAGGAGTGTTTCTCAACCTATGGGTTGTAAGCATATATGAAAGGGTTGCAAACACACTTTCAAAATGAACCAACAAACTTTAAAAATGGGTTATCTTTTAAAGGAGAAAAGTGTGAGAAACCATGGCTTTCCCCTTGCAGGCTGGCAGAGTTCCAACCTGCAAGGGGCTGCCTGCCTCACACACCCCCTCCCTACCCCACACACTAGGGACCTGGGGCCAGCAGGTCAGGAGTGAGGGGCTCTGCGTAGAGACTTGCCATCAATGTTACAAATGGGTCCTGGTACAAAAAAGGTTGAGAACCACTGCACTAATGGACTGGCAAGCAGGGGCATGGACACGAGTCAGAACTCTACTGCTCCCCTAGGGTAGGAGAAGAGGGAAAAGAAAATGGGGACTGTGGCTTGGGAGGAGAAAAGTCGTGAAAAAAAGACTTCTTGGAGTGAATGGGGACAGTGGAGAAGTAAGGAAAAAGGAGTGGGAAAAAAGAGAAAACACCAAAATCTTGCATGTGCATTGATAACCAAAATAACCAAAAAATAAATAACCAAAATCTTGATGGTTATAATATTTATATATAAATTCTAATATTATAAAAGACTAAGTCTGTCTGTCTGTCCATAAAGCTTTATTCACACTCTGATTGGCTAACAAACAGCCAATCAGAGTGTGAAGAAGCATTCTGACAGAAGGCAGCCCACCACCATGATGGTGGGGACACGAGACTGAGTGGAGGAGGCAAGGCCAACACGTTACTCGCAGGGAGCAGGGCAGGTGCTGTGGGGGGTGGAGTGGGCCCGGGCCCAAGCAAGAGAAAAGCCAGCCCGACCACCATGGCAATGGCTGGGGGAGGGAAGGAGCGGGCCACCTCCCAGGCCCACTCCTCTCCCACCCCCCTCCTCTGCATCAGCCCCAAGCCTGCTCCTCCTCTCCCCAAGCGGGCTCGATGGAGGGGGGAGGGTAGGAGGGGAAGAGCAGGTGTGCCGTGTCATCGGGGATGATGATGGGGCCAGGGGAGGAGTGGGCCTGGGCCCGATGGTGAGGCCACCCCTGCTCCCCTGTTTTAGCCCCGAGCCTGCTCCTCCCATCCCCCGCCGCTGCCAGGTCAACCCGGGCCCACTGTTCCACCTCTGACCTTCCACCACGGTGGCCCAAATTCTCCTCCAGCAGGGAGGTGGGGAGCTGGCTCAGACCCCAAGCAGCAGGAGAGAAGGGGCCTGGACCAGGGGCTGGGAGGGAGGCAGGCTCCGTCCCCACCTGCTTCCCCCATCATTCTTAATGGGCAATCGGCTAGTAATAAACAATAACCAAAATCTTGCACTGGAGCTTGCTGACTGAAGATTATGGAACAGAAAAGAAAATTTAGCTTAGGAGATCTAGATGTCTGGATGCTCTTTTAGCTCATCAAGCAGGCATGAATGAGTTCTACATAATTCTGAGTTCCATAAGCAAGGAAATATTTAAAACCACAGCAAAAAACTGAGGTTTTTGACCTCTAACAAATTTTGAAGTAGCATTCAGCACTCATTCAGTAAAAGACACAGGCAAGGAAGTATTTAGCATATTGTGATCAAAATACTTCACCATATTTAAGCTTACCAGGCTTAGAAGTAAAGAGAGTTATCAAGTTGCCTAGGGCCATATAACAAGTTAGCAATACAGACAGGAACTAAATCCATGGCCACAAACACTAAATCTGTGCTTTACATACTTTAGATTTCTAACCTTTGCTGTATTTAGGGCTACATCCTATTTTACCTTTAGATGTCCAAATAGCACTTACATAGCCACTTCTATCTTGGCACCTGAACTCACTTTTAATTCCATATATTATACTCGTCCTGCATTACCCTAATGAGCATGCTCTGTAGCCTGTGTACTATGGCTGCTTAAGTGCTGGAGGAACTGGCCTGGTTCATGTGTAATACTGTACCAGTTGTACCAGGTAGCGAGACCATGGAATTTGTGGTGCAGGTCTCCCTGGGCTCCATGGTCTTCCTGCAATTTAACCCCAGATGCTCTGCTTCCAGCACAGAGCTGCTTGGGGCAAAACCAGTAAAGGTTCTGAGGGTAGGAAAGAGTAGAGGGGCTGGGAGCAGTGCATTCTGGGAGAGTGCAGAATTGCAAATTAAGGGTGCATCCACACATGCAGGCATGTGTGTGCTTGCAGTAGCTCAAATAGCAACAGCACAAATTTGTGTCAGAGATTCATGCCTCAGCACACATGCCTGAACATGCATGTTAGCGCAGGGCAAATTGTGTCACTTGGGAAAAACTGACCCTCCCCAGCTTCTCCTGGATCTTCAGCCAAGGGAAGCTAGAGGCTGTGCTGGTGCCAGCAGTATAAAATGCTGCCCTGGTGAGCAGCTCAGGGCTACTTGCCCTCAGAAGCTTCTGAAGCCTGGCCAGTTGATATCTGGAGATAACCCTTGTGACAGCTGGACTACTAAAGCAGCCCTAACTCAAGAGTGGCCCCTGCACTTCCTACCCACTGCAGCAGTCTGGCACTAGAGACTGCTGCCTGACTGTCACCTGCTGCCACCTGCAACAGCAACTGCCCCCTTGGACCTGCGGCCCCATGGCTGCATGCCTGCCAGACCCAGACAGGGAGCACAAAGCTGCCTGGGCTGTGATATGGACACTGCAGCAGGGCCTCTTGCACAGGGGTGGGCAAAATACGCAGCGTGGGGCACTGGGCATGGGACGGGCAAGGGGCTGCTTCCCCACTCCATGCGCTCAGCGCCACCTTGTAACCCAGCCCCACAGCCAGGCTGGCAGCGGGACCAGGATACAAGCTGCTGCTAAGTGCAGGGAACAGTGGCCCCTCACTCGCTGTGTGGCTGGTGCCCTGTGCTGCAGCCGCTCACAGCCCACGTGGGGCTGCCTGTGCATGCTCAGGACAGCCCCACATGGGCTGTGAGCAGCTGTAGCAGGGAGTGCTGACCATGGGGTGGGTGAGGGGCCACTTTTCCCCACGCTCAAGACCAGCTTCTTCCCTGCTGGCAAGCAGGGGGTCGGGGCTGTGCGCTGCCCCCAACCTGTACCACAGGGCTAGGGGGGGGACTGGGTGTGAGTGGGCAGGAAGCCAGTGGGAGCACGCAGCCTGCACTGGTGCCCCAGGGCCAGTGCCAGCAGGGTCAAGAGGAGGATGGAGGAGTGCAGGGTCCCAGGCAGCAGGGGCTCTATGGAGCCAGGCCAGCTCCCCTCTCTCCCTGCTGGTGCAGCCCAGCCCAACTCCACAGACCCCTGCCAGCCTGTGCCCCACTTTGGACTGCACCGGAGCTGGCCCTAGGACATTGGTCCCAAGATGGTGACCAGGGGGAGGGTCACCTGTCAAGGGGCGGGACTACCCATGCAGCCCTCCACAGCCTGCCAAAACTGGGTAAGCGGCCCTCCACCTGGAATAATTGCCCGCCCCTGCTCATGCACCTCTGGGCAAACTGCCACTGGGCCTTGGATCCACAGTTGGCCCTCAAGCAGCACTGCTGTCATGTCTTCTGGTGCACTCTGCCATCCAGGCAGCTATCACCTGGAAGATGGGCTCATTGCAGTGGCCTGGTTTGAACTGTGAAAAAACATCCTCATGACCCCAAATGGCCAAGAGGTCAGCTATCTCGTCTGCCCTCCAGTTGGGTCCTCAGTGCTGGTCCTAGGCAGGCTCCTCTGCCTGGGTCCAGCCACCTGACTTACCAGCAGGGCTCCTGGTGTTCCCTGTTAAAAAAAAATTGCAAATTCTCCGATAAACCCTAAATTACCTCATTAAAATACCCTAAATCCACAATTACAATGAAATGCCACTATATACAGAGATCAGTTGGGCAATGTGTTATTAATATATTTACAATTTTAAAGCAATCTAGAAGCCTACCAATGCCTCTATCAACATAATAAAATGACTTCTAAATGTCTATACACTGGTGTTTGTTTTGGGGGTTTTCTTTATCATAGAAAAAAGTCAGAGCTGCCCCTGCCCACTTCACTCACCAGGATGTGGAGCACTGAGCAGTACTAGTATGCCAATGCCCTGCCCATGCCCGTGCCCCTCACTCCCAACCCACAGCCCCATCAGTGCCCCTCACTCCTGACCTGCAGCCCCTGCCTGCCTCCAACTCGCTCCCATCCAGCAGCAGCTCTGTCCCAGCACCAGGACATGGGTCAGAGACCAGATCCGAAACACTGCTGCAGCCCTGCCCTTCTTCTATTTGTTCCAGCATGCCGAGGCAGCATGCTGGAGCAGCAGGCGCATGCAGCAAGCATAGACATGCTCTGGCCGGGTGCTAGAGCATGTCTTCCAGCCTCTGGTTGTTTCAGGGCACACCACAGGAGCACTCCCTGTGCTGCTTTTTTTCTGGCGGGTTTTGATACCAGGATTTCCCCATATCAAACTTGGAATCCGTGCTGCAAACGTGCAGCACAGGGAACATTTGTTTGTTCCTAGCGTACCTCATGCAGCATCTCAAACTGCTTTGAGATGCCCCAATAGGCATGTGCTCACTCATCTGGACGTGGCCTAAGAGTTTAATCTCCCCAGAGCAGACTAACAATACCCTGGAACAACCTAGGTACAACAGCTCAAAGATAACCCTCACCTGAACTGGCTTATTTTTAAAACATTTACAGGGGGTATAGAACAGGAGTTATACTCCCATTTTAAGTGCCTTTATGATGGCTTAAAGGTAACCTGTAACAGCACTATAGCTCAGATAGAGTGGGAACGGTTTTCTTTTGAAATATGTTTCTTCTGACTCAACACAGAAGGAGCAATCACATGATGACATGAGACAGCTCTTATAGCCAACAATCTGCAAAGTGTGGAGGGGAAGGGCAGGAAAGAACACACAATGTGTAGCCTCATGGGGGTGGGAAATCACAGGAGAGACTGCACAGTGACAGAGGGAGAGCAGAAGAGACTGTGTGTTGTGGAGGGGGCACAGGGGGCATGCAAGGAAGACAATGTGGTAAGGGGAAGAGAAGGGTTTGGGGGAATATCGGGGAGACCATGAAGTATTCAGCCCAGGAGGATTGCAGAGGAGCTTCTGTAGCTCTGGTTCCAGAACTGGGGCCAGGGCTGCTGCCACTACTGCCGCCTGGCCAGGGCCAGAGGTACTGTGTGCCCCAAGTCCCATGGCAAAGCCAGAGGCACCAAACTGGAAAAGCAAGGGGGCAGGCATCAGAAGGAGGGAAGGAGTAGTAGTGGGGGGAGGTGAAAGAAAAGTACAGGCACTGGTGGGGAGACAAGTGGCATGGGAGCAGACAGAGTGAAGGTTGCCTGCTCACCTACCACTGTTTTCCATCCTGTTTGCATCCATGCCACTGCCTTCCCTGCAGCAAGAGTTAGGGGGCTGAGGCACTAGAAAATGATATTTAAAGATGTGCTTTTAGGAATTGGCTTGTAGACATTAGAACAATGGTCCAGGGAAATGACAAGGGCTCGTTGGTTTCTAAAAATCTGTTTGCGACAGTTTCATGTTCTCAGCCTTCAAGGCCTAAAGCTAACAGGCACATGCATCCTGGCAAATTAAAAACATCCAAACAGTGTTCCACAGCAAAGATAAGGGACTCTTCAGAGTTGGAATTAGGTCACAGTGACTAGCTGCAGAACTCCGGGAAAGCTACTGGAATTTCTGGTTTTGGTAGACAGACTAAATTAGGAGGCCAAACATGCCCAAATTAAGACACCAATAAATGACCAAATTAAGATGTATGAATGTGATATGTTTGTAAAACATGGATATGCTGACAGAACAGAACATGGACAGCACTGCAACCACAGGGAACCCAACCAACAGTACCCAGAAATGAGCTCAGAGGGGAAAGAATACAACAGGAGGGATTTCAGAGCAACAGGGGAATTCCAGGGGAAAGAGGGAGTCCTGAGGCCATCACTAGCCCATCTCATTCACCCCACCATGGGGGTGGTGGGCATCATCCCTCAACCTCCAGGCTGCTGACATTCAAGAAAGAACCATGAGCTGGTGCTCATGTACCACTCTCCTTGTGAACGCTCCGGGGACTGAAAAATAATTGGCATTATATTCTGTAATCATCTTGCTTGCATTATGTCATGGTGTGGGGTCCCCAGGGATGGCCGTGATGCCCACAGGGCTCCGTGACCATGCCAGCTCTGCCCTGCAGGCATCTTCTAATCTTGCCTGATGTGTCTTATTGGTAAAAATAGTAAGTAGGGAGGCTGCCCATGAGTCTGTGCAGCTATAGTCCTGTTGAACGCTACTAAACCCTGTGAGTTCTTTGACCCCCTTGCCAGGTCCTGCTCTAAGTCGGTGCCTCATGGCACACTTTAAGCTTTATGAGCTAGATGCGTAGCTCCAAAATCTCCCCTTTACCACACCCCAAGCCTTTTGGATGGTAATATGACTACTGCTCCCTCTGTTGACGTCTCAGCCTACTCAGCCTTCGCCCCTGTTACGTAGCTAGGCTTCTAGTCTAGACCCACTGTGTTAGGCCTGGCTTTGAGGCACTAGGTGTAATCAATCTCCTCTCATCACTGGTATCCTGGTCCTCATCTGCTGCACTGGGCTCTCCACAATCATGTGCCTCCATCTGGACACTAATGAGGCCTCCAAACCTCCCCTTTAAGCCTCACCCCAAACTTACAGTGCAAATGACAACATAAACACAAGCCCCTGAGCTATAACACAACAATAACAATGGAGGCCACACACTGCTTCTTTAAGAAGGCAAACTTCTTCCCTAGTATTGTGTGCCTCCTCCCCCTGGGTACCTCATGACCTGGGTACCTCATGAGCTCCTGGACCCCTATTAGTCTTGCAGGCAGCCAAACATCTCTGGGTAGCTTCTTCATGCAGGAGCACTTTCCCCTGGCAACTGCCAGAGAACTAACACCTGCCAGCCCCAGCCCTAGGGTTTGTATGTGTACAGAGCCCTGCCTCCTCCCAGTCAGCTGACCGTGTACAGGTGCCAGCTAATTCCCTCATTATTAGCCTGCTGCCCAGGCAACCTGCAGCTGTGGTGCTCTGTCTAGCTCATAGACCTCTCTGGATAGGCTGCTTCTGCCCTGAAAGAAGCAGGCACGTCTTGGTGTCCTTTGACACAGAA
Organism: Crocodylus porosus; assembly: GCF_001723895.1. NCBI lineage: Eukaryota > Metazoa > Chordata > Crocodylia > Crocodylidae > Crocodylus > Crocodylus porosus. The sequence continues at coordinate 2,917,514 of NW_017728946.1, read as the reverse complement.
AATAAGAGTAGTATCACTATGTATCAATCAAATTCGCCTATTATCAAATGGAAGAAGTCGTGGTCAGTCTGAAGGTTTGGGTCCTCCCAAGAACAACGTATCAAGACTGGGTCTTAAATCCAGTGCCAACAGGGGAAATGGAGAGGGAAAAAGAAAAGGCAAATTTAAGTCAGCCCCCTGAAAAGTTAGATTCTATACATGGAAAGTTATAACAAAGTTAAAATTTTTCATGTACAGAGTCTAATTATTGGGGCGTTGATTTAAATTCAAAAGTTGTCTTGGATATGGATAAATATAGTAGTAGTATTTTTCTTTTTTGAAGAGTATTCACACCGTTAATATTTGAGAGAAATACCTTTTAGACTAGCCACAGAATTTTTTTTTATTATATCATCCTTTATTTTATCATTGCTGCTTTTATGCTCTATTATGTTTTACACCACCATTGTCACAAGACCTCCTAAAACTGACAGAGGTATCAAATCCTTTATCAGAGCATCTGAGGACTGTCATTAGAGTGTATCCCATTTTTTTGTATGTTAAGTTGAGTTTAATCTTTTCTTAACTCCTCCTCCCCTCTGGACTTTCTCCCTATTAATAGTATTTTTCCCACCACATCCAAATACATTTTAATGCAAATTTACTATATAAAAGATTAGCATTTGTTCAATCTAATAGGAATCATTCAGTCAGAGACATGTTTAATCCCACCAATCAATTACAACAAAACCATGGAACCGAGGGAGGCATGCTCCCAGTCTCCATGATCTTGCTGCCCAGTACAGCTGACGCTGTGCTACACATGAACCAGGCCACTTCCTCCAGCACCTAAGCAGCCATAATACAGCCTACTGAGCATGCCTAGTATTCTGGGTAAACACGTAATTGGTTACATGACTGAAAATGGTCAAGTTTTGGAACTGTGTACAAAAAAAAAAAAAAAAAATCTACACATAACCAACATCTACTTCACTGAGAAAATCACAAGACCGACATCGCAGAAACATCCAAGATCAGAGCACTGGCACCAATTAGATCTAGTACTGACCAGGCACCATCACCTGAAAGAAATCCTGCACACAAGGTCTTACCGCACAAGGTCCTGACTATGACACTAACCATGCCGTAATCTGCTGCAAATTCAGAATCAATGCCAAAAAGAGATCTGCCGCAGCACAACTACCAAAACTTTATACTCAGATTGAGTATAAAGATGTAGAAAGATGTGAACTATTCAGCAAAGAAAGCGTGAAAGCAAGTTTACCCAACAACTCAACCAGGGAAGCTTGGGAAAGCTTATAAACTAACATCTATCCATTTAACACCAACTAGGGCCCTGGGTCTGAAGGCCAGTCAACAGTTCTGCCGCAGTTCCTACATTGGTTCTCCTGGTCCCTGGCTTTATTTCTGGACTTTGGCTTTGTATTTTCCTGCGATTCTGTTTCCTGGCTCCTGACCCTGATTTGGCTCAGTTTCTGGACTTTGCCCAGTGGGTTGTCCCCTAGATTGGTGCTTGGTAACTGACCCCCAGATCCTGGATTTGGTATATGGGTCCTGCCCTTTGATGCAGTCCCCCAGTCTTGCTTTCTCTCGGCAGCCTAACCATTAGGCAAGACCATCTATGCCTAGGTCCCTTACACATATTCATTTCTCCTTTCTAACGGACAAACATTTTTCTGGGATGGTTTAAAGAGACACAGTTCTGCTTTTAGCTGGGGTTAGGAATCTATGATTTCAAGGCCCTTTCAAAGACCTACTTCATTATTTTATAATAGTTGTGACAGTTATGCATTCTGCCCCAGTGCAAAATTACCCTCAATGTACTCAGAAAAAGAGTGACATAAGTAACATTATATTCTCCCCATCCATTTTTAGCTGTTCAAAATCCGACTTCAAATAACTGTTTTTATACAGAGTACACATATTTTATATCACTCCCTAACACACCAAACTACCATTTTTAACTTAAGTTGTCACCCTTCGTATGAATACCTAATCTTGTACAACAGCAAACAACAGGTAAACTGAACTGAGCAAGACTACATGAAATCTCAAACTTCTATTAAATCACCTACTTATTCTCATAACTTTTCAAGAATAGTATTAGAACTTTGTTAGTTTTAGTGGAAGACAGAACTAAGATAACCACTGTACATAGAACATATTTACTAGAATACAAGATAGTGTCCCTCCCCAACCAGCATGAGAAAAAAAGCTCCTTCTCTTACAACCGCATACAAGGAAATCTCATTAAATACACTGTCTATTATTAAACTGCTGCCAAAAGCAGCATGTACTCAATAATGAAAACCAATTATCTTAGAAATCATAGAGAAGTAGTGCTGGAAGGGACCTCAAAAGGTCATCTAGTCCAGGGGTTCCCAACCTTTTTATACTGTGGACTGGCAAATTATCTAATTTACATATTTAAAGGTGATTCACATCAAAATTAGTTTACATATTTAAATTTAATTTTTAGGGTGGTGGTGGGGTTGTGAGGATTTGGATCAGGTTGTGGCACTGGGAGACGCTGCAGGGGAGGGGGCTGCGCAGGCAATGGCCCGGGGGGACCCAGCTGGGGCTGCCTGGGAAGAAGGGGCTCTGCTGCCTTTCCTAAAAGCAAGCAGCAGAGCCACCTCCCCATCCTCTGCCCTGGGCATTTCCCCACCAGCATCCCCCCACTCCCAGCCATGGGTGGAGCTGGGGGGTCCTGCCCAGCCCAGCACAGGCCCTGGTGCACGTGCAGTGCCTCACAAGGTGCAGCCATGGTGGTGGGAGCGGGATGGGGAGCACAGAGCCAGCTGCCTCACCACACAGCTTTAACCCCACATGGTGCACATGACTGCCAGCAGCGAAAGCCACAACCTGGCAGCCAACACACTGCGGCCCTGTACTGGGCCACAGCCCGGTGGTTGGGACCCCTCATGAATGACTGGTGCATCCTGAGACTCGGGAGGGAGGGGGGGGCACCATGGCAGCAAGCAGGGACTGCCCAGAACCACTGGCTGCTGCGTCAGCAGGGAGGAGAGGGCAGGTGCAAGTGGCGACTGCCTGCAGAAGCTGGCAGTGGCTTTGGCAGCGGCCAATCTCGGTGGGGGGGACATGCCCCCCCCATGCCCTCTCTACACATCACCTATGGAACCCCTGATCTAGTCCAACCCCTCACCTGAGGTAGGAAAGGTCTTGTGTCCTATGCAGGTATAGGAAGTTGATTAAAAAGCAGCCAACATGGAGCATGATTATAAAAACACACAGCCCATAACAGGCCAAACTATGGAAACCTTTCTTTTTTTGGTGTGGCCTTTAAAAACAAAAAACCCCACAGGCAGTTGCTCCCTAGGGTGATCAGGGCTGGAGATACCACAATACCTGGCTGGCACTCAAAAAGGACAAAGCAAGCTCCAGCACCCATCCTTTATACCAAAAACTCTGATGAAAATCTACCAGAGATTGGTTGGTGCCCCCTTCTGAAAAGATCTATGGCCCTGCCCATTAAGTGGAGTCTCCCTCAGCATCGACCCTTTTTCAAGGCATGATGAGCCACTGCACTGCGTATATTTCAACTTCCTCTTCACTCCCACAGTTGAGCTGTGCCTTTCATTCCAATATCCTACGATTCCTCTTTCTTTCCCAGACTTAAATGTTTGGCCAACATCACCAAACAGATACCCAAACAGCTCACTAAGAATCCCTGTTACCCGCCATCTCAGCCTGTTGTATATGATTAGAGGTCCTGCCTTCCATGAGGTACAATCTGACCAGGTTGCCCTGCACCTCATGTGCATAATTCTTGGAGGATCCTGGGACACATGACAAGAACACCCAGCTCCACTTGTGAGTGGGGGCTAATTAGCATATGAATCTTGTCAGTTGTGGGGGTAGAAATATGTGGACTACACACACACATACTGAGCAATGCTAAACTATGGGGTCACCATGGCTTGAAACACTATTGACTCTGCTCGGGCACAGCCTGATGAACCATACAATAAATCACAGGGTTTTTGGCTTATCATCAGGGATCCTCGTTTTCTGTTTAAAAATCCCAACTTCTCTGACTAAACACAAACAACTCCATGCTTTTCCACAGTTAAAATGAAACACTACTATACACACACACGCACATATCAGTTGAGCAATGTTTTATTGATGTACTTATGATTTTAAAGCAATTTGAAAGTCTACCACCGCCTCAATCAATATGATAAATTCTAAGTATCTATGAATTTCAGTGTTTGATTTTGATTTTTTTTTATCATAGAAAAATCAAAGCTACCCCTTCCCCCTTTGCTCACCAGGATGTAGGTCCAGCTGCAGCTGTCCTCCCCTGCTGCTTTTTGGTGCTGAGCAACCCTGATATGCCCTGCCCCTCACTCCCAGCCCACAGCCCCACAGCCCTGCTGGTGCCCCTCACTTCTGGCCCACAGGCCTCCTACTCCAACAGAGATCTCGGAGTCATGATTGACTCCAGGATGAGTATGAGTCGCTAATGCAATGAAGCAATAGGCAGAGCCATCCACACCCTGTCATGCATCAACAGGGGCATCACTAACAGGTCCAGACAGGTCTTGCTCCCCCTCTATGTGGCGCTGGTCAAGCCGCAGCTGGATTACGGTGTCCAGTTCTGGGTGCCGCACTTCAGGAGGGATGTGGAGAACCTGGAGAGGGTCCAAAGGAGGGCCACTCGTATGGTTGGAAGCCTCCGTGGCCAGCCCTATGAGAAGAGGCTGAGGGACCTGAATCTCTTCAGTCTCCGCAAGAGGAGACTGAGGGGGGATCTTGTGGCTGCCTACAACATTATCCGGTG
>NW_017728946.1:2877445-2912607 GCF_001723895.1 Crocodylus porosus | reverse complement strand
CTCTCACCTTCCCTGGAAATCTTCAAGACGAGACTGGATAGGCACCTGGCTGGGGTCTTATGACCCCTGCCACCCCCAGTGCTCCTTCCTGCCCATGGCAGGGGGTCAGACTAGATGATCTGTCTAGATCCCTTCCAACTCACTGAGTCTATGATCTCCCCGGTCCCTTCAGTGTGTGAGGGGAATGGGGTGGGTTTGTAGGAAGGGAGAGGGGACTGGGAGGGGGCACAGACAACATGGTGGTAAGGCTGGAGGGGGCATGGGCCCCCCAGAGACTTCTGTGCCCACAGAGTATGGGGCTGTAGCCAGGCTGGATCAGCTCTGGGCAGGAGCTGCTAGGCACCCAGTGGGCAGGACTGTCACGATGCCATGGCCTCCAAGGTGAGGCACTCCCTGCCCACCTGGCAGCAGTGGGGGGCACAAAAGAACCACATCTTGGCAGCCATGGCAGTGCGGCGCTCCCTCCCATACCAGGTCCTGCCCAGAGCTGGTTCTGCCTGACTGCAGCCCCACACCCCACTGTGGGAACAGAAATCTTAAGCACACGCCCCCCCACTCCGCAACATGTCCCCTGGGCCTACAGCTCCACAATGCATCCCCTGGGCTCCCTCCACTCCTCACCCGCATAGACTAGCCCAGAGGAAACTGCTCTCCACTGCTGCTTGGCCACCACATACATGTGCATAGGGCTGGCCACGCATGCATAGTTTGTCCTCTACGCAAAGGTACTTCTTAAAGGTAGTACCTGTACTAAAACTTGCACCAGTTTGAAAAGAAAAATAAAATACATCAGCTCATCTGTCAGTGTTTTAAAATTTTTCTCTTGTCTCCTTGTCTGACAGTAGGGATGAAGGGGCAGAGGACAAGGGGCTACCTACCCACCACCCAGATTTATTGTCCCTGCTGTAGGAGTGGGCAAGGGACAATTTCAAGGCAAATCCCCAACAATAGATCCTATACCTGGAAAAAAAAAATTATAAAATTTCCATTTACAGAATCTAATTGTTGGGGGGGGGGGAGGGACGACTGTCTTATAATCAGGGTTATACCACATTTACTTGATATGAAACATTCACTGCCTTGCTTTAAGAGGCATACAAAAGACAACTAAACAAAGTCAATGAGAAATAAAGGCATCCTTATAATTAAAACAATGAAAGCTCTCCAACAGAAAAGCTGACAAAAATTTGATACGTTACTATATAAATTCAAGAAGTTCTTACCCAATTCCCAAGTTTTCAAGATGAGATATAGTGAGGTAAGGCAGCAATGACCCACTGATTTGATTTTCTAAGGAGTTAAAGAACAATAATTATTTCTTGGCTTTTGGACAGACATTTAAACTTTGAGAATATATTATAATTAGAACATTTAAGTGTTGCTCCTTTCAGCTTTTAATTTAGCAACATAATCCCATCCTCCCAACAAGTCCAGATTCCACAAATGAGCCACAAAGTGAAATCTGAGATCACCACATTTGAAACTCAGGTGCCTCCACCTTCATTATTAAACTCTCTCCTCTTGAGGAAAATATCATATTCAAATGCACTAAGATGCACAGTTAGCCTCCAGTCAACCAAAGTTTCAATACAAAACTGCCAGGTGAGGTCCAAATGTAAGATTTTAGTGACGCCATTTCCTAATCATAATCGAGGCATTTTTCTAAATGACTATCCTGTTTAATGCAATTTTATCATTTTTACATATTAAATATCTTATCAAATTTTATTTCAACAAAAATGTTTTTCATAATATCCCGTACGTATGCTTAATGTTTTAAATACACCTGGCTTTAAAACAAGATTATTTTTAAAGATGATCTTGAGTTTGTATCACATGTGTAAACATACACACTCCAGCAAAGTACTGTTGAACTGAAATTGGGCAAATGTTTAATCTAAAAAATTCTCATTGGGAAACCACAAAAAACTGAAAATATTCTGCATTTTAGTATTTGAGCCCCAAGCAATCCTGCAGCATCTACATTTAGAAAAAAATTTCAGAATTGGTACAACCAACAGTGAGTTTTAGCCCAGAACACACAAAAATTATAGCAGACCAGGGATTGATGAGGCTGAAATTGGTTGTTTATTCCCAGTTTCTTATTCAAAGCTAATCTAGACCCAATAAAAGCTTGTAATTAATGAATTACACATCCCAAAGAGAATTACACACCATAAACAGAAAGAATTTCATTAGCTATACAGATGTACTAATTAATATGTAAAATAATATCCCACATCAAGTACAGAGCCCTGAGTGAAGGTCAGATTAGGATGGGATTAAGGGGCAAAATACTTCACGGGCCACTGCAAACTTCCTATTGATGCCACTGGGGGACTGTCCCAAAGAACTCTGACTGCAGTCCTGCCCAGCCCGAAGGACCAGCTTGCCAACTGACAGCCCTCATGCCCACTGTACTAAGTATAATGGCTTGAAATAAGGAACTGTGTTTTGGTCTGGGATTATGGCTAGAAGTCCTGTTTGGGTCATCCCACAGCATACCTCTGTGGCACCAAGAGGCTCTTCTGGACACACATGACCAGTCTTGCCCTGTCCAGAGCACAGTTTGTTCATGCCAGGCTGCTAACTGGCAGCCCCCCATGCCTGTTGTACTAAATATAATGGCTTGAATAAGGAACTGGGTTTTGGGTAGAGATTATGATTGGAAATTCTTTTTCGGCTTCTCCGCACTATGTCTTTGTGGCACTGGAGGACTCTTCTGGACATCTCTGGACAGGGTCTTCCCCGGCCCAAAGTGCAGTTTGTGCATGCCAGGCTGCCAACTGACAGTCCCCCCATACCCACTGTACTAAGTACATGGGTTCAAATAAGGAACAAGTTTAGGCTGGGTTTATGGTTAGGAATCTTTTTTGGGCCACCGCACACCATGACTCTGGGGTCTCTCCCAGACATCTACGGCCAGAGACTTGCCTGGCCCAAGGCACAGTTTGGCCATGCCAGGCTGACAGCACCCCAGCCATTGTGCTAAGTATATAGACCTAAATGAGGAATTGGATTTTGGGCTGGGATTATAGCTAGAAATAATTCTTGGGCCACCCCATGCCACCAAGGGACTCTCCTGGACATCTCTGACTGGAGTCTTGCCTGACCTAAAGCGCAGCTTGGCCATGCCAGGCTGCCAACTGAGGGCCTCTCCGTGCCCACTGTACTAAGCATATAGCCTTGAATAAGGAATTGGCATTTGGGCTGAGATAATAGATTGAAATGCTTTCTGGGCCACTTAACACCATGCCTGTGTGTCACCAGGGAACTTCCCTGGACATTTCTGACCAGTGTCTTACCTGCCCCAAAATGCGTTTATGCTGTGCCAAGGTGCCAACTGATAGCCACCCAGTCACTGTTCTAAGTATAAAGGCTCAAAGTACGAACTGGTTTTGGGATGGGATTATGGCTGCAAATTCTGCTTGGGCCACCCCACACTATGCCTCTGTAGCACCAGAGAACACTCCCAGACATCTCTGACCACAGTCTTACCTGGCCCAAAGCACGGTTTGTTTGTGCCAGGCAACATTCTGACAGCCTCCCCCATCCTGCCCCCTGACACTGTACTAAGTATATGAGCTTGGATAAGGAATTGCCTTTTGGGCTAGGATTATGGCTGGAAATCCATTTTGCGCCACTCCACAACATGACTCTGTGGCACCAAGAAACTCCTGCACATACCTGACTAGAGTCTTGCCTGGCCCAAAACGCAGTTTCGTTGTGTCAGGCTGCCAAATGACAGGCCTCCATGCTCACCGTACTAAATACATGGCTCAAATAAGGAACCAGTTTTTGGGCTCCGAGTATGTCTAGAAATCCTGTTTGAAACACTCCACACCATGTCTCTGTAGCACTGGGTGACTCTCCTGAATATCTCTGACCATAGTCTTGCCTGGCCCAAAGTGCAGTTAGGCCTTTCCAGGCTGCCAGCTGACAGTCCCACAAGCCACTGTACTAAGTATAATGACTTGAATAAGGAACTGTTCTTGGACTGGGATTAGAGATGGAAATGCTTGTTGGGCCACCCCACACCATGACTCTGTCCAGGGGAGTCCCCTGGTGCCACGTTCTTGACCAGAGTCTTGCCCGGCCCAAAACAAGGCTAAGCCGTGCCAGGCCACCAACTGACAGCCCCCCATGCCCACTGTATTTTGAAGTGCAAGATGCTGAATACATGTGACACTGAAGATGCTTTTATTAAAGTCTCTCTCAGAGCCATTCTATTTAAAGGATCCTTCTTCCCACTTGGGAGCATGTGTATAGAGGCCCCTAGGGAATTTTAAACAGCTTTGCACATTTACCTCCAGCTGCCACCCAGAAACTTTGTAATTTAACTGAAAACTGGGTGTTGTAATTTAAAGCAACCTGCTTACTCACTAGCCAATGTTAAATTAAAACAAGTTTATTACAAGGGAAAAGTTTATTACAGGGGTACTCCCTGAGCAAAACCTTAACTATTAACCTTTAACTGTAGCTCAAAATGGATCACAGTCACAATCAGTGGCAAACCACCCAGGGAAGCTCCCACCTGGCCAAGTCACTGGGGAAGGGAGTCTTACCCACACCTGCAGTCCAAAAAAAAGGCCTTATTCAAGCCTGTATACTTAATGCAGTGGGCATGGGGGGCTGCCAGTTAACAGCCTGGCACAAAGAAACCACGCTCTGGGCTGGGCAAGTCTCTGATTAGTGGCTTCTAGGAGAGTTCTCTGACGCCACAGAGGCATGGTGTGGGGTGGCCCAAGAAGGATTTCCATCTCTAATCCTAGTCCAAAATAAATTCCTTATTTGAGCCCATATACTTTGTACAGTGGGCATGGGGGGACTCATTCAGCTGGCAGCCTGGCAAGGCCAATTGCACTTTGGGCCAGGTAAGACTACGGTCAGAGATATTCAGGAGAGTCACCCAGTGCCACAGAGGCATGGTGTGGAGTGGTCCAAACAGGATTTCCAAACATAATCTGAGCCCAAGAACCAGTTCCTTATTTGAGCCATTGTACTTAGTACAGTGAGCATAGGGGCCTGTCATTTGGCAGGCTGGCACAAAGAAACTGCGTTTTAGGCCAGGCAAGACTCTAGTCAGGTATATGCAGGAGTTTCTTGGTGCCAGAGTCATGTTGTGGAGTGGCACAAAATGGATTTCCAGCCATAATCCTAGCCCAAAAGGCAATTCCTTATCCACACTCATATACTCAGTACAGTGTCCGAGGGGAGGCTCCTGTCAGATAGACACCTGGCATGAACAAACCGTGCTTTGGGCCAGGTAAGACTGTGGTCAGAGATGTCTGGGAGTATCCTCTGGTGCTACAGAGGCATATAGTGTGGGGTGGCCCAAGCAGGATTTGCAGCCATAATCCTACCCCAAAACCAGTTCGTAGTTCGAGCCTTTATACTTAGAACAGTGACTGGGGGGCTGTCAGTTGGCACCGCCAAAATGAACTTTGGGCCAGGCAAGAACCTGGCCAGAGATGTTCAGGAGAGTCCCCTGCTGGTACAGAGGCATGGTGTGGAGTGGCCTAAAAAATATTTCCAACCATAAATCCAGCCAAAACCAGTTCCTTATTCAAGCCATTATACTTAGTACAGCAGGCACGGGGTGGCTGTCAGTTAGCAGCCTAGCATGGCTGGGTTTATGGCTAGAATGTCAGAAATGTCCAGGAAAGTCCCCCGGTGGCACAGAAGTATTCCACGGTGTGTCCCAAGAAGGATTTCTAGCCATAATCGCAGCCTGAAAGCCAATTCCTTATCAGGTCCATATACTTAGCACAGTGGCTGGGGTGCTGTCAGTTAGCAGCCTGGCCCAGCCACACTGCATTTTGGGCCAGGCAAGATTCTAGTCAGAGATGTCCAGGAAAGTCCCCCAGTGCCACAAATTCATGGCATCAGGTGGCCCAGAAAGGATTTCAATATGTAGTCTCAGCCCAAATGCCAGTTCCTTATTCAAGAATATGCTGGGTTTTTGGTTGTAGCTGCAGTGGACTAAGGACATAAGCAGGCAAGGTTCTTTGAGCAGATGTGGTATCTTTTATTAGACCAAGGGCCATCCCTGAGGGGTGCAAATCGGTGCATCCACCCCAGGACCCATGCTTTCGGGGGCCCCGCAGACACTACCGTATAGGCCTTGCCGCAGCTGCCGCCTCTGTGCTTGGGCCACTCGCCACCCCTCCACTGCATTCTGGCTGCTCACCACCTCCCAGCCCTGCATGGGCCGATATGCCCCAGGCCTTGCACACCCCTAGGGACGGCTCTAATTAGACGAACTGAATAAACTACTCAGTTGGTCTAATAAAAGGTACTACATCTACTCGAAGAACCTTGCCTGCCTTGTTGAAGCATATACACTTGGTACAGTGGGAATGGGGAGCTGACAGCCTGGCACGGCCAGGCTGCGCTTTGCGTCGGGCAAGACTCCAGTCAGAGATGTCCAAGACAGTCCCTCAGTACCACACAGATATGCCAAGGGACGGCCCAAGAATGATATCTAGCTATAATCCCAGCCCAAAATCCAATTCCTTATTTGGGTCCATACACATAGCAGTGGCTGGGGTCCTGTCAGTTGGCAGTCTGGCACAGCCTAACTGCGCTTTGGGCCAGGCAAGTCTCCGGCCGCAGATGTCCAGGAGAGTCCCCTGGTGGTACAGAGTCATGGTGTGGGGTGGCCCAAAAAGAATTTCCAACCATAAACCCAGCCAAGACTTGTTCCTTATTTGAGCCTATATACTTAGTACAGTGGGCATGGGGGGAGGGGGGGACTGTCAAGCGGCAGCCTGGCACACACAAACTGCACTCTGGGCTGGGCAAGACCCTGTCCAGAGATGTCCAGGAGAGTCCTCCAGTGCTACAGAGACATAGTACGGGGCAGCCCCAAAACAAATTCCAATCATAATCTCTACCCAAAAGCCAGTTCCTTTTTCAAGCCATTATATTTAGTACAGTAGGCATAGGGGGCTGCCAGTTAGCAGCCTGGCATGAACAAACTGTGCTCTGGACAGGGCAAGACTGGTCATGTGTGTCCAGAAGAGCCTCTTGGTGCCACAGAGGTATGCTGTGGGATGACCCAAACAGGACTTCTAGCCATAATCCCAGACCAAAACACAGTTCCTTATTTCAAGCCATTATACTTAGTACAGTGGGCATGAGGGCTGTCAGTTGGCAAGCTGGTCCTTCGGGCTGGGCAGGACTGCAGTCAGAGTTCTTTGGGACAGTCCCCCAGTGGCATCAATAGGAAGTTTGCAGTGGCCCAAGAAGTATTTTGCCCCTTAATCCTATCCTAATCTGACCTTCACTCAGGGCTCTGTACTTGATGTGGGATATTATTTTACAAATTAATTAGTACATATGCATAGCTAACAAAATTCTCTCTCTTTAGGAGGTGTAATTCATTAATTACAAGCTTTTATTGGGTCTAGATTAGCTTTGAAAAAGGAACCGGAAACAAGGAACTGGGAATAAGCGATCAAATTCATCCTCATAGGTACTGAGGTCAATGGTAAAAATGCCTGATCTGAATCAAAAGTACACACCATGAACACTACAAACTTAGTTCAAATTATGTAAAATTATGGAGCAGGGGCAAGAAGTGGAAGCCAGAGGAGGGAAGAGGGAGCTCAAAGACCCTGGCTGCAGCAGCTGGGTGGCTCAAGGGCTACAAATTAACCCTCTGGAGGCTGTATGCAGCGCAAGAGCCACCAGTTTGACTGGTGGAGGAGAGAAACTTTTTCCTTCCAAAATGAAGTGAAGAACAAACATATCAAACCATCAAAACATATTGACCATCTACCTATATAGCACATTACTTGTGGTGCAAGCAATTTGAAGGAGAGAAGGTAACAGTCCTGTAGACCTGGAATACCTATCATACAGGATACCTATTCATAGTTTCTAGGGTCGGAAGGGACCTGAGTAGATCATCTAGGCGGACCCCCTGCCATGGCAGGAAAGATTACTGGGGTCAAACAACCCCAGAAAGGTGTTCATCTAACTTCCTCTTAAAGACCCCCAGGGTAGGAGCTAGCACCACTTCTCTTGGAAGTTGGTTCCAGATCCTAGCCGCCCTGACCATGAAGTAGCGCCTCCTGATATCTAACCTAAATCTACCCTCTACCAGCTTGTAACCATTATTCCTGGTCACTCCTGGCAGTGCTCAGGGGAACAGGGACTTCGCCAGTGCCTGCTGATCCCCCCTGACTAGTTTGTAACAGGCCACTAGATCCCCTTTTAGCCTTCTCTTTTGGAGGCTGAACAGGATCAGGTCCTGTAGCCTCTCCTCATAAGGCCTGCCCTGCTGCCCCTGATCATATGAGTGGCCTGCCTCTGGACCTTCTCCATGTTGTCCACATCCCTCTTGAAGTGCGGCGCCCAGAACGGACACAGTATTCCAGCTGCAGCCTGACCAGTGCCGCATAGAGGGGGAGGATCACTTCCTTGGACCTGCTCAAGATGCATCTGTGGATGCGGTTGGCCTTCCTGACTGCTTCCCCACACTGCCGGCCCATGTTCATCTTGGAGTCAATGATGACTCCAAGATCCTTTTCTGCCTCTGTACTGACAAGAAGGGAGTTCCCCAGCCTGTAGGTATGCTGCTGGTTCTTCCTCCCCAGGTGCATCACTTTGCACTTGTCAGAGTTGAATCCCATCCTGTTCTCATGCGCCCACCCTTGTAACCTGTCTAGGTCCGACTGTAGCCTATTGCTCCCTTCTAGAGTGCCCACATCCCCCACATCTTAGTGTCATCAGCAAATTTGAACAGGGTGCTTTTTACCCCCTCGTCCAAGTCACTGATGAAGATGTTGAACAGTGCGGGCCCGAGGACCGAGCCCTGTGGAACCCCACTGCCCACGTCCCTCCACATTGACTACCCAGGTGCAGATACCCTTTTTTCACACTAAGAGTAGCTTCAAATTTCTCTTAGAAAAAAGCAGCAGTTAAAAGGTAATGTTCACATTTAGAAATGTCAGGCTTCAGCTCTAACACCCTAAGGAAAAGGTGCATGGGTGTGGAGTTCACATCTCAACCCCACTACATCAGGACATCTATACAACACAGCCTTGAGGTGCAAGTACAAATTTTTCTTCTCAACTAAAAGGTTTTATAAATCCAAGTTTAAATTGCTCAGAAACTAATAAAAGAAACACCAATAAAATCCCAATATTGCTCCACTATTGCCACGGTACAAAATATGAGCTAACCCAGCTAGTCTAGAAGCCTGCAAGGCCTCCAGGGAAAGGTATCCATTTGGCAGGGATAAAGGTTCCTTCTACTATTTCCCTGTTACAGGTTTTTAAATTTAATTTCTGGAATTTAAGCATTTTAAGGAACAGCCACAGACCCTCTGTAGAAGAGGGTGGCTTCAGGATGGATACTGGGGAAGAGGGGAACAGATCACCCCTACATGCTAGGCAGGGACACAAGGGTGTCCCTGGGGTGGGGTGGGGTTTTTAAAGTGTTTGGCTGTGGCTTGCAAACTTGTTGCTTCTTATGCGTTTTGTCAAGTGCTGTAAGCCACCCTGAGCCTTTCCGGACAGAGTGGGATACAAACCTAAACAGCAGCAGAAACAACTTCAAGTCCGTGTACACACACGTCAGGACACAGCAAAGCACAGAGGAGTCAGCAGACGAGCCTCACACAAACAAACCGCCTACTCGAGGGACAGGCACAGACGTGGCCAAACGCTTCCTGCTATGCAAAGCGACCCGCCCGTTCCTGGCAGCGCCCGCAGCTGCGCCAACCTAGCAGGGGCGCTGCAAGGCCTGCCCGGCGCACGCGGCCCCCGCCCCTCAGTCCCCGCCGGCCTGGAGCCGCGCTAGCTCAGGCGCACCCCGGCAGCGCTGCCGGCGCAAGCCGCGGGTCTTGGGAGACCAAGCTGAAGCGCCCGCGGCCTCCCACCCCTACCCTGCAAAAACTACGGGCGGCCGCAGGACTCTGCAGGCCCCCCTCGCCGCCCCGCTGCGGGAAGCGCGCGGCACCCAGCACCTCGGAAGCGGCGCAGCAGGTCGGGGTCCCGGAAGCCGCTGCGGCCGAGGAAGTCGCAAACACGTTCGGGATCCCAGTCGCGCAGATGGAGCTCGGCGCACGCGGGGGCTCGCCAGGCTGAGACTCGCTTCTCCGGGGTGCACAGCCCCTCGGGAAGGCCGGAGAGCCGAGCCCGCTTAGAGGCCTGCACGTCCTCGGCCGCCTCCCGGCCCTGCATCATCGCCGCCGGCACCAGCCCCGCTGCGCGCACTTCCCTGCACCGCGCCTGCGCCAGGGAATAGCTCGTGGGGGGCGGGGCCGCTGGCGCGGGAATGCGGGAGTAATAGCGCTGTGTGACGCAGGCGACTAGGCAGCTATTGCGATTCCCTCCCCCTACAGTGTCGCTATGACTTCTCTGCCTTTGCGCCGGCGGGACGAGACGACTGTAGCCCTGGCTTGGGCTTCCCGTCTCCCTGAAACCACTGTGGAAGCCACACAGACCGTCCGTCTCGCAGATTGTCACTATCACCTGATGGCGTTATTGTTCCTTACAAAGGGTAGCACCCGAGTAGATACCTCCCCACCTGGACAACCCCTCTGTTCCTCACTGATTCCTCCAGAGAAACACTGCATCCTTAGAAAATGTTAAGAATCATAAAACAAGAATGACAAGGCCATAAGGGAAATACAGAGTGGCCAAGCGAGGACCTAACATAAGAGGGATGGGGTTGAGGAGAAGAACACAACTAGGCTACCTAAGTACAATGTTAGGCATCTAAGCCTGCGGGTGGGGGGCAGGGTGAGAGAAGGGGAGAGAGGGGGTCAGGAGGCTGAGAGAGAAAAGAAGATAGGTACAAACAAAGGTAGGAAGCAATGATGAAGGGGGTGGGTTGAACAAAGAAGTCACTCAAATCATCCCGCCCTATCACAGGGGTCCTTGCCTGGTGGAGTGGAGTAGGCCATGGTTGAGAATAGCTCTCAGAGTCCATTAGGTGCAGAGTGGAGTTCAGGCCCCTCTGGTTCAACCCGGGTGGCGGTTGGTTTGGTGGGGTTGATGTACTGGCACTGGCTTGTGATGTGTTCGACATAGATGTTGCGGGACCAGCGGATGGTGTCAGACACCATGAGGCGCCGCATCAGCTTGGTGTAGCTGCAGGAGACATAGCAGGCACACAGGACACTTGTTGCTGGGGTCCCAGGCTCCAAGCGATCCCACAATGAGCATGTCGACCGTCACATGGTAGCCACGGCTCTTCAGGATTCTGGTCAGTGGGGCATATTTCTCCTGCTTGTGAGCCTAGGCATCGGTGAAGGCTTGGCGTTGGTTCTCAAAGGGGATGGTAACATCCACGATCACAACTTTCTTGACTTCCTCATTGGTGATGATGATGTTGGGGTGCTTCAGAAATTGCTATGCCCCAATGCTCCAGATACCACAACATCCTAACCACTTGTGTACGTGTTGTCTGAGGTGCTATCATCCCCTACTACTTCACCCTGGTGTGCCAGAAGTCACTCTGACCTGGACGTTACCATATTGTTACTCCAGGCACTCCTGTGCTTAAAAACACCAATCCGACTCACCATTCCAATGACAAACATTGATGCTGCCCAGATTCATCAAAGAACTCACAACATGATGATGCATCACTGGAGATAACACTGATGAAATAGTTCCCCAAGCACTAAAGTGCTCCTGTATCCCAGATTTCACTTAGCTGAAGATGACCGCATGTCCCATTGAACCTAATGCCACAACACTGTATATACTGACAGAACAAATGGCCCAAACATCACTGGCAGACAAGGTTTTTTAAGTAAATGTGGTATGTTTTATTAGATCTTTGTTATTCTTGAAGAAGGGTGTTTGTACCTGAAAGCTTTCAAAGAACATTTATTCCAACTATTTAGTTGGTCTAATAAAAGATATCACACTTACCCAAAGAACCTTGTCTCCCTATGTCCTTAGACCAACACGGCTACAACCAACCCTCCCAAACATCACTGCATTTTTATGCCTACTGTGAAAGAGGCAGAAAGGAAGAGAGAGACGGCCAGCATCCCCGACTCACCATGGTATGGGAAATCCCTGCGAGTGGCATGCTGGAGACGCTGCAGCACTTCTGGAGCAATGTGACACTCTGCATTGGTGGGGAACACATCTAGAGCAGTACTTCTGGCCCCAGAGAGGGGTACAGTGGCAGCAGCAGTAGGCAGCAAAGGCAACAGACTGAGTAGCTCCCAGACTGGGGGTAGCCCGCTGCTGAAGCAGAACAGCTAGTCCAGCCCAAGCAGCAGGATGCTTGGAGGAGCACCATTCTATAAGCTCGATGACCGGTAGACACAGGATCAGGGACCAGCACATCCAGTTGGTCCGGCAACAACAAGACTACTTACAGGTCAGAGGGACCTTGGGTGGAGGTGGATCAAACAGAAGGTCCAGATACTGAGCCAGTGCTTACCCCTTGGGCAGTATCATCATACTTAGGGATAAGGGAATGGTCTGGGGCCTATACCCTTGTCCAGGCTCTGCACTCTGCAACAGGCCAGGGGCAGCAGAAGGCCCCAGAGTTTGCGACCAGACCCTAGGGACCAGGGTCAGTGGGTGATAAAGCCCTGCAGGAGTGCCAAAGGGGCCTTGAGTGACAGGCCTGGGCAGGTAAAGGTGACAATAGTAAGAGGATCCCAGGTTGGGAGAAGATTTATGTTCGTGCCAGTCTGACAGGCCAACGGCAGCTCCCACCCATGGCATAGTGACTAATTTGGGGCCACCAGGCCCAGAACTATAAGTGCTGAGCTAGCTAATTAGCAGCTGCAGAAACTCAGCAGGAACACAGCCAAAGTTAGATGAAGGCGAGTCAAGTGGACAGCTGCTAGCAGGGTTGCTATAGAAAACACATACTGCTAGAGTCATCAGAGATTCCTGACAATATCCATCTCTGCTGGAGACTGGATGTGGTTAGGGTGGGGTAAAAGGGAGGTTTGCAGCCTCACAAAGAGAACAGGGTGAAAGACCTGGAGGGTCATCTATGGGGAACTGTGTCCTGTAAATTACATCAAAGTCATGGCAGACAAGAAATATAACATCACATAGGCAGGCCAGGTGACCTAGTGTAGGCTCCACCCTGTTGCCACCAGTAGGGTGGCAATCCCTGGGAAGGGGTCTCAAACCATATAACACCTACAGGTGACACACCTACCCACAATACAATTAGGAGACCCAACTAGGGGATGTTGGATCTTGTCCTGACCAATAGGGAGAAACGGTAGAGGAGATGAAGATCACAGGACGCTTGAGAGTCATCAATCACAATATGACAAAATTCATGAGACAGAGAGGGAAAGCATTTGGTTAGCAGACCTAAATCACTACATTTAGAAAAGATGGATTTCAATTGGCATATGGAGTTAATAGCCATGCTGCCATAGGAAGACAGACTGAAGGTTAAAGGGGCCCAGAAGGGCTACGAAGCTTGTGAAGGGCACAGTATTGGAAGCCCAACAAGAAACTGTCCCAATGTGGAGTAAGCATATACTTCGCGGCCTTCTAGGATACCTCAAACACAAAAGGCTGATACAAAACTGGGAAGGATTGCAAACATGGAAGACAGAAGTGCAGTTCAGAAGGATCTTGACTGATTCATTTAAGAAAGGTAGTTTGGAGCTAAGAGGATGAAGTTCAGTGCTGACAAATGCAATGTGCTATACCCTGGGAAAAATAATCAAAAATATAAAGACAAAATAGGTGACACCTGGCTAGATGGCAGCACTACAGAGAAGTATTTGGGAGTCTTGGTGGATTACAGACTCAATATAAATTTGCAGTGATGTAGCTGCACAAAAGGTAAATGCAGTTTTCAGCTACATCAACAGGAGCATTAGGTGAAAGACATAGGAAATGATAGTGCCTCTTAGCACTGGGTAGTAGGCCTGTGTGAAGCGACTACTATTTGTTTTGGATTCAGCCAATTCAGGGATCAGTCATTTAGTGATTTGAATCACTGTCCCAAATCGATTCAGCCAAATCTGATTCGGAGATTCAGATGCTGCTGAATCAGCCGAATCTCCGAATCACACAGGCCCTATCCCCCACCCACTCTCCCAGCCCCAGCAATGGTTGCTCCGCCCACCTCAACTCCCAGCACTTAAAAAAAAAAAAAAAAAGCCCCTAATCAACCCTTCCTGCCCAGTGGGGGGGGCGATCCCCACACTGCCCCGCACTGCATGGGGGGCTCTGCCATGAGCCCCCTGCCCCCTCTGCTTTCCCAGCCCGCACCCCCCATGGCTGCCCTGCCTGCCCCAGCTCTTGAAGGAAAAAAAAAACAAAAAAAATCCCCAGGCTCACCAGTTCCTGCCTGGTAGGGGAGCAAACCCCACTGTCCCCCACTGCCCCATGATGCATGGGGGGCTCTGCATGAGCCCCCTGAAACCCTGAGGCCACTGCAGCAGCTGGTGAGTCTGGGGGTTTTATTGTGTTTTTTTTTTTTCTTAAAGGGCCAGGAGCTAGGGTAGGCAGGGCAGCATGGTGGGGGCTGGGAGAAGGAGGGGGGGGTCAGGGAGCTTGTGTCAGAGCCCCCCATGTGACATGGGGGAGTGGGGGGCAGCGGGGATCACCCCCCCTGCCCAACAGCACCCAGTAAGTGTGGGGCTGGGGGAGTGGGCAGGGGATGTCGCCCAGTGGAGAGTCTCCCATTGACCCTCCTCCAGCCCCCGCCTCCCCTGGCTCCTAGTTACCAGCTCAGAGTCCAGCTCCCTGCTGCAGTGGGCAGGGACTGCCAGAATCACCAAAGCTCTCCGAATCTTTTCCGAATCAATCCGGATAGCTTCAAATTGATTCGGACCTTTTAATTGGTCCCCTGATTTGATTCAGTTTTGGAGATTCAGTCACCGAATCAGGCTGAATCTCCTCCGAATTGAATCAGCACCTGAAGCTTCGCACAGTACTGGTTAGGCCTCATCTAAAATACTATGTGCAGTTGAGGGCTCTACATTTTAAAAAGGATTTGAAAAACTTAGGGTCTGGAGGTAGGAAACAAAAATGATAAAGGGCTTGGAAGGCAAGCCACTTGAGTAAAGTTTGAAGGAAATTAGCATGTTCAGCTTGTGGAAAAAGTGCTTAAGAAAAAAGACATGATAGCAGTCTTCAAATATCTGAAGGGCTCCAATGAAGAAGAGAGAGAAGACCTGTTCTCTCTTGCTGCAGGGAGTTGGATGTGGACCAATGGCTTGAAATTGCAGCAAAGTAGATTTAGATTGGATATCAGGAAAAGCGTCTTCACTGTGATAATAGTGAAGCAGTGAAATGGACTACTTGGGAATGTTGTGGGCTCTCCATCTTCACAGTATACAAGAACAAGTTAGAAAACCACTGGAACAGGGAGGTCTATGCCCTGCTATGTCTATTTCCCATGGTTCTGGGCATTGCTGGTTGACACGTGGGGCCAAGAAGGATTTTTTTCCCCTCTCCTGTAGCTACTTGTGTCACAGGAGGTTTTCCCCCACTTCCTCAGAAACACTGGGTGTTGGCTGCAGCCAAGGCTGGGGATTTTAACTGATGTGTATTAATACTCCTGTTGAGATTTAAATCTGGAGGTTCTTGGATAGGAGGTCTTGCCCATCTGCTCAGGGTCATACCAACCACTGTAGTTGGGATTACTCAGATTAACACACACTGGCGGGGGGTGTTGCTTTCCTCTGTAGTGGGGGGCTTCGTATGTATCTTATGCATGTTTTAACAGCTCTCACAGCAACAGGACATTGACCATTCTTGTTCCCCTGCTTTACCTGTGGCAGGTTAGGGTGTTATGCATTGTAGTTGTGCCAGGGTTGACTGTGTAGTTTTACTAATAGGTTAGACAATGAATTTGTATATGGTGGTTTGGAGCAGGGTGATCCTGCCTCCAGCGGGGCTTGGACTACATGACCTCTGAAGGTCCCTTTCAGCTCTGCTTTTCTATGATTCTATGTGAATCATCATGTTATAGTGTCCATATCCTGAAAACACTGCATCTGACTGTACCCCATTCATTCCACACTCTACTTCATATTGTTGCCCCAGATGTGTCTGTGCCACAAACACTACCAGGCTAACTTGCTATAGACATCACAGTGCTCCAGATACTGTTATACTACAACAGTGTCTCACATCTGATGTCCCGTAGGTTATACAACACATCAACACAGATGTCACCCTGTTCCAGGGAAATCTGTGTGTCATGGCATTAAGCACTACTGTATCCCAAACACTGATGGCACAAAAGATGTCATCATTCTGTGAAGCCCCAGATACTTTATGACTCAAACACCACTTCATTGCCTCACTCCAGATATCCACGTACCCCATCACTCTCCACATCATAGAATGTTTGTATATGATAGGGCGTGGCAGCCTTTTACCACCAACGGGCACTATTTATGACTCAGCCCCTGCCATGGGCTGCACCCCTTCACCTCTCTGGTTATCAGCAGATGCTGTGAAGGGAACAGATAAGAAAAGGCAGGCAGTAGGTGTTAGCAATAAAAACTTAGGATTCTGGACTAGCTGAGGGATTGGCGACTCGTTCGATGAGTGACAGAAAGGCTTTATTTACTACAAGTATTTAAAATCAAGTCAAGTGAGCCCAAAGCAGAGCAAAGTCCAGTAATTAGTCATAAGGTGATGATTTCTCACCAAACAGGCAACAAAGAGGCGGTCTGTTTCTCTTCAACTTCTTGAGTAAGCTGGGAACATCAGCAACTGGTGTCAGAGAGATTTCTCATTCCTGAAGCATGTGCGCTGTTTGCTGTTTTATGGCCTTTTTATATCCTTAGTTTAGCATCTTCAAAGCATTTTTTTAGTTGTGTAAATCAAGAAAGAGTCCCAAGCAGTAACTGACAGCAAAAACCTGCTCGTTACTGGTTATCAGAAATTTTTAATTTGAATGAGTTACCTTCTTCAGTAGCAAGAGGTTATCCAGTTTGAAACACATCAAGAAACTGATTAACAGCAGGAAAAACATACTAAATCAGGAGACATCTATTACATATGGAGAATATCTCTTCCTGCACGTAAACAGGAGTTAGACGCAAAAGAAATATTTACCATACTAATTAATCAAGGATAGACATTGCATATGATCACACACCAGACACCTAGAAGTCTGCCTGAAATCATTCTGAATATAACAAGATAAGCTGGAAGAGATACCCCATTATTCCTTCTTAGATGGCCTAGCCATGAATTTGCATCCTCTTGCAATATGCAGTTAGCATTATTATTCTGTATTTTAACTTTTGTGAGTAGACCCAAGCTTAGCATGAGTTTCAGAGTCCAGTAGGATCCTGGTGGTGCTTCCTCTACAGCTCAGGCTACTGATTGTGTGCTAGTGTTCCCTGAGATCTCTGTGCCAGATCCAGCCAGAGCCAGCCTGTGGGCTGTAGGTTACCAATGCCTGGTATATGATTGAGATACTACTGTCCATTAACTAGTCAGTGCTGCAACTCAGATACTCCTGTGTCCTGCTTCTCCAGATGTACTGCAGCCAGACATCAAATAGCCATTCACTGCAAATGCAATTATGTCCTAGACATTGCATTTTGTATTACCTTATGCATCATTGTCTTTCCCCACTGCTTCATTACATCATCCATGGAGAACCACAGTCCAAACTCCCTTCACCACAATTTCATGGCCTTGGCACCTGAAGCACACCCAAGTTGATCATCCCAAATAAACTACCGTATTTTGTGGTGTACAAGCTGAGTTTTGGAGCCCAATTTTTAACTCTTAAAATTCAACCTGGAGCTTGGTTCTCCACTGCAAGCGTCACAACTAAGCACTGAAACCGGCTGCACCAGCCAAGCACTGAGCCTGGCCATGCCAACCGAGCACCAAGCCCGCTGCTGCTTGGCAGCTCCACCTGCAGCAGACAGGGCCAGCTTAACGCTCGTCTGGAACACCCCCATCCCGTGAGCAGTGCTGCCTGGGCCTTGCCAGCTGACTGCCAACCTTGGCCTTGTCTGGGGGAAGCAGCACAGCCAAGTGCTGGGCCTGGCTGTGCCAGAGGAGTGCTGGACCTGGCGCCACACACAGGGAACGGCTGGGCTCGGTGCTTGGCAGCACTACTCATAGCATACAGGGCCATGCTGGGCACTTGGATGACACGGCCCCATCCTCTGTGAGCAGCGCTAGGCTCAGTGCTCAGCTGGCACAACCCAGGCAGCACCGCTTGCAGGGGATGGGGCTGCACCAGCTGAGCGCCAAGCCTGGCCCTGTCTCTTGTGAGTGACGCTGCAGCACATGTCCACCTCTCACTGCAGGTGCCCAGTCTGCAGTGAGGACACACAAGGATACGTTGACCCCATATTTCTGATCCAAAAAGTTTGGTCAACTTATAGATCTATGGACTTACTAACTTTTTGGATCAGAAAAATGGGGTTGACTTATACACTGCATGTAATATGGGGTAAGTGAAAATAAACATTCATGGCATAGTGCCTCAGATTTCATTGTACTCCATCACCACAAACATCATGAGTGGCCATCACCCTTTTTCTGACACATTGCTATTGTTGAAGTAGATTTATCCAGGCCTCTAACTTGACTTGAGAGTGAAGGGAAAAAATGCTCTTGCTTCATATTTTAAAATGTTTTAAGATAAGAAAAACCCTTTTGCTTTATTATGGCTTTTACAGTTCTCTGGGAACAAATGTTTTTCCTTTCCTAAAAACAAAAAAGATGATAACAGTTCTCAAAACAAAATGCATTGCTGAGCAGGCAACTGTTATGATCTACCTTTGACTCTCTTTTCAAGGATGCTTTGTTTTCACAATTTTAGGTATAAAAAGGTATGTTGACTTGTAGAAGGGAGGAGTTCTGTTTTAGCTCTCCTCCTTATGATTGTTTGTATGAGCACCAATAAACTCAGACTCGGACTGGGTCTGTGAATTCTAATTCCAAACAACGCAAAGTTTGATTTCTTCCACACTATGTTTCAGGATCACAGACGCCCACTTACCCTCACTGGAAGTTTACATCCTAACAGCACTGTAGCAGGATATTGTTGAGCGAGACAAGACTCTTTTATGATTTGGTCTTAAATGATTCTGTAGCACTTGCAAAGTTAACTAAGTTGAGGATGAAAGAAATATTACACCGATTCCTTTCCACTGCAGATCACTGGTGTGTATTATGTATCACAAGCTGAGTGTAGGCGTGTCAAGCACTAGACTTAAGCCTTTCCTGGGTTCCCAAACACTTGGAAAAGGATATCAGGTCATGGCCGTAAACCTGGGGCTTCGGCCTGGTCAACACAGCTGCTCATCCTTGCCTCCTGATCACCAGGGATCCAGGTTTTTAATTTCCTAAGGAAAAATGCACATTCTCCCTTTTAAAGGATAAAAACCTGGGAAACCATGGGTTTCTCCTTGCAGGCTGACAGAGTTCTAGCCTGAAATGGGCTACTTGGGGCTGGGAGAGTGGGAGGAGGGCAGTCAGAGGCAAAGGGCATCACGTGCTTCTGCGGGCACATGCACATGGCCAGCAATACAGCCAAGGCAGTATGGTGAAGATAAGCTCCCTGCAGAAAAGTCTGGGAAGTAGGGCACAGGCAACACATGGGGAGATTGAGGGGGCAGCAGTGGTTCACACTGAGTCCACACGGTGAGGGAGAGAGTGGGACAGCGGGTGGGGCAGGGTTGGTGGTAGGCAGCTGGGGCTGGGGACGAAGCCCAGCCAGGGCAGTGCCCGGGACCAAAGCAGGTGAGAATGCATGGCTGTGGGGCTCAGGCAGGGAGCAGGACAAAGTCACGGACAGCTCCCCACCACCGTGTACACTCATGGTGTGGGGAGGGTTGGACCCATAAGAAAAGCAAGGGTGGTAAGAGTGCTCAGAAACCCCCATGGCTCAGCAAGGGCATTCAGGAATGCCTGAGGACTAAAAGGGTGGCATACAATCAGTGGAAGGGAGGGGCTATCACCAAGGAGGAGTACTCCTCCTTGGCCTGTAAGTGTAGGAGGGCTATTAGGAAGGCCAAGGCAGAGATGGAACTCAGGGTAGCGTCCAGGATTAAAGACAACAAAAAGTCCTTTTTCAAGTACATTAGGAGCAAGAAGAGGGCACTAGGCAATGCAGGGCCCCTGCAAGACTCAAATGGTAACCTTGTGGCTACGCCAGATGAGAAAGCTGATATTTTTAACAGTTTCTTTGCCTCTGTTTTCTTGAACAGGGACCGGGACATCCCTCCTACCAGAGACAGGGACAATCTCAGGGATAGCTCTGTCAGGCCTTCAGTCAGTGCAGATGTAGTTAGGGATCTTATGGAAGGGCTGGATATTTTCAAATCTGCAGGTCCAGATGCCCTCTACCCAAGGGTGTTGAGGGAGCTGGCAGGGGTCATCACGGAGCCCTTGGCCTGACTGTATGACCATTTGGGGTCATCTGGTCAGGTGCCCAGGGGATTGGAAACTCGCTAATGTGGTCCCCATTTTTAAGAAAGGGAGGAAGGAGGACCCAAGCAACTATAGGCCTGAAAGCCTCACCTCGGTCCTCAGGAAGATCTTGGAGAAAATCACCAAAGAGCACATCTGTGGGGGGCCAGCAGGGGAGATCATGCTCAAGGGCAACCAGCATGGGTTCATCACAGGCAGGTCCTACCTGACCAACCTGATTGCCTTTTATGACCAGGTAACTAAATCCTTGGATGATGGTGTCGCTGTGGACATAGTCTTTCTAGACTTTAAGAAGGCCTTTGACACTGTCTCTCACCCCATTCTCATTAATAAATTAAGTGACTGTGGCATTGATGCCTACACAGTTGGGTGAGTAAAAAACTGGCCGATGGGGTGTGCCCAGAGAGTAGTGGTGGATGGGTCATACTCAACCTGGTGAGATGTGAGCAGTGGGGTCCCCCAGGGCTCAGTCTGCAGGGGTTGAAAGCACATTGTCCAAGTTTGCTGACGACACCAAGATGTGGGGCGAGGTGGGCACACTTGAAGGGAGAGAGAGGCTGCAACTAGATTTAGACAGACTACAAAAGTGGGCAGATAAGAACAAGATGGGGTTCAATGTAGATAAATGCAGGGTGCTGCACCTTGGGAGAAGGAATCCATAGCATACATACAGGCTGGGGAGTTCCCCTCTTGAAAGCACAGAGGCTGAATGGGATTTTGGAGTCATTATTGACTCCAGGATGAACATGAGCCACCAATGCCAGCAAGGCCAGCCATACTTTGTCATGCATCCAAAGATGCATCTCAAGCCAGTCCAGAGAGGTGATACTTCCCCTCTACGCGACATTGGTCAGGCCGCAACTGGAGTACTGCGTCCAGTACTGGGAGCTGCACTTTAAAAGGGATGTGGCCAGCTGTCACAGGCCAGCTGGGCACTGTGAGTATATCAATTTAGTTGCAGACTAACTGAGCACTGCAACTTTATTAGCCACTGGGCTTTCTGATTCGGGATCGAGGAGGTGATGTTGGAAAGGAAAGAAATGACAAGTTTCACTTACAAAAAGGAATGAATTTTACTTATGACAACAAAAGATATAGTTTGCATATATAATAGTTGATAAAAAGGTTAAGCTAATAAACAGACAACATAACAATACAAATTAAAATTGACAGTGATAAAACAGATAAGGAAATTAACCAAGAGTTCCCACTTGGTTAGTAACTTATCGATAGTCCCTCGGTTAGAAGATGCACGTCAAGTTGAATCAGCAAAGTCAGACGTCTCTGAACTGTCAGGATCTGGTCCTTGCTCTCACAGTAAGAGAGATCCATGGGGGTATGGGACAGTGTGGGGGGGGGGGCGGTCGAAGCTTGGGGCACCGTCACCTCCCACTCGGGGACTGCTTCCCGTTTGCCGAGGGTCGCTCCTGTACTTTGTACGTGTCCGGCTCGCCTGCCATGACTTTGATGTTGAACCGGTCCAGTTTGGATTATCCAGCGCGTGCCAGTCCAGAAGTGAGAGTCTTAGCCGGCTCAGGGTCCCGCATTGCTGAGGGCTCCTCCACCCCTACACCCTCGCCCGTTCCACCGGGAGTACATGACCGCGTGTCTAGGCCAGCCGTTTCAAGATGTCACTCCAAGCTTCCGCCTAGTAGGAGCAGATTAACTTGAGAGTCACAACCAGGGATTCCCCCTTTGAGGGGCGTCTGCTTCCTCCCAGCAGACGTGCTGCCGACCCCCTGGAGGACACGGGGTTAAGACCCCTCTTCGTTCCCTTCCGGGAGCTCCGCCGCCCTGAGTGGGGCAATGCTGCCCCACGCTGCCAGAGCAACGGTCCCGTCGAGGTGCTCCCCTCTTACAGTTTATATGGTCACCGGCCCTCTGCCGGGTACCAGCCACTCCCGGCAGCGCTAAGCCGTCCGTAGCAGCATCCGGCCAATTACCCGGACTCACCAACCCCGCTGGGGCTTGCCCTTACCCCAGAAGGTCCTGCAGCCTCTGCGGGTGGCTCGCATCCACGCCTGGGAGCTCTCTCTGGCGGCGGTTTTTCCTCCGTCTCCTTCCGGTCCTGCCGCCGGGCTCGGGCGCTTCCTTTATACCGGCACTGCTCGTTCCGGGTCTTCCCTCCTCCAGGCACCTGAAAGAGGTGAGTTTCCATCCGGTGCGTTGGGCCTGCGCGTGTGGGTCTAGCCTAACTGCATCGGGGCAGGGAGACTCGGAGCCTGTTGGCTCCTTTCCTCCCTCACAGACAGCAATGACTCGTCTGTTCCGTCCTTCCCAAGGGTTACTATCGTGTGTATTCTTTTATATTCTAATTATGCTAATTTTTTAGTTTCTAAAGATCCTGGCATCATGAACCTTGACTGACCAACTGGTGGTAACATGTGAATTCTCTCTGGTGGTCCATGACACCTTGCACCACAACAGAGTAGAAGACTTTACAGTTCATATGCTCTTGAGTTACAGTAGGAACACCTAGCACCTACTGAATGCAGTTGGAAAAGCCCATTCAGACAATTCTGGCAATGATCTGCAGGGTAGTGAGGTGTAGGAACCACAGTGCCAGCACTCTGTATGATGCAGCATACCTTCCACATTGCAGTCTTCTCTGAACTTGCCCACACCAAAATGACTGGCTACAAACTGGAGGCAGCTGGGTGCTGCCTTCTTCCAGATAGCAATGGCTACACACTTTTTCATAATGAGGGGTGTCTTCATGTGAGCCAGTTGCTTTAAGCAATGGAGCCAGCTCAGCACAGATCCATAAAGCTGCCCTGGCTCATTCAAAAGTCCTGCCACTACCGCTAGTCACCGCAGGTCCACAGGACTCCTATTAGTTCATATCTCACTAGCCCAGAAGTGCTGGTACACAGTTTGCAGGTGGTCATAGGGAAGGACTTTCTCTCTGGTGTCCTGTATAACATCATATTCAGGCATGCTGGTGTCAGCAGAGCAGATCAGGTAGCATATCTGGGATGGTCTGGATAGGGATGATCCTGCCTCAGGCATGGGAATGAGTAGATGACCTCTAGAGAGTCCCTGAAGCCCCTACTTTTCTGTGATCTTGAGGAAGAGCTTTTCTAGGTCCTTGGTCTTGGTGGTTTATGCTTTCATGCCATTACATGCCATATGGCAAAAGAGGATGCAGAGCATGGCTGGGTAGATCATGAGTCTCCACTTCAAACAGAACTAGAGGGACAGGACATCCTGGCACTGATTGACCAGTGGCTGCAGGCGAACAAAAGGATAAGCATCCATTCTTGGTTCCCTAGGGTGACAGCATAACAGACAGTCTTTCCCAAAGTGAAACTAACCAGGCTGCAGTGGCAGTGGACACAGCATAACTTGGGGTTGGGGTGCTCTCCTCTGCACCTTTGCAATCCCAGGAAACCTCTGGAGATTTGAGCCCGAAAGGCATACTGGGATCTCTGCTCTCCAGCTCTAGCTGCACAACTCCACCATATCATGGGTTCAGAGCCATTATGAAGTGCTTTAGATGGGAGGAGCTATATGTCTGCACAATGTGGTCACTCCAAATTTGAAGCATTTCAAATTGCAATATTTGAAGCACTTCAAAAAAACACTCATCTGTACCCTCAAAGTTTTCCTAGTGTATAGACAGCTACTGTGCAATCCAGGGGTGGGCAAAATAAGGCCCATGGGTCATAGAAAGACCTGGTGGGCTGGCTATCTAGCCCGTGGGTCCCCTAAAACATTTAGAAAATTAATTACTATCTGCCCGTGGCTGCCTATGATGACAAGGCACTGGCAGCAGCAGGACCCAGCAGCAGCAGGACCCAGCAGCAGCAGCAGCAAGGCCCACCTGGCCCTACCCTACCCTCAGTCCCCAGCCAGAAGCTTCTGGCTGTCCCCCCCCGCTCCATCCAAGAGTGCAAACTCTGGTAAGAATGGGTGGAGGGAGTGAGGGGGAGGATCGCTGGCACCATGCAGTTACCAGCTGCATGGCTGGACCCACAGGGCACAGCAGGAGCCAGCCAGGAACCACAGGGGCTAGGCTGGATCCTGCGGTCCCACCATGCAGTCAGAGCAGCAGGTGGGAGGGAGGTAGAGGGGGGAGGGGACAGCAGGGGAAGAGGAATGGCAGCAGGTGCTGGGGGGAGGGGGGACGGGGTGGTGGTGGTAGCAGTAAGTGGGAGCGTGGTGCCCTGGGGCAGGGACCAGCAGCAGCAGTAGCCAGTTGGGAACTGGGGGGCCAAGCTGGCTCCTGCTGCATTCTGATCCTGGCCATGCAGCCAGGAACTGTGCGCTGCTGGAGCAGCTGGCAGGTATATGAGGAAGTGGTGGTGGCAGGTGGGAAAGAAGGGACACGGCAGGGGTGGGCAGTGAACAGGAGGGAGCACAGGGCCTGTGCCAGTGCCCTGGGGCCACGACTGGCGGGGGGTGCAGGGCAGGACCACGAAGCCTGAGCTGCTAGGGGCTCTATGGAGCCAGGTCGGCTCTGCACTCTGTCTGCCGGCACAGCAGGAGCTGACCCGACCTAGCCCCTGTGGTTTCCTGCTGGCTCCTTCTGAGTCCTGGTCACACAGCTGGGAACTGTGTTCTGACAGAGTGGGAGGCGGGCAGGCAGGGGAGTGGAGAGAAGCGGCTGTGGTGGGTGGGAAAACAGCAGTGGCAGCAGGTGCAGGGGGGACAGTGGCAGTCAGTGGGCAGGCAGCAGCACAGCAACAGCTAGGCAGGAGTGGGGGGCCCACACCAGTGCCACAGGGTCAGGGCGGCCTGGCTGGAATGCAGTGCTTAGGCTGGCAGGGGTTTATGGAATCAGGCCAGCTCTGTCCCTTTCCCTGCTGGCATCCTGGCCACATGCAGTTCTAGGTCTCACAACCAGGGTTCTCTGCCTGCTGGGAGCTGCGAACACCCTAAGGCCTCAGGGTCTGTGTGCAGTGGGGTGGGTGGGAGCATGTGTGTGGGGGGGGGGGCATGCCACAAGCACACCCCACCATACACATATGCCTACTCCCCCATGTACACCCACACCCCCTTACACACCCCAGCCACCCTCCACCCACCCTCTTATCCACCCCCAGAAACCCAGGCAAACATTCACAGTCCCCCACACACCCATAGAAACACACCTACAGCCTCCCAGAAATCTATACTCACCCACTCATACTCCCCACAATATATAAAAGTAAGACTTCATTTTAAGCTAGTAAACAATCACTTCTATGTACACTATGCAAACACATAAATCAGGACAAAAATATTTTCTGAAATCAAATGAATGTATGTTGTAGTAGATGTTTGATTTTTAGAATATAATTAGTTTTTTTCTGGTTCCAAGATGGCAAACCCTCTTGCTGAACGGAATACTTCTGGGGGCAAGGTTAGAGGGTGGGACTCCTGGTCCCAAGATGGCAACCAGGGGGCAGGGCACCTGTCAGGGGATGGGGCTACTCATGTGGCCCTTGAAAGCCCCTGTTATAATCCCATCTCTTCTGCTCTCTGGGTGATCAGGGTACCTACCTCCCTGTGCTCACCTGCTACACTTTTGATGTTAAACTTGGGAGACTGCCCCAGTCCACCAGAGTGATTCCTTGTTCTTTGGCTTCATCTCTCTGTGCCCTCAGGCTTATTTCAGTTCACTGGGCTCTTGGCCCCTCAGGCTGTGACCCAGTCTCTAAAAGCCCTTTGTCAATTGCAGTGCCTTCCCCAGGTGCCCTCAGTGGTCTCCTGCCCCATCAGCCACTCCCATGCCTTGCAGCTTAAACAGCAACATAAAGCAAAACCCAATCACAATCAAGTACAGCGGGGGTGCCTTTTTCTAAGCTCTTCCAAAGGTTTCTACTTGGTTCTGCTGGCTTTTCCCAGCTTGGGCCCTCCTGGACCTACTCAGTTTCCCCAGTCTCCCATATTGCTTCTTTCTTTAGCACAGGGAGATATACAATTAAAACACAGCCAGGGGCAGTCTCTGGTTCCTTGCCCTACTTCTCTCTGCTTCTAACAGTGAGATCCTACCTCCAGTTCTGCCCAGGTCATGCTGTCTCTGCCTCTGATGCAGGGCTTATAGCTACCTTCTGAGGACACTTCAGCAGGCCATTACCCAAGTAGCTGCCAGCTGCTTATTATCTGGGGCACTGAAGGTTTCTAACTCTACTGCCTGGCTCTATTCTTGGGAACAGCACTTGGACCCTGTTACATATTGAAAGCTGAAGGAAATTCTAACGTTTTGTTTTCTTAAACAAGATCTTCTTTACTTGAGAGAATTATACTGAAAAAATATATTTGTGGGACATGCAAGCAATGCAGAAATTATAGGAAGAAACAGAAGGTCAATCATAGCCAGAAATATGAATGTTTACATATTTATGGATCAGGCGTCCATATTGACAGAATAAAACACTGGAGGGGCAGGCGTGCATTTATGGAATTACTACCGATAAAACGGAATAGTACAAGTCATCAAGATGTTTTTAAAAATTGTTTTACTGTAAAATACATATTTACAAGTGAAGGCACTTCTAAACCATTAACAAATTTTAGAAATGTTAAACAGGATGTGTTAATGCCCAAAATTTTTCCAAAACAAGTTTGAGCAAGTCTAAAATTCTGTTAGCATCTATTCAGAATCAAGTTTAATGTAGAAAACGGAATTAACATCCAGTTGTAATATTTTAATTTTTAAATAAAAAGCACTAAATTAATCATGATTAACAAGAATTTCAACACCATTATTTTAATAGAAGATTAGAGAACAGTGAATTGGTTTAGTGGGAAAACATCTTTAGCCATAAAATAGATCTATATATAATGAAAAAGTAAAGCTATATCAATTTAATTACCACATCATGCAATACTAAGTAACCCATACTTTCCCCAGTTTTTGGAGAAATACAATCATATGCTCAGAGACGTAAGCAAAATTGGCTTGGTTTGTGTGAAATCTATATCCATATTTCTTTCTAGGGCTGGACTCAGAACAGGATTGTCCTACATATAGCTGCTTTGGTCAAGATACTGACATGGTATCCTAAGAATTTCGCCTGAGAACTGCAATGTGCATCAAGACTAGCATGTACTTCATTATGCCATTTTAGCTTATTGTGGTCTTTTTACTGTCAAACATCTTTTTAGAGCAGTTAGAAGCAAAACTACCTTAAAAAGTTATTCTGTTGCTTTGGAGCTTGTGAACTTTTCCTTCAGTGCTGATTATCAAAGTGTATAAGCCAAGTCTCTCTTTAAAAACGGGGTGGGCAAAATGGTGGATGCAGCTGGCAGACAGAATCCATTTTTCAGCAGCCCCTGACTGCATTAACTGTGACCAGTTTCCATGGAGACCCCAGCAGCAGCAGCACCCTGACAGCATGGGACCAGGGTTTGCATGGAGACCAGCCCCAGCAGTGCTGGCAGGGCATGCAGCTGGGCGGAGAGGTGCTCTGCAGCTGGGGCTGGGATCTTGCAGTGATGAGAGTGTGGTCTGAAATTGGGGCGGAGCTGTGATGCATTGCCTCCATGCTCCTGACCAGGGCGTCCAGGCAAAGGATCACAGATCTCCCCCACATCTGGACTTGTGCAAGATCCCAGCCCTGGAGCAGCTCCCCACCCAGCTGTGTGCCCAGGCAGTGCTGCTGGGTCTGGTCTCCATGGAAACCCTGGCCCCACACTGCCACAGTCCCACAGTCATCTCCCCCACCCTCCACTGCTGGGGTCTCCATGGAAACTGGCTGCAGCATCGCAGGCAGGGGGCTCCTGGGAAACAGAATCTGCAATGGGCTCAATCTAGCCTGCAGACTGGACTTCACCCACTCCTGCTTTATAACCGCATTTCTTTCTTCATTTCCACCAGTTGCACTTTGTAAAATTGGCTTTGTAATATGTCTCACCATGGAATGATCAATAACTTAGAATTTTGTTAGCTGTTAACAAGTTATACAATAAAAGGACAGGTCAAGTTTGTTAGTACTATGTGCACATGCCAAGATAGAATAAAAGTGATAAGTACAGTTGATGCCTTTGATACTTAAAAAAAAGCCTTAAACAAAAATGGACTACTGATATACAGTAATGGATAAATAGTAACTTTTTTCCATCGATAAATCATTCTATCAAATCCAATCTTACTAACATATTAATTGCAAGAGTTAGATACTGGCATTTTACAGTCTTACTGAGACAAGGTTCCAAAAACTCCAAAAAAAATATTTATACAAATGTGCCTCATCTGATTTGGCTTACATCTGGTGTAAATACTACACGGTTCATGAACAAGACAGTTTTCAAGTTTGTTAAATGAATTCTCACATTGTAACAGCTATAACTATTGGCCAAAGCTGAGAATGGTTTAAACCATGACTGACACATGCTAACATTTTTCACAGTTGCAAGATACAGTATGTATAAATAGTCAGTGCTATATGTGTCATATGCACAACCTTTGATAAATGCTGAAAGCAGACACTCTGAAATAATTTAAAGTGGCTTAAAGAACAAAAAGAATATTGAACAAAGTGATTTGCAGCATATCTGACAGGAAAAAACCTCAATATGATCATTGCCTAATTTTGCAGCAATCACTCCTTACCACTTTTGTTGCATTTCTACCAATGTTAGGAGACAATAACGACCTTGCAAGTTATTGGCACAATGCCAATTACATATCATGGCTGTGTGGAAATAAATAATATAACAGGCATGTTGAACTCTACAGATTTCAGTATTCATAGGACCATGATAGCTCTAATGATTTGCTCTTTCACTGACAACATCCTGAAGACGTTTAAGTAAAACATCATCATTTTCTTGGCAGAGTCGTTTTGCTGGGGTTTCTGTGTCACTATCAATTGCTATTGCTCGTTTTTTATTCCTGTGTTCACCTTGTTTGATCATATTATTAATGTCCTTTAAACTCTGTAAATAAGGAGAAAATTTTCATTTTTTTCAATTTATTTTTTAAATGTATGACACAAAGTTTATTTTTACTTTTAATTTTCAAAGGACTGTTAATATCAGAAATACTACTTCGGACTTTATATATTGCCTTTCATTAAAACTGCAAACCTTGTTCAAAGAATGCCTTTATAACTCTCTTATGGAAAAAAAAAATCTGAAACTGGTCAAATTGGGGAGCTGTTTAATCTCTGTAAACAGTATATGTCTTACCTTAGATGGGCTCCCATTAAACTTGTACAGTAGGGCAGTACGAGGTGTTAGGCAGGCACCATTCTTGTGTGGAGAAACATAAACAGAGTGTTGCTGGGATATTCGCCAAGGAGATACTGGTTGCTGTTTAATGTTGGGAAATGGGGAAAGGGGAGGTGCTTCCATCTTAAAAAAAAAAGCGCGCACACAGTTTGTCTATATAGGAACTTACCTGAAAAACATTAAAACAACTAAAACTTCACAAATAAAGCAACAAAGATTTGTCTGAATGCATACTTTTGGGTCTCCTATGCCATATTAATCACTTTCTATTAGCTCAGTGGTGCCCAACATTTCTGGACTGAGGGCCAGCAGCACACAGGACCATGCCATCTGGCTGCAGGACTCAGAAATTTGGTGGTGGTGGAAGGGTGTCAACATTTATTATCACTGTTCTCCCACTGCCAAAATTTCCAGACTCACGCAGAGCTGTGAGCCAGATGATGGGGCTTTGCAGGCCAGATTTGGCCAACAGGCTAAAGGTTGAATAGCACTGTACTAGCTCAATTTCGTATTCATTTTAGGAATCACAAAAGACAAACCCATTTTTCAGCTGTATGACAGACAAAATGAGAAACACTCAAAACACAGCACTCATTCCACCACTTATGGGTCAATTGCAATAGACAACTTACCCACAAGACGTAATGCAGAAGCAAATATAACTATAATTGTATTGGCTTTGCCACCATTCAGAAAGATAAATATACAATGTGGCAATCATGTTCCTGTTGTTTGTGCTGATACTGATAGTAGATATTTAAGAAGGCATATTGGCTGATACTGATCTGATACAGCTGCCATCAAGTGGTAAGTCCAGTGAGGTGGAAAGGGAGGGAAGGGAAGGGGTGTGGGGGGCAGATCAAAGCCCCCCACGGTGAGGAAGGGGGCAGGGGCTTCTCAGCTGGGACGGGGGCACGGGACAGAGGTGTGGCTCGTAGGGTCGGAGCAGCTCCTGCCACTGCTTACACCCCAGAAGGGTGGGGGGGCGTGTTCCCCCAGATCTGCGTGGCACAGGGTGGGCTTCAGCTGCAGGGTGGAGCCAGAGAGATGCGCAGGGCATTTCTTGCCAGGGGCTGGGTTCAGAGCAGGCTCTGGCAGTGGTGGGAAGAGGCTGCAACCACCCCAAATCTGACCACAGCTCCACACCACCACCCGGCGCAGCCCTAGCTGAACACCCCACCTCCACGCAAGTGCCAGGAAAAGCTGGGGCTGTACCAGGCAGTGGTGTGGGGCCGAGAGCAGAGCTGCAGCAAAATCTGGGGTGGCTGCAGCCTCCTCCCAGCACCACCGGAGCTCGCTCTGAGCCCAGCCCCTGGTAAGAAAAGTTCC
The DNA here is from genome assembly GCF_001723895.1 of Crocodylus porosus. Lineage (NCBI taxonomy): Eukaryota > Metazoa > Chordata > Crocodylia > Crocodylidae > Crocodylus > Crocodylus porosus. Next base: position 2,881,735 of record NW_017728946.1, on the reverse strand, counting down.
GCGCAGCGCTAGCTCCATTCTGCAGCTGAAGCCTGCCCTGCGCTGTGCAGATCTGGGGGCACATGCTCCCCAGCCCCCCGGGGGTGCAAGCAGCGGTGAGAGCTGCCCCCACCCCACGAGCCGCACTTCCATCTTGCGCCCCCCTGCCCTGGCTGGCTCACCACGGGGGCCATTGATCTGCACCCCCATGCCACTTCCCTCCCCTCTCCCCTTCCGATTTACCAGGCTGGAGGCAGCTCTGCTCCATGCTGTGCTGCTGCAGCTGTGCACAGCACAGGCATTTATCAGCCAAATTACTGGCCCCATGGGGCCAATATCTGATCTAGACAATTTTCTTTATATCAGTATTGATTTGATATTAGACCGATGTAACAGTGCACGTCTAGATTCAAGGCTTATGAACTGTACTCAGTTCAGTGTATTCTTGATGAAAGCAAGGTTTTGAATTTAAGTGACAATATTCACATATAAAAGCCAATAAACCCACCACTTAATACTCATGCCCACTATTAGTTATATCTAAAATTAAAACTACTTTACATACTGCATGATCGTGGTTTGTCATATCATATTTCAGTGCAAATGATTTTACTTTTCCTACATAGACTGCATTGTAAAATTTTATAAGATCTCCTCTCTCCTCTCCTGATTCACTGGAGTTCTCTAATGTAGATCTTAATGATGAACAGCATGCTTTCCCAGAAGAGTCTATGACAACAAGAAAAATGAGCAGAGAGAGGCAGTTAGCAGTGTTAGCCTTAAGTCAAGCAGAAGGCAAGGACTAATGGTTTCAGATCGGACGAAGATGAGCATCATGAAACCTTATGCCTTTCTGACACAGTCTCTGAAGAAGTGATTCTCAACTACGTTGCTGGGCGATCTGGGGGTGCTTGAGATCCTTTCAAGTGTGCCTCAGGATGCCACTCAATATTAGCACAGTCAGATGTGCAAACATGATTCACAATATAAACCCAGGAATTTTAAGTAACAGTCTATAATATGAAAAATGTTCTGATCTGTTGTTTGAGTTCTTTGCAATACAGAGATTGCTCTATTTATTTCTGTAGTCTAAAAATGAGTGAAAACTGAGCTGGCATTTTCCATGGGGTGCCTTGTGTCGAACTAGGGGTGCCTCAAGTCCAACAAGGTTGAGAACTACTCTAAAAGGTGCTATCTAGCTCTGCTTTCTATAAGAAAAATGCAGCAGTTTTCAGCATCAGGTCCCTGACACTAAATTTTCAGATACAAGCTGATAATAAGCAGCAGATCATATCAGAAATTAAGGTTCTACTTGGCAGAGTTAATAAAATCAACTGATAGCTATTATAGCCGATTATGTTAATCATTTATTTAAAAAAAATTATAAATGGAGCTTTAATAAAGTGTAACCATAGTGTCCCTTTTTACACATTTTGCAAAGGGTTGCAATTTTTCTTAGGAAACTCAGCATATGGACAAAAGTACTTTTTAACTACTTAAAAACAGATGGGGGAACTGCTTGTTGGTAGCTGTTACATCTACATGCTCCTGTAGAGATACAAATTAGCTAAGCCCAACTAGAACAGGGTTAAATTTGCAACCATACTGCTGTGCGTGCATTACTATAAAATCATGGAGACCTAACAGTTACAGTGTAACAGCTTATATGAGGAACATCTGATACTTATATGTTCTAATACTATAAAAGCCTAAGTCCGTCTGTAATGCTTTATTTGCACTCTGATTGGCTGACGGAAACAGCTAATCAGAGTGCTCCAAGTGTGGGGGAGCGCTGCCATGATTCCGAAGTGGTGCCAAGGACTGGACAGAGGGGTGCGGAAGCCAGGGCAGTAGCACTGGCTTTGGCTTCCCCACCCCACTCCCTGCAAGAGGGTGTTAGGTGGTGGCACTCCATTCCAGCCCCCCACCCTCCACCCTGTCATTCTTGACAGGCAGCTGGCTACTTTATAATCTCATTTATTCTAATCTATTGAGGCTCTAATTTCAATCCAGGAAATAACCATGTAAAGATCTGCTTTACCTTCTGTGGCACACAAAACTTACTATTAAAACACCAGATAGCTAAACCAGGTGCAGACAATGTCTATCAGTCATTAGTTAAAATTCCTTTCTATAAAAAGAAGAGTACTGCCAATCTGGATTAGACCAATGGTTCATCTAGTTAAGCATCATGTCTCTAGCAGCAGCAAGTAGTAGATGCTTTAGAGCAGGGGTATCAAACTTCTTTGGACCCCAGGCCAGATCTAGATTGCAGGGCTTGTTGTTGGCCCAATTCAGACCCACCTCCAGTGACAAGGCAAGTGGTGGCAGTGGCATGGCAGTTAATGCAGCCATTGTTTACTCCCCAGCTACTGACACTTGTCCTCAACAGAGCTCGGTACCCAAGACTATGGTGACAGGACTTGCCTCCAAATCCCTAACTTCTCCAAGAGCTCTCTGAGCTGGGTAAAATGGCTCCACAAGCTGCATCTTTGACACTCCTGCTTTAGAAAGTATAATGTGCGGGCTTGTCTAGTGTAATCTAGCCCCTGTCATCAACCATCATTGTTTTAGGGGTGTCAGAAACATCCCTGATGGTTCTATTTAACAGCTATCAGTGGTCCTGTCTGCTATGGCTTGTCTATTATACCATTATAATATATAATATTATTACACAAAATTATTCCAAAAAATATTCCATTGTATCATAAAGTAAGGCATGTAGGAGTAAGTTTAGTTGGGCTTCTGGCCTACTTGACTAGAAAAACAGACAGAGGCCAGAAGTGCTGATACTGCTCGTTTCAGTTACATGTTTTGAGATAAGAAATTCTGCATGTCTTATTACCCTGTGCACAGATGTCCAATTAAGTAAACTTGGTTTTAGTTTTTTCAAGGTCATATTTTTTTTTTTCCTATCGGTCTGAAGTATAAAAATGCTTGAAAACTTAGAGCGGAGAACTCCTTTGAAACAGACAAGTGGGTGATTCCCCTTGCTGTATGAAATATTCCCTGTGATCACAGTATAGCCCTAAATAAAGAAAAGCTGGCTCTGTCAGTTCTGATTCAATCACAACATGAAGTTTGATTTCTTCCACAATTTGGTGCCGTAACTCGGATAGAGATGCCTGGAGTGATCAGCTGGGATACAGACATCTCTTCACTGAAGCCCTGGCACCAAACCAAGGTAAGAGACCTTTTGAAATCTCTGTTGGGGCTTTTCAGTGAGAGGCTGTCTGTCTTCCTGATTCACTGCTTGAGGCTCACCCTATCCAAACTTTTTCTTCTGCCAGAACTGTCAGACCTACTGTGTAAGTAGTAATTGTGAGTAGAAAGAGTTAAGGTTAAAGACTCTGTGTTGCTGCTGTCAATGAAAGTATTTCCCCGTGTGAATTGAGTTAAGTTCTGTAAAGAACTGTGAGGTCTCTCTGAAGCCAGGAGTGGAAACCTTGAGCAGCTGCCCCGAAGACAACAGATTTGTTCTGTGTGCTCTTCGAAAGCAAGGGTGCAAGGTGGAAACTCTTAAGAGTGTGAGTGTTTTCCACGATAAGCATTGACCAAGGCTGAGACTAAAGAAATGCTCTTGAACCTTGTGCCTCAACGCAGAAATTCCCTTTTGTGAATTGAGAGTATGAATTGAGAAATATGAGCCACTGACCAGGTCTGAGACTAAGGTTGGGTTCAGCCGCTCCAAGGCTGTCTGGAAGACCAGTTTTGAACGCAAGGGGGCCCAACTGGAATCACGTAACCCAGTGGACAGGTTTACCCTTTCCCTACCCTCATAAATGAGCCGTGTCTAACCGTGAGTAACTGCATTGTATGCTGTTATTGCAGTGGAGTCTTGTCTTTGGACATTAGCCACAGCATCTCTGTGCCACTAGCAAATCTCACAACCTGACCAGACACCCTCAATAAGCCATTCCTGTATGAAAGACCTGTGTGAATTGAGTTTAAAGATAAGGGGAGTGAAGAGTCTAAAGACATACCGGCTCTGCCAAAAGGAACTCCAGCATTGTACATGTACACCCACTATGGCCATAAAAGTTGTAAGTTTCTAGACAAATGGAACTGGTATACCAGAGATGATTTTAGCGGGCAGTTTCCCTGGGAGGGGACATTTGATTTAAGTAAAATTGTTCCTCTCCACAGAGACCTTGAGTTAAGAGGTAGGAATATACCACAGACTCAGTGGGACACATTTTTTGATTGGTATGAAGAAGCTTTCAAAAGACATCAAGAATCTCAAATTCAGAGTCTTAAGGACTCCCAAGAGAAACTGAAATCTCAGATAAAGGAATTAAAACAGAATGGTGC
>NW_017728946.1:2863150-2877434 GCF_001723895.1 Crocodylus porosus | reverse complement strand
TGAAAAAAAAATTAGGGAATGTAGGAGTAAATTTAGTCGGGCTTCTGGCCTACTTGACTAGAAAAACAGACAGAGACCAGAAGTGCTGATACTGCTTATTTCAGTTACATGTTTTGAGATAAGAAATCCTGCATTTCTTATTACCCTGTGCACAGATGTCCAATTAAGTAAACTTGTTTTAGTTTCTCCAAGGTTGTATTTTTTTTCCTGTCTTTATTGGTCTTAGAACTGCTTGAAAACTTAGGGAGGAGGAGGATTCCTTTGAAACAGACAAGTGGGTGATTCCCCTTGCTATATGAAATCCTCCCTGTGATCACAGTATAGCCCTAAATAAAGAAAAGCTGGCTCTGTCAGTTCTGATTGAACCACAACACAAAGTTTAATTTCCTCCACAGGCATACAACATAAACATTCAATAATAATTTTAGAGCCAGTCTAATATCTGTTATGTTTTCTCCTGCTAACTCCAGAAGTAACTTGGATCACTACTGAATAAAACCTTAACAATTTAAGCCAATTTAATCTCTAGTGTACATTATACATGCACTCTTGGTAGTAAGTAAAGAAACAGGAATTTACCATACCTCACTCTGCGTGGTAATTCTCCCTATGCCTGCTTTTCTCTCACACAGTATATAGAGACATTTGCTTTCCCAGAGAACTGTCCCAGGAGTGATTTAACCCTGGTTTTTCCCAGGTTACTTTTCTCTTGAAACAGCAATTTTACTCTAAGAGAAAAAGCCTGAATAGCTGTATGCTAATAGTTTCTCCTGAGAGAGCAGTGATTCTCTCAGGATAAACTGAATGTCTTTATGAGGCCATAATTACAGCTAACCTGGAGTAATTTACTCTTGAATTACACATGACTGAGCTGTATAACTTTCCTATCTGTTACCTTTTTCAACCTGCAGTAATAAACAGTTACTATGGAAGAGGTATGGAGGTGCACTAAGTCAGTAGTTACATGCACACTGAATCCAGGCTAGCTGAGAGAAATCCAGCAGCAGGGATTTCCTTTTCTGCTTGAGAGGAGAGATTAACTAACAGGAAAGGTGGGGGGGAGGGGGGAATTCCTCTCTTTTATGGGGGAGGGGAGGGAGAAATAGAGAAGTTCTTGTTTTGCCTAATATTGGGAAGTCTGAACCCCAAACAGATACCAGTCCAGGCACCAGCTCCCATTCTAGATTCTTCCCATTCTCCACCAGCTTCCCATTCTTTCTCCAGAAAAGCCCTCATTGCATCAGTCTGATGTGAAGTTTTATTTTAGTTCAGAAGAAGACAGGAACCTCTCACAGGCTCACTGCAGACATTGTATTTATGATGTGATTAATGCACTGAATCACACAAAAAGTGGTAGCATGCCACAAATGCAAGATATTTAAGACACAATAAAATGACAAACCAGCCACAAAGCTGTTCTATATATAACGTAACCCAGATGCCTGGCAACCTTTGAACATACTGGCCTGCAGGGAGCTGGTATGGTCAAGAGGAGTGGTGCAGATGGGCTGCACTGAGCCTTTTAAAAGTTCTGAGGTACCATAAACCTGAGGTTTGGGAGCTTTCCCCCCGATGTCATGCTCCCAGCATACCACTGTCCTGGGTTTAAGGCGGGGTGGGCAAAATATGGCCCCTGGGCTGGATCTGGTCTGTCATACAATTTCATCTGGCCCATAGGCGCCCACCAATTAACTGTACCTTGCCCAATCTGTGCATCTTGTTCCCACCTTCGTGTGCTGAAGGGCCCAGCCCAGCCAACACATATGGTTCCAAGCACGCCTGTTGCTGCCACTGCTGCAGCCACTAGGGGATCTACTTGGCTTTCCCAACCTCCAGCATCTCCTCCTCCTGCCCCTGCTGCAACATTTGCTCCAGGCACCAAGTAAAAAAGTGGTGAGGGCTGGGAAGGGGGAGCTGTGCCTGGGCAGGAGTGCAGAGCATGGCACTAGGGCTAGCAGAACTGCAGAGTCTACACCCAGGGGGCAGAGGGAGTGCAGAGCTTGGGAGGGTGGGGTATGGATGTATTGGATTTGTGGGGGTGTGAGGGAGGATGTGAGGGGTGTGGGGACCCCCTATTGTGCACACACCTCCTGCCACGGCAGCGGCAGCAGCAGGTGATGCACCCTCGGGGTACTCATTGCCCACACAGGTGCTACTGCCTGGCAACATGCAGCTCCAGTCAGTTCTAGAAGCTGCACATGGCAGCAAGTAGCAGAGCCAAGCTGGCCCACCTCTATCACATGGGACTCCCTGCAGCACATCTGCAGCTCCCAACACTTGTGTATCACTGTGGGGAAGCCCCATGCAATGACGTGCCAACATGTGCAACTGCTGGGACTCCACTGGGAAGCAGGGGGGTGGGGCTTCCTACCACTTCTGGCTGCACATGGCAGCAGGAAGCAGGGTCAGGGTGTGCGCTAGCATCCCCAATACAAAATCTGAATCAAGTCAGGACACTCCCTCACACCCCACAAACCCACACCCTGTCCCCGCAACTCCCTGATATACACCCTCCCTGCAATGTACCCTACACCTCCACACGCTCAGCCACACCCTCTTATAAACCACAACCCTCCCACAATACACACATACCTGCCCTCTAATCACACCCCAAATAGTCTCCCACACAATATACAAGAGTAAGACTTTATTTCTGAACTATTATGCCATCATCTCTATATACACTACATAAGCACAAATCATGACAAGAATATTTTTTGAAATAAAGTATGTTATAGTAGATGTTTTACTTTTAGTAGATTATTTGTTTTCCCCTCCTGGTTCCAAGGTGGCAACCCCCCCAGTCTAAAAGGAATACTTCCAGGGACCCGGGAGGGACTTCCAATGACAAACGTCAGGGGCTAGGGGGGCAGGCTTCAGTCTCAATATATGGACTAGGGGGTGTGGAACATGACTTCCGGTGGCAAAAGGTCAGGGATTAAGGGTGAGACTTCTGGTCCCAAGATGGTGATCACCAAAACTCATTAAGCAGCCCTCCAGCCAAACTAACTGCTCACTCCTGGTTTAAGGATTTAAGGCAATGCAAGCCTGAGATCAGGGAACCTGAACATCTGCTTTTAAAAATAGGGGCAGGCAAAATACAGCTGCCAATCACTTTCATCCAGCCCATGGGATCCACCAGCAAACTGTGCCCTGCCCACAAGCAAGGTGCCCAGATATATATGCCACCCCCCACAAATGCCCTATTGCATCTCATTCCCACCCTCATGGGAGGAAGGGCCCCGCCTGGCTAGCACGCAGCTTCCAGGCAGGGTTTCTGCTGCCACTGCTGCAGCCCCAGGGGACATGCCCCTGCCTGCAGGTCACTCCGTGCAGCACGCAGGGAAACAGCAGGGGCAGGAGTGCAGAGCATGGGGCTGGGGCTGGAGGCAGCGCAGACCACGCACCCGGGGGGACGTCGGCAGTGTGGAGCTCAGATGGGCAGCATGTGGGAAGACAGCTGGCTCCAGCGCCACAGTGCGTGTGGGGAGCGCTGGAGAGAGAGATGGTCTAGCGGAGGCTGCACCCCCTCACTGCAATGTGTGGTGCTAGCTGGAGCTGCATCCCTCCAGGCACTAGCACCTGCACCAGGCACAAGTGCCCTAAGCACCCCTGCCTGCTGCTTCTGTGCCATGAGGGGAATGTGTGTGTGTTTGGGGGTGGGGGGTGCCCACACCCTCCCTCACACCCCACAAATGCCATACATCCACACCCTGCCCCCACACCCCTTGACATATACATAACCACCCAACATACCCTGTGCTCAGACTGGTATGGACTGTGGTGGGTTTTGTCTTCCTCTACAGCAGGGGCATGCATATATAATTAATAACAGTTATAGCAGTAAAATGCTGGCTGCCATGATGACCTTGCTTTTCCTTATGTCTTATGGCATCATGTCTCGTGTTGTGTCAGGGTTAACTGTAGTTTTGCTACAAGGTTAAACAATAGATTTGCATGGGATTTTCTGTACGGGGATGGTCCTGTTTCAGGTAAGGGGTTGGTCTACATGACATCTCATGGTCCCTTCCAGCTCTATTTCTCTATGATGCCGATCAAATAACAGAACATAGTAACTCACCACCATCTGTCATCTCTACATCTTGGTTTATATTTTTATTGTCTGACATAACAGCTGTAGGAGTACTTCTCAACAAGACATTCCTATAAACCTAGAGTATATAGGAGAAAAATACTGCTATCAGGAACACAAGGAAGTAAGAAGATTAGATGAAATCAGAGTTCAAAGGAAATGAATATAACATTAATGACTGTTTAGCTTTACATTAATATAAATGCATTTGAAAAAGAACATTTATCTCCAGGAAATAGGTTCTTTACTCACATGGCTATTTGCTTGTGGCTGATTTCTGTAACTTTTCATAATATCCTGAAAAGTTCTTTCCTCTTTGGTCACCTGGAAAAGAAAAACCCATTAAGACAAACTATTCATAACAAGTACAACTGGTAAGCTATGGAGTTTGAGAGAGTATTTACACACATTTAAACAAGGAAATTATTAAATAAGCGTCTACTGTCTTCTCCGTGGTCTTCAAGATCCCATTTTGTTTAAAAAATAAAAAGATTCAGAAAAGTATATTATACAATACTGGGCAATTTCACTTCTAGTGGCCTTCAGAAGGGTGTTCTGCTTTTTTAAAGAATAGCAATCTCACTTTTCTTTCCACTGCAGTATTCATGAATTGGAACTTTTAATATGTTGAAAAACAATGACTGTATTATGGATTCTGTAGGTTTCACGGAGTTTGAAAAAGGTAGCGAGCCTATCTTGATCCCCAACTTCCATTTCCCTTTTTCAAATAGGGAAGGATAGGAAAGCATACTTCAATTAGTCTCACTGCAATTAGGGAGGAAGAGAAAATGAAAGCTTGATTCCAACACATTTTGTTGTTATACAACTTAGCTAGTAGTTTTATTGTGATGTTGCAGATTTCAGGAAAATGTTTCATATAATCAACATTTTCTTTCACATTGTATACATTTCTTGTTAGCATTAATATACTATTTATGCTGAGTCTGTATATTATTTAAAAGCATAATTTAGTCATTTGAAAGAGAATAAGTTAAACAAATTGCAATTGCCTATCTAAACTTGGAAAGTCTGTTTATTGCAGGAAGCTTAAGAATTATTTGTTTCCTCGCCCTTTCAGAAACTGTCTACAAATTGGAATTATAGAAGGGAACAGCTTATGGAGTAATACATAAGTAACAGTATTAGTGGTATTTGAAAATAGGACATCTGGTCCTTCAATATACTCTAGCTTTCCTGTTTTCCAGAAGGAGATGCTAGGTCAGGCAGGCACATATATATTTTTAGTTAAAGCATACTTTTAACATTAAAAGACAGCATCACTCATTTGTTTCATGCTAAGTTTTCAGCCATGTGTATTCAGTTAGATGATCAACAGTTTCCATAATAAAGACAAAGGAAAAACATATCTAAATTCCAAGCTTACTTGTTAAGAGCACCTCCAGTGCAGTGAGACCCAAGAAAAAGAAAGTATTTGCTGCATTTGGCAGTAAGAAAAGGGGGAACACACTATTTTATGGTTTTATTTTTCTACAGATATTGGCAGCAGCATCCAAACTGATTTAGGGCCTCGTGATAATATTTTGTATGCCTCCCAGTGTAAGGTGAGTGGAGTTAGTGCTAGCTCGAATTTGGAGCAGTCGCACTTCAGGCCAACAGGGGCCCAGGGGACAAAAGTAAGATACTGCACTGCCCCCCACCCCACTGTCTCATTCCAGGTTCCCCCCATGCCCTCCAGGGTGCCCCCCTTGCTTACTTGTGGCAATCTGTGCCAGGACCGCAGGCAGGGAAGGGATAACCCAGCTGTGGCTGGGCAGGCAGATTAATCCTTCTCTGCCTGCTCCCCTGCGATAGATACAGTATAGGCAGCAACATGTAAGCTGGCAGGGACAGGGGTAGGCAATGAGCAGGATCTGGGGTGTTAGAGAGGGCAGGGGATTAGTGGACCCAATCTGGGCCCGTAGGGGGCAGGAACAAAGTGAGAAATCGATCTGCCTCCCATGCTCCTTCCCCTCCACAGGTAAAAGGTGCTGCTCTCCACACTGCCCAGCTGCAGTCTTGCCCACATGCATGCTGTGGCTGCATGCATACATGTAGCATCTAGGGACCCTGGCCAGAAGGCATATTATATTTATCGGTGCATTATCGGCTACACCGGCCAAAAAAGCCAATAATGTTAGTTTTCCTTTTATTGGTGCTGATCTGATATGGCGCTGATATATCAGTGCACCTCTACTTAAAATTAGTTTCAGGTGTTAATGTGCAAACAATCCAGGAGTTAAGAACTCCAGGGGCTGCCCAATATTACTGTGTAACAAGGCCCTCAAGTTCTAAAAGACTGCTTACAGTAATGAAATGCCTGAATGACAATTCCATTCCATAGGTAATGTCTTTTCTCATTTCTCTTTCCTACTGGGCTGCACTGAGCAGCTCATTTTAAAACAGCCTTGCTACATTATTAAACTGGTGTATTGCCTTGGTGTCAGTTTTTCACCTGAATGTGCAGCAGTCTCAGATTTTGTTTACATTTGCTAGCAGTTCTAAGAGTTAGAGAGTGAAATTGGGTTATGAAACTGGAACACTGATGTAAGTGAGGTTAGTTTAATAGTGCTTCAAAACAACATGAGCAAGCTTCCCAAATCTCTCTCTATTTCCTAGCAGAATATTTTATTTTTATGATGCATACCACTAATTGCCTTCCTCAACCTTAACATGCTGCAGTGGAAAACATTAACATTTTCCCAAAAATAAAGTAAAGTATTCACAAAGATGTTAGCCCCAGCAGCCTTTTGCCTGATGCTCAGCATAGCTGTACCAAGCTCTTTCTGGGTCTTATTTCTTACTGTATGGACCTGAAAGTCAGCAGAGCAGTAAAGACGAGCAACATGAGGCAGTCCCTTCTAGAGAATGAGCACAACATTGTCCCCTATGACCCATAGCAGACATTACATTTTTTGCACAATTCATGAATTAATCATAAGATAAACTGTAACATGCCACATGTTTAACCAATGTATTATGCAATAAAAAATGGCAAACCAGCAACTAAGCTGGTTCTCATTAAATATGGAACACCTATGTGGTTGATTTGTACTGCACTTGAATTTGAAAGTGTGGCATGTTAAAGTGTAATTAGGGAGCCAAGCTCAGAGTCAATCTCTGGTTCTGCCTCCAAGTCCATTTAAAATTTCTGGTGTGCAGGGAATCTAGCACTGGGAATCCAGTCTCTGATGCCAGGAAGTTTAAAGCCACACCAGGAAGCCCAGCACTGGGGACTGGATCCTCAATGTCAGGCTGCCCAGCAAGCCTTTAAAAGTTTGGGCATGTGATGGGATCAGAAGAATTTTACTCCAGATCCTAAAAATCATACATCCTGCCATGCCAGATTTTGAAAGTTTGGCATGACAGGTCACACAATTTGTGAGATATGGAATAAAATACTTTAGATCCATTGCACATTTAATTTGTTTGTCAGGGGCCTATGAAAGAGGTCTTGTAAAGCGAAAAGGAAGCAACAATGGTGTTCCATCACATATTGAAAGGATCCCCCTTCGGTAATGTAACTCAGGGTGGGCAAGTACAACAACAGCCCTGGGTGCCAATTTAAAGCACTTATCAGAATGCTGGCCCCTGGGAACCTGAGAAGCAGCTGCCACTGGTATGTATGGAGCCTATGAGGCAGCAGCAGTAATGACCATAGCAGTAGCCACCACTGGTGTATGGAAGCTTGTTCAGCAATGGAGGGAGCAGCCTCAGTGTGTGGGTAGATGGTGCCATGGCAGCAACAGCCACTGGGGTCTCCAGTAACACTCCTTCATGCTCAGCACCCTACACTACCCACACTTCAGTATTAAACACAACTCCCTCCTCCTTCCCTCCCCCCTGCTGAAGGCACCAAAAATTCCCAGTTACACCTCTGCCTCCCCCCTTAGGCCAATATCAAAATTAAAGTAAATTTTCAATATATTTTAAACTTTATCTAATAAAGGTAAAATATTTCTTAAAACTTATGTCTTACCTTTGCCATAATGTAAAAGGCACAAAGGAGGAGCTGATCCAAATGTCTGTCTTTCATTAGATCAGTGCAGTGAACTAATGTGAACTCAAAACATGTCCATATCTTCCTGCGCAAGTCATTGGAAACATCCAGTTTTGAGCACAAATCACGCAAACGCACACTTGCCAAATGATATACCTGAGATGGAAGACAGCACAATAACGGAGGCTCAAATGAATCTTGAAATTTGAAGCCTATGAAATGTGACATGCCAGCAATGAAAGGAACCCATTCTGGCTAGCAATTTTTTGCCTGCTACTTTCTGCACTTTAGAAACTATATTTTGAATGACCTCTACTCCAACCTGCATGATTTGATAAATATTGCTACCTGTCATTTTCTGGATACCAGTAGCAGTTTTCCGTTTCCAGACAAAAACTCCACAGCAAGCAAAAATGACAAAACAGAATGAAGAAAAACAATACAGCCACTACTTGGCAAAAAGCATTTGGCTTAAAAAGAAATGTTTTAGTCTTGGCACCGAAAAATGACTAGCTCCCACTCCACTGGTTTCACAGGCTCCTAGTAAATGCAATTACAAAACCCCCTGTCAACCAGGGTGCCTCAAGATCCTTTCATGAGTGCCATGAAATATTAGTACCATTAGGTGTGCAAGTATGGTTCACAAGATAATCCCAGAAATTTCAAATAGAAATCCATAACATTAATAATGTTCTGATCTGTTGTGATCTTTCTGAGTTCTTGGCAACAGAAGAAATGCTGGATTATTTTCTGCAGTCAAAAAATGAGTGAAAATTAAAAGCGGGCATTTTCTGAAAGGGTGCCTTGAGTCTAAAAAGGTTCAGAACCACTGCTATATGTATTTTCTATCTATACATAAAAGCGAAAATCCTACTTTCTGCATATTCAAACTCAAAGAGATTGTAGAATATCCATCTTCGGAAGTTTTTAGTGCCAGGTTACATAAACACTGATCTGGAATGGTTTAGTCAGAGATGATTCCCTGCCATGAGCAGGGGGTTGTACTAGATGACCTCCTGAGGTCCCTTTTAGCTCTATTTTTCTATGATTTTATGAAAGCCACAAGTCTAGAATTGATAGGCTTTATATATCAAATGTATATGCAGGGCCACAAATTAGAGGAGAGGTTTAAAATGAGAATGTATCAGCTAAAATTATTCCAAAACAATAGCCACTGTAGCTTTGTGCAGCCCCACATAAATTAGAAAAATCAGGATTGTTAGGTGGGTCAAGGAAATAGATGTCACTTCTTTTATAAGAAAACACTGAAATTAAGATAGAAGTAGTCTAGCTAAAAGGGAAGTAGTCTACACCCAGTGGAAGGGAGGGACCATCACCAGGGAGGATTATACTGCGGTTGCTCGGGGATGCAGGAGGACAGTCAGGAAGGCCAAGGTGGAGATGGAACTGCGACTAGCTTCCCAGATCAAGGACAACAAGAAGTCCTTTTTTAAATACACAGGGGGCAAAAAGAAGGTTCCGGGTAACATGGGGCCCCTGCAAGACACACTAGGAAATCTGGTCATCAAACCACACAACAAAGCTGTTTAACGACTTCTTTGCCTCCATTTTCCTGAGCAGGGACCAGATCAGCCCCCCCACCCTCAGGCCCCAGGGGAGGCGCACCAAGGCCAAGTGTCAGGGAGGATCTAGTCAGGGAACTTCTGGAGGGACTGGATATATTTAAATCAGCTGGTCCGGACAATCTCCACCCCAGAGTGCTGAGGGAATTAGCTGAGGTCATTGCAGGACCCCTGGCACGCCTTTATGAGCACTTGTGGTGCTCTGATGTGGTGCCAGAGGACTGGAAGAAGGCCAATGTGGTTCCCATCTTCAAAAATGGGAGGAGGGAGGAGCCGGGGAACTATAGGCCAGTTAGTCTTAACTCAGTCCTAGGTAAGCTTTTTGAGAGAATTATTCTGGCACATGTCCACGAGAGGCCAGCAGGGGAGATTATGTTTAGGGGCAACCAACACGGGTTCATTAGAGGCAAGTCCTGTCAGACCAACCTGGCGGCCTTCTACGACCAGGTCACCAAATTCTTAGATGCAGGGGTAGAAGTGGACATAGTCTTTCTGGACTTTTGGAAGGCCTTTGACACGGTCTCTCACCCCATTCTCATTAAGAAACTGGGGGACTGTGGTGTTGACACCTACACAGTCAATTGGGTCGCCAACTGGCTGGAGGGCTGCACCCAGAGAGCGGTGGTGGACGGGTCATTTTCGACCTGGAGGGATGTGGGCAGTGGGGTTCCGCCGGGCTTGGTCCTCGGGCCCACACTGGTCAACATCTTCATCAGTGACTTGGACGAGGGGGTAAAAAGCACCATGTTCAAATTTGCTGATGACACTAAGATGTGGGGGGATGTTGGCATGTTAGAAGGAAGGAATAGGTTACAATCAGACCTAGACAGGTTACAGGGGTGGGCAGATGAGAATAGGATGGGATTCATCACTGACAAGTGCAAGGTGGAAGAACCAGCAGCATACCTACAGGCTGGGGAACCTCTTCTCATCAGTGCAGAGGCAGAAAGGGATCTTGGAGTCATCATTGATGCCAAGATGAATATGGGCAGGCAGTGTGGGGACACGGTCAGGAAGGCCAACCGCACCTTGTCATGCATCCACAGATGCAGCTCAAGCAGGTCCCAGAGAGGTGATACTCCCCCACTATGCGGTACTGATAAGGGCGCAACTGGAGTACTGCATCCAGTTCTGGGCACCGCACTTCAAGAGGGATGTGGACAACATGGAGAGGGTCCAGAGGAGGGCCACTCGCATGATCAGGGGTCAGCAGGGCAGGCCCTGTGAGGACAGGCTACAGGACCTGAACTGTTCAGCCTCCAGAAGAGAAGGCTGAGGGGGGATCTAGTGGCTGTTTACAAACTAGTCAGAGGGGACCAGCAGGCATTGGGGGAGTCCCTGTTCCCCTGAGCACTGCCAGGAGTGACCAGGAATAATGGTCTCAAGCTGGCAGAGGGTAGATTCAGGTTAGACATCAGGAGATGCTACTTCACTGTCCAGGCGGCTAGGATCTGGAACCAACTTCCAAGTGAAGTGGTGCTGGCTCCTACCCTGGGGGTCTTTAAGACAAGGCTTGACAATCAACTTGCTGGGGTCATTTGACCCCAGTACTATTTCCTGCCATGGCAGGGGGTCAGACTTGATGATCTGCTCAGGTCCCTTCTGACCCTACTAACTATGAAACTATGTAGTCAAAATAGTCTACTGCATCTGAATGCCTGCCAGCTGCAAGACAACTTCCTTCTCGTTTGTCCCACCCACAAGTCTGGGAGGCAATAAGAACATGTATAGGAAATCAAAGGCACCCAAAATGTGTAGCTACTGTAGCAGTCAATCAAAGAAATCAGAATGCAACTCATCTCACAGTCACTGGTAAATGTGAAAAGATTTTTTGCCCCTACAATTTAAAATCATTCCCCCAAGTGTCATTATTAGTGACAAAAGAAGAGTAATTTATAATACGGGATTATAATGAAAAAACCCAACCATTTTGAGAAACAAGTTTAAATGAAATCAAGAAGAAGAGAATAAATCTTTAACATAGACTGCATCTTGGCCATGATACCTTTACCTTTCTGTAAAACAGAGCTAGGGAACCAGTTTTCTTTGGTTTGCTTCCTGGTAAATGATGCGTTTCTTGTGCTTGATTCATTTGGGACTGATTTGGAGAGGCACTAGTCAGAGCTTGGGCTGTAAGGGGAACTTGATCATTATTCTCCACTTTGGGGTGCCGAGATAAAGTCATTGAAATGGGAATCAAGGTGATCCCCCCAGTCTCATTTGCAATACCTAAAAACATAGATAAAAAGTATTTTTTGCTGGCCAGCTGCATAGCTAATAGCAAACAATATGGTTCATATGTAAAACAAGAATATTCTTCAATATTTGATATAAAAATCTCTTTGCTCTCTACTGCATTCATGAAGAATTAATGCAAAGCACATTCTTGATAGTTCTTAAAGAGACGGAAATACTACGATAAATTACTTCCGTCTAAAGCTAATCAGCAAGTACAAAGATTAGGAGGAACAATTCTTGTAACTGAAACTAAAAATATTTAAGCAAACGATGCATCTTGCACATTTGCTGAGGATTACTCTCTGGCTCAAATCACCAAAGACAACCAGTTTATCACAAGTGACAGCAAGACTTGTTGAAAAGATATAATTTCCTCTCCAAGGGTCTTTCTATGCTTCTATCAAAAGGAGAAATTGCTATGGCTAAGGACAGATGTAACATTTGCAATATTTCAAACAACTCTGAATCACCTTCAAAGCATTTCAAATGGTGAATGTATAGACCAGGGCAATTACTTCGGGTGGAGGGCCACTTACTGAGTTTTGACAAGCCATTGAGGGCTACATGACAGGCAGACAGGGGCAGATAAATATTAATTTTCTGAATATTTAGGGGCCGCATCCGGCCCATGGGCTGCATTTTTCCCACCCCGGTACATGCAAGATAAAATGCTACAAAAGTGGCCAAATCATGACAAAAATGCACTGGAGAGAACAAGTACTATTTTGTACCATTTTGGAATGTTTCATGATCCAGGATAGTAGTCTTTCAGGCACCTCATAATGCAGCACTCTTCCTCCGCATCCCTATGTGCACCCCACCCTCTGGCTGCTGCTACCCTGCAAGCTTTCCAGCTTTTGGCACCCTGATCTGTTGTGCCCACAGGGAGCATTCATTGATTGCTCCTCTCCTTGCTATTGGAGGAAGGGAGCAGAGCCACAGGATTGAGCAGAGGCCTCATGCCTCCACGACACAGCAGAGACCTATCATGCCCCTTGACACAGCATGCCAGTGCAGTGACCTGAAAAACTGCACTAGAACCCAATTCTGTATTAATGAGGCAGCTGCTGTACACAGTTGCTGAGATGCTTTAGTGGAGAGAACAAAGTCATGCATCTCAACTTCAGGATGTTCAGTGACTTTCAAGAATGTCCTTTCTATTGTTGGCAAAACAATTTTTGAGAACAACTTGTCTATGCAGTGGAATCAAAAGTCATTCAAAATGGAAAAGTTCATTCAATTTTTCTACCGAAAACAGTATTCTTTAAATGTTATGCGTTAGGGTGACTGTATTTGGATCTTGGGGAACACTGAATCTGCAGCTGAATAAAAGGCTTTAGGCTGTGGCCAGCAAAGCTGCTAACCACAAGGCAGAATGCTATATAAAAGTAACATTGCAAAAAGCTTAGGCAAGCATTTTCCTAACAATGGAATAGTGTTGTAAAGCTATATAGCTCACTGTGCAAGGAGAACAAGATGCAGACCACCAGCTACTGTCAGGAAATAAAGCAGAAGTAGGAACTTGGACATGAAGAACGAGTCAGCAAGAAACAGCAGGTGACCAGAGGAAGTCAGGTTCATGGTCTTGAGCGTCTGCTCATAGCAAAAAGACATGTAATTGAATGATATGCATAGGCAATCCCATGCTAATGAAATAAACAGTAGACAGAAGCGTGGCGTGAGATAGGAGGGAATATGGGTGGAACAAAGGAGGGACAAAAGGTGGAGTAAATGTTAATGAGCATAAACCAAAGTGTATAAATATGGGGAAAAAAAAAAACTAATGTTCAGTGCAGGTCCCCGGTTTGTTGGACCTTTGCCTGAAGCTGTCTCCATTCTGAATAAAGCTGCTGTGAGCAGTGTGTGCTGGTGTTTGCTCCCTGAGCTACTGGATCCATGAGCAATTGGACCATCATCTCCCTAGTTGTTGGGCACCGCAGGGAGTCGGGGTCTAACGTTACGGTAGTGTTACGATTCATATTATAGCCACAACAGTCCAAAAATTACACAAGAGTCAAGGATTTCTTTGGGTGATACTGCAACTGTGTTTATCTCCAGGGGCAGCCACGATGCCCTTGGAGCCCCCTCAGCCCATATCAACTTTGCTTTCTTTGGGTAATCACTGCTTCACTTTCCAGCCAAGCCTTGATGTATTTATCTTTTAGATAGAGAGGCTGTCCCAGGACTTCCCAAGCTTGATCTCATGTGCCTTAAGGACTAATTACATGTCACTGACCACTTCTTACACTAGATTTCATAGACATTAGGGCTGGAAGGGACCTCAGAAGATCATGGAGTCCAGCCCCCTGCCCAAAGGGCAGGAAGTCAGCTGGGGTCATAGGATCCCAGCAAGATAAACATCCAATTTACTCT
>NW_017728946.1:2859518-2863050 GCF_001723895.1 Crocodylus porosus | reverse complement strand
TTCTTCCAGTCTTCAGGCACTACACCAGAGCACCAGGAGTTTTCAAAGATCCATGCCAGGGGCTGGGCTATGATGCTCGCCAGCTCCTTGAGTACCCTGGGGTGTAGACTGTCAGGGCCGGCTGACTTGAAAATATCCAGTTTCTCAAGGTGTACCTTCACGAGGTCAGCATTAATGGAGGGCAGGGGATCTCCCTTGCCCTAACCGCCCTGTTTTGTGGTGGGCATGGGCGTCCCATGGGACTGATGAAAGACCGACACAAAGTACCCATTCAATAGGTTGGCTTTTCCCTGGGTGTCAGTTGCCCCATCTGGTTCAGCAGCGGTCCAGTGTTGCCCTTGCTTTTCCTCTGGCTCCCCACATATCTGAAAAAGGACTTCTTATTGTCTTAAATGCTGGAAGCTAGGTGGAGTTCGGTTGCAGCCTTGGCTTTCCTGATTTGCTCCCTGCAGGACTGGACCAGTGCAGAATAATTCTCCTTGGAGGTGAATCCTATCCTCCACCCTTTGTAACCCTTTCTTTTTAGCCTCAGGAGATCTGCTAGATCCCTGGAGAGCCAGGGGGCTGCTGTGCCCTCTTGTTGCCCTTCCTCTGAGATGGAATAGAATTAGCTACACACTACACCTGTGCCTCATAGATGCTACTGTTCGCTATCGATCTGTCTCTCTCTGCACACACTCAGACACTTTGCCCATCTTGCCCACTCCTGCATGCAGCCTTGGGTTCCTGACCTGGATCCTGCCTCTCGCGAGGCATTGGGCCCCTGGCCTTGACTACGCTCTTCTCTGGCCCTGCTCCTATGGCAGCTGAGACGTCTGGGCTTCCTGGCCATGCTTGCCCCTCTTGGGCTACAAGTTACTGACTCTGCCTCTTGCCCATTGCAAACTACAGGTCCCTGCCCCCCTTTGCTCTCATGACCCTTCCGCTGTGGCCCTGTTCTTCAGCCTTGGCCCCTATCTTTTGGGCCCTGGCCCCACTCCCAGGCTGAGACCACCTTACCTCCCCTTGTCTCAACCCCTAGACCACTGGTCTGCTTACCCCAGCTTATGTGTTTGCCAGGAGCCTGGTTGTTCAGTAGTTCTTCACATCCCAGTTGCCCCAGTTCAGGCTCTGGGCTTATATCCTGCAAGCCCAATGTCCTGTTGGGTCACATGACTCTTTATTGCCACCTGCAACATGTGCAGAATGCTGCATAATCAGGATGGTTGGACTTCAATAGTCAGGTGCCTAACTGTACCCAGCTATGCAATTGGTCCATTAAAAGATATCACTCAAAGAAATCCTTGCCTCTTGCATAATTCCTGGACCATCACAGCTACCACATCACTCTAACATTACCATAACATGGACGATAATAATCTGAGATACTGAAATCTGTTGCTTACAATGGAAAATCCATAACCTAAAGAAACAAGCCAGTCTACACAGTAACATCTTCCTAAACCTATGCAAGAAACAACATCACCCCAGGGGGACCCATCTTCTGCAACTCTAGCCAACAGACACAATTCCATATATGCAACAGTTGTCTAACTACCCCAGCTATGCAGTTGGTACAATAAAAGTCATCACCCAAAGAAATCCTCATCTCTTTAAATGTCATGCCTTCAAAACAGAAAGCTCTCCAAATTAAATATCCACTGTGTTTAATAGTACGTAAGGGAAAGAAAAAGTAAAGCACTCAGCATCCTTATAAAATGCCCCGAGCTAACATGAAGGCAAGACTTACCGTGCAGTGGAATTGTAACTTTCTGTCCTGTTGTTCTTGCTACTGCAGCTGTTGACATAGTCAATACTGTCTGTCCAGGGGAGACAGACACAATTTCAGCAGCAGTGCTTGAAAACGGGGCAATTTTCAACTTAGCTCCTTCGCACAAAATCTTCTCTATCTGCATTTCGTTTGGGCTGCCATCTCCAAAAAGCCTTCTCTTAGCACTTCCAGCTATGGGAGAACTGTAGCGCTCATGAACCGAGATTGGTGACAACGGCTGTATGTCTAAGACGCAAGAGGGTGGGGGAACATCATAAAATTCAACAGTAGAAACGTAATACTGACAGTAATTAAAATGTTAGTGCACAAGCTACAAAACTGGAGATGCAAAAAATCTTCTCCTAACAGAACTAAAGTGAAGTGCTTCTATATGCAAAATCTCTCTTATTCATACTTCCCTTAATACTCACTAGTCAGTATTTCTTTTTTGCTTTTCCTATGTAAGTAAGCTCTCTTCCAGGAACTTAATAGGACAGATACTGACTGACAAAGAATTGTGTTTATTGATCAGTTACCAATATGGAAGTCAGACATGACCCAGCAGCCTCCTGTAAAACACCATGACCAACAACCCAATATTCCTTTCAAGATGCTAGGCAGAACAAGGTTGTTGATATTCACTACAGGCTACCATCCCTACAGCCTATTCAACAGATCAATTTTTCACAGAAGCAGTATATAGCCAATACATTTGAGTACTGGTGGGACCCAATGCATGACTGGCCGGTGAATGTCAAGGGCTATAGGGTGTACAGGAGGGACAGGACAGGAAGAAGAGGTGGGGGCATGGCACTCCATATCAAGGAGGAGCACACATCCTCGTCAATTAGCAAGGAGTCAGAGGAAGGGTACTCTGAAGTGCTTTGGGTTAAAGTACAAGGCAGTCGAGGGGAAAGAGACTTAAGGGGAAAGAGACTTAACGGTGGGGGTCTACTACAGACCTCCCGACCAGGGGGAAGAGCTTGACCAGGAATTCTTAGGTCAGCTCACTGAGGTAGTGAAGTCTAAGGATGTGGTAGTCATGGAGGACCTGAACTTCCTGGACATCTGTTGGGAAGAGCAGTCAGCCAGGTCTAACCGCTCACGTAGGTTCTTAGACAGAGTGCAGGACTTCCATCTAACCCAGGAGCTGCACAGCCCCACCAAGGGGGATGCCCTGTTGGACCTAGTGCTGGCCACGGGTGATGACCTGGTGAGGGGGCTGCGGGTGCTTGACCACCTGGGCAACAGTGATCATCGCCTGCTGGAATTCACCATCCAGCGCAAGGTGGCAAAGGCCTGCAGTAAGGCAGCGGCCCTAGATTTCAGGAGGGCAAATTTCAACGAGCTAAGGAGGATAGTTGGGGAAGCGCTGAGGTCCCAGAGGGGAAGGGAGCCAGGTGTCTACGGAGAGTGGTCGCTCCTTAAGGAGGCGATCCTCCAAGCCCAAAGGAAGGTAATCCCAACAAGGAACAAAGGGAGCAGGAGGGCACACAAGCCTCCATGGCTCACCAAAAGCACCCGGGAATGTCTCCTTGCTAAAAGGGTGGCGTACATCCAATGGAAAGAAGGGGACATCACCAGAGACAACTATACTGCAGTTACTAGGGGAGGCACGCCTGGGCCAAGGGTTAGTAAGGAACTAGTTAGGGAGCTTCTGGAGGGACTGGATGTATTCAAGTCAGCTGGTCCAGATGATCTCCACCCTAGAGTTCTAAAGGAATTGGCCGAGGTCATTGCAGGACCCCTGGCACGGCTTTACGAGCACTGGTGGTGCTCTGG
>NW_017728946.1:2854635-2857310 GCF_001723895.1 Crocodylus porosus | reverse complement strand
CGGACTAGATGATCTGCTCAGGTCCCTTCCGACCCTAGAAACTATGAAACTACTCCTCCACAATAACCAGCTGCTTAAGGAATGGAGACTACTTCTGTCAGTTACATCTTCACTGTCCCCTTCAACTGCATAAACCTCCTATTCCTTAATCTCTTCCTCCTCTTTCTCCATGCTATTCTGCTCAGCCTGAGTCCTCCCCTTGGCTTATTCCTTGACCTATGTGCTGCCAATGTCTTGGTTTTCTGTTGCTGGTACCCAACAGGATGCACAAGAGAAGTTAAACTGACCAACACAATGTTAGTTTCACTACTGTAGGGCTGAGATAGGTGGGGCTGGCTCCCCACCTCCCACCATGCCCCCAACACACAGCCACACACTCCCATAGTCCCTACACAGTCCCCCACTCCTCCATCATAACCCCTACACCCACATCCTTTCACCCTCCCTTACATACCCCACCCACAGCCTAAATACACACCTACCACACCAACACACACACTCTTCAACCACACATCCCCCACATACATCCCTTTACCCCCCACACACATACAATATACAAGAGTAAGACTATATTTTGAGCTATTATGCAATTGCCTCTAGATACACCATGCAAACACACACAGAACCATAGACAGTTAGGGTGAAAAGGAACATCAGGAGGTCATTTAGGACCTGAAGGGCCTGAGTTTTGAGCTGGGAACAAAAAGGCTAGCAGTTCAAGTCAGTGTATATTAAAACACAATAAGGAAGCTTTTAAGGGGTGGAAGCTTGTACAAATGGCTAGGGAAGAATGTGGAAATGTTGTTTGGAGGTGGAGCACAATTTGAGTTGCCGGTAGTGTCACGGGTAGTAGGAGGGGTTTTACAGGTGCGTTTGTGGCAGGAAGAGGTTGGATCAGGTAGTGTATAGGTGCCTTGCTGAATAAGGGAGGCAACTTTGCAGAGAAGGCTGAAGTGCTTGGCGCCTTTTTTGCCTCAGTCTTCAAAGGTAAGGTCATCTCCCAGGCTGCTGCACCAGGCAGCACAGTTTGGGGAGGAGGTGGGCAAGCCCATAGTGCTGGGAGAACAGGTTGGGGACAACTTAGAAAAGCTGGATGTGTACAAGTGCATAGGGCCACACAGGATGTGCCCAAGGGTGTTGAAGGACATGGTGGTGTGGTTGTGGAGTCATTTGCCATCATCTTTGGGGGCTCATGGCGATCAGGAGAGGTCCCAGGTGGATGGAGGGGGCAAACATAGTGCCCATGTCAGTGGGGGGGAGGGAGTGGTGGAAAGAGGATCCAGGGAGCTGCAGACCCATTGGCCTTGCCTCAGTCCCTGGAAGGGTCATGGAGCAGATCCTCAAGGAATCCATTTCTGGGCACTTGGAAGAAAGAGAGGTGATTAAGAACAGTCAGCATGGATTCACCAGGGATGGATCGCGCCTGACCAACCTGATTGTCTTCTGTGATGAGGTGACTGGCTCTGTGGATGCGGGAAGACTGGTGGATGTGGTATACTTTGATTTTAGCAAAGCTTTTGATATGGTAACCCACAGCATTCTTGTAGGCAAGCTAAGGAGATATGTGCTGGATGAATGGACTGTGAGGTGCATGGAGGGCTGGCTGGAGCATCAGGCTCAGAGAGTGGTGGTCAATGGCTTGATGTGTAGTTGGCAGCTGGTGCCAAGCAGGGTGCCCCAGGGATGGGTTTTGTTTAGTGTCTTTGTCAATGACCTGGAGGATGGTATGGAGTGTACTCTCAGCAGGTTTTCAGATGACACCAAGCTGGAAAGAATGGTAGATGCAATGGAGGGTAGGACTGGGATTCAGACTGACCTGGACAGGTTGGAGAATTGGGCATGGGGAGGTCTCATGAGGTTCAACAAGGACAAGAGCAGCATCCTGTACTTGAGAGGGAGCAGTCCACCGGTACAGACTGGGGGCTGACTGCCTGGGCAGCAACTTTGCAGAAAAGGACCTGGGGATAACAGGGGGTTGGACTACATGACTGCCTGCAGTCCCTTCCAACCCTAACTTTCTATGATTTTGTATTACTGCATCTGCATGGAATAGGTGGCTACTACAAAAGTCTTGCCACAAGGTGGTAGGGGATCAAATCACAGCCAGTTTGTCTTAAGTAAATGGCTAATCTAAGATTGTGGACAGGCAACATCTACACCAGTATAACTTGTACTTGTCCATGTGTTTCTGTAGTCCATCCACTTAAAACAAATCACAAAACAGGGTCATTTACACCATTTTAAAACATGTTGTTGAGGCCATTTGAATGGCAATAACAGACTAAGGTCACGTAGACAGAATGCTCTGTAGGGATGCACTGATAGAGATTTTGGGGGCTGATACCGATAGCCGATTTTTAAGGAGGCATATCAGCCAATACCGATCCAATTTCTGATATGCAGCTCTGCAGCTTGAAGAACTGTGTGCAGCCAGTAAGTCTACTGTGGTGAAAGGGGAGGGAGGAGGGAAGGGGCGTGAGGGGGCAGTTCAAGGGCCCTGTGGTAAGGGAGGAGTGGGGCTGGCATGGGATAGAGCCATGTCTCATCTAGGAGGTATGTGTGGGGGGAGGGCAGCTCTGCTGCTACACACACCCCAGGAGGGCACAGGGAGGGTGGGGGCATATGCCCCTGGATCTGTGCAGGGCAGGGCAGGCTGCAGCTATGGGCTGGAGCTG
>NW_017728946.1:2834764-2854535 GCF_001723895.1 Crocodylus porosus | reverse complement strand
CAAAATTCCCTGTAGCCCCTCCAACCCCGCCTCTCAATGCCCCCCACATGTAACAAGAGCTTAGCGCAGCCCTGAACCCTAGCCCCAGCCAGCAGTGGCAACCCACCCCATCCCACCCACGCAGATCTGGGGGCACCCCCCATGCCCTCCCAGGGTGCGTGCAGCAGTGGGAGTTGCCCCGCACACCTCCTTCCCCGTCTCAGCTGAGCAGCATCTGTCCTAGCCCCAGCCCAGCACCATTCCCTCCCTCCCTCACCGCAGGGGCCTTGATCTTCCTCACCCCCGTGCCCCTTCCCACCCCCCTCCCCTTCCAACATAACGGACCTACCAGCTGCACACAGCTCTCCAAGCTGCCAGGCTGTGCTCCTCACTGCCTATGTGCTGTGCTGCACTGCAGCTGCACGCATGCATGGGCATTTATTGGCTAAATCAAGCTGCTTTCTGATACAGTCAATTTTCTTTATATCTGTACTGATCCAATATCAGACCAATGTATCAATGCAACTCTAATGCTTTGCCTTTTAGTCAAAAAAAAGAAAATGTAAATGTCCATTTAAATACTTCACCCTTTCCTAATGTAGATATTTATACAGATAAATTAAACAGTTTGGACCATATTCTTCTTCTCTCCTGCAAGTTAAAGCATAAGTTCTCAAACGTATTCACATGTGGGAGAGATCCATACTTTCATAGTTGGTAGGGTTGGAAGGGACCTGAGCAGTTCAAGTCCAACCCCCTGCCATGGCAGGAAAGAGTACTGGGGTCAAACGACCCCGGCAAGGTGTTCATCTAGCCTCCTCTTAAAGACCTCAAGGGTAGGAGCTAGCACCACTTCTCTTGGAAGTTGGTTTCAGATCCTAGCCACCCTGACAATGAAGTAGTGCCTCCTGATGTCTAGTCTGAATCTACCCTCTACCAGGTTGTGACCGTTATTTCTAGTCACTCCTGGCAGTGCTCGGGGGAACAGGGACTCCCCCAATGCCTGCTGGTCCCCTCTGACTATTTGTAAACAACAACTAGATCCCCACTCAGACTCCACAAGAGAAGGCTGAACAGGTTCACATCCCTTAGCCTCTTCTCATAGGGCCTGCCCTGCTGCCCCCAATCATGCAAATGGTCCACCTCTGGACCCTCTCCATGTTGTCCACATCCCTCTTGAAGTGCGGCGCCCAGAACTGGACGCAGCACTCTAACTGCGGCCTTACCAGTGCTGCACAGAGGGGGAGGATCACCTCCTTGGACCTGCTCGAGATGCATATGTGGATGCATGACAAGGTATGGCTGGCCTTCCTGACTGCGTCCTCACACTGCCAGCCCATGTTCATTTTGGCATCAATAATGACTCCAATATCCTTTTCTGCCTCTACACTCACGAGAAGGGAGTTCTCCAGCCTGTAGGTATGCTGCTGGTTCTTCCCCCCCAAGGTGCAGTACCTTGCACTTGTCAGTATTGAAACCCATCCTGTTCTCATCCGCCCACCCCTATTAACCTGTCTAGGTCCGATTGCAGCCTATTCCTCCCTTCTAGTATGCCCATTTCCCCCCACATCTTAGTGTCGTCTGCAAATTTGACCAGGGTGCTTTTTACCCCCTCGTCTAAGTCGCTGATGAAGATGTTGAACAGTGCAGGCCCGAGAACCAAGCCCTGCGGAACCCCACTGCCCACATCCCTCCAGGTTGAATAGGACCCGTCCACCACCACTCTCTGGGTGCGACCCTCCAGCCAGTTAGCAACCCAATTGACTGTGTAGGTGTGGATGCCACAGTCCCCCAGTTTCCTTAATGAGAACGGGGTGAGAGACCGTGTCAAAGGCCTTCCAAAAGTCCAGAAAGACTATGTCCACTTCTACCCCTGCATCTAAGGATCTGGTGACCTGGTCATAGAAGGCCACCAGGTTGCTCTGACAGGATCTGCCTCTAATGAACCCGTGTTGGTTGCCCCTAAGCATAATCTCCCCTGCTAGCCCCTCATGGACATGCGCCAAGTCATCGTGCCTCTACTCAAACTTCTCAGTGACACCTGCCACAACTGCTTATGTAGAAAAGTGATGTTACAAAAGTCTTATGTTTAGCAATTTATACAGAAAGAAAAAATGAAAAACCAAAAACTATGGGAGAAATCAACAACAGAGCACCAACAAAGTGCTCTGCAGGCCAGGGGTCAGCAATGTTTTTGGGCCAAGTGCCCACCCCCGAGGGAAGCCCATGCAATGGGCAAATAACCCCTGCCATGAAGAAAGAGCAAAAATATAACCAGTGATAAACATATTGTAAAGTCATCTGGTGAAGCAATAAGCAATAATACCATTGCATGATAAAGCTATTAGCCCTCAAAAGAATTTCAGTAACTAGAATGTAAGGCAGAAAGCCTTATCTTGTCCTAATTCAGTGTAGGTAATGTGCACATAAGGAGTGGCGCTTCATATAGTGAAATGCAGCCCACTTAATGCTCTAACGAAGTCAAGGCAACCGTGTTCAAGAGGAAGTATTTTCCCATAGCTTGTAAAAAATCCAAATGACAATACAGTTTTAACAAACATAATTCACTGATATTCAAGATTTCATTGGCTCTTCTGATATATTATGTACACCAAGCATAATAAAAGACGTCACCTCTTCGTAAACTCCCACCAAGATCTGTCCGAACCTCTTTTACCCGCGGATGCATTATAGGAGACATTGACATCAGAGGCAGATGTCCTAGCCCACTTCCTCCATTGCTAGGTTCAAAATTATTTGGGAACGTTACCTGAGAAAATAAAAAATGCTAGCATTAGACATAGCAAAAATCTTTTCCTCCCTATTCATGCTGTGAACTGTAATTTTAAAATATTTTTTACCATAGAACACAAGAATTTAGAACTGGAAGGAACCAGTCAGGTCAAGTCCAAAACACTGTTTTTTTAGCCTTCCTATTTCAGTATTGGATAAACTGTTGCATTCAATTAGTATTCTGCGAAGGCCATGTAAAGGACAACCATATAAAATGACACACATTTTCTCATCATTATTTTCCCTTCAACATACTTCTTCACAAGTTGGGACTTTGTTTTGTGAGGCTTGGAGGGCACTCCACAGTGCAGAATCCTGGGTCCAGGCTAGGCTCTCCAGAATCTGTTCCTCAATGCTGTTGAGGTGCTTTACCATGTCTCTAGAGAGTCCTTCCTCAGACCGAATCAATACTTCAATCACCTATAAAACAACAAAACAGTTTAATCATAATACGCAAAAAGCAAAAAACTGACACCACTCATCTCTAACTACACTAAAACAGCATTCATTCAAGACCAGCTCAAACCCTTTATTGATTTAAAACTTCAAATTTCCTACAATGCAATCTTTCTACTCCTTTTTCTGAACCCTCTGTTCATCTAACACTCTGTGTGCATTTCTCTCTCTCCACTAGTTGTAGAAAATTCTCTTCTACAATTGCATTGTCTTGAACAGCTTTCCCATTTCTATTTGCTCTAACTATTCTATATCCAATACCAAGTTTTCACTTGAAGACTTGACAAAAACCTATTTTTTTCCTATCCATCTTCACTGATCTATATATAATTATATTTTTCATAGGATTTATTACACAGTACTAAAGACATAGGAATTTCCTGCTTTTAGTTAGATTTATGTCTTGTTCTTATTAGTTGCTCCTCCATATTTATAAAACAAGTCTGGGAAAATCCACTTATCCCTAGCAATTTCTTACATGTCATCATGTAACTGTCTAAAAAGGTTTCTTCTGGTGTGATTACAGAAAAGGGTAACACTAATAAGGTTTGTAGCTAACTTTCGAAAGAATAATGTTTCTACCTTATAAAAATAGAATGGTCGGAGGTCAAGAACCTCAATGATCCAAGGAAAAGTACGTGGTGAGCTATATGCAAATAGTACAATCTCCAAACAGCATGCCATTAAGGAATGATGAAAAATATCTTGTTCCAAGAGAACCTAGTAAGAACATAAAAATGAATTCCCTTTTACACTGAGAAAATCACAAGCAAGTATGTTTTCTTATGCCAATGGTGCTCAACCTTTTGGCCCTGTGGGCCAGATAAATGGCCTAGCATCAATTTGCAAGCCAGATCAAGTTCTCCGTGCCAGGATTGGGCCCTGGAGCTCAGCACCACCCCCTCCCTGCTCAGTGCACCAGGGCTGAGCCCAAGAGGGTTTTGAGTTCTGCCTGTCAGCAGCTTGAGGTGCATTTCCCCCCAAACC
This sequence comes from Crocodylus porosus, assembly GCF_001723895.1. NCBI lineage: Eukaryota > Metazoa > Chordata > Crocodylia > Crocodylidae > Crocodylus > Crocodylus porosus. The sequence continues at coordinate 2,850,320 of NW_017728946.1, read as the reverse complement.
CATGAACTTATCTCCCTGAAACTTGGCAGGCTTTGTGGCCTCAGCAGGGGCCACCACCCCTGCAGTTTTGACCCCACTGTGGCTCAACATATACACATGACATGAATTTTACTTTCAAGAATTTGGGGTGCAGTTCCCCCCACATCCCTGCACCAATCTTCCTGAAACTTGGCAGGCTTCATGCTCTCAGCAGAGGCTACCATCCCTGCAAGTTTCATCCAAATCAGACAAAGAACAACAAAATTAGACATATTTCATTGATTCCCCATTATACCCTACGGCCATATCTCCGAGGCGGCTCCGAAGCTTTTCCGAGCGGTTTGGAAACGCCATACTGCTTTGGAAAGCCTAGCAAAGCCAGCTCTTCGATCCAGACATGCTGCTTCAGACACCAAAGTGTCCAAAGTGTCCTCGCACAGCCCTAGTTCTTAGCTACCTGCATTAAGAGTTGGAATACAGAGGAAACTACAACACAGAAAGCACTGAAATAATACATGAAAGAGAAATGGCATACTGCTCCTGATCTTTTCAGTCAGAACAAGTGCTAACACAGATTGCATAAAGAAGAACAAATCAACAGTATGTCATGAACTTACACAAATGCAGGGTTGATTTTGGGTGTGTAGTGTCATGCATAGCTATTTTCTCAAATTAGATTTACTGATCTAGGATTTGTTTTTGTTTTTTTTATCTATAGTGAAGATTAAGTTATGTTCAATTTTATCATTTTTACATTTGTCTAAATGGTGCTATTTGATATAAATGTACTTTTGGAATGTTATAGTGCGACTGGAATTAATCATTCAGTGGGATGCTGAATTAAGTTCCTGAAATCACCAGACCTAATGAAAACTATGCATACTGCAAAGAGATTCCGTTTTTCAGAAGGGAAATTAATCTCTGAGAGTTCACAATTGGAATGGCTATGCCTATCAATGAAACAGGGATGTAGGTGGCAGTGTGTACGTGAGGGAGACCTATCCTGAACAACTGCTTTTTTAGATTTTAAAATTCAAACCCCTATTATGGGGGAGTCCTTCTCAGGAGACAAACACCTAGAAAATATGTCTCATACAGAGATTTGTATTTTTTATCCCTTGAACCAATAGGAAAAAGTCTCTCTTTCTTGAGAAAGTCATAGCTAAAGAAACTGGATTAGCAACCTATGCCTGAAAAGATGTACATATTTCTATATTTCTTAAACATAATTGTAAAACAGGAGTGACACCTGCCTGACAGACAGCTGGAAGGAAAAAGTTATGTGAATAATATACACACATTCCTCCAGGAATGAAAAGGAAAATAAGGTTTATGAGCAAAGCTTTGGGAGAAAGTCCTTTGTCTAGGGAGCTCAAGGCCTTGGGTGATCTAGTCCACCAGCTGGCAGAAGATGGGATAACCACCAGTAGTGCAATCTGAGAAACTGCTTGCAGGAAAACTCTTAACAGTGTAGAGCAGGCTAGTCCACTCAAAATTCTTTTTTTCAGTTTTCTTTACCTTACTGATCGCCTGTGGTACAGGTGATTTTCAGAGCAATTGATAATTTCAGGTTTGGCTCTTTTGCAGAAGGGGCCTATAATTTTTACATATACCAAAGGGAAATTTCTCATAAACTGGGAGCTGCAAGGTCTAGTCTGCAAGCAGGGAGAATTCAGGTTTACTAGGAATAGAAATTGTCCCAGGGGCAAATCTGAGTCTGTCCCATGTTAGATGAGCAGAACAGTGGGAAGAGACAAGGAGCCAAAGGATACCTTGATATATCAAAAGTATAGAAACACATGCTAATTTGTTCCAGGGTACTATAACTGAAGTCATAGGGCTACCTAGGCTACACAAAAGAAGCTTTCAATGGTATAAAGAAGTGGTGGGCAACTCTTTTGGCTGGAGGGCTGCTTAATGCATTTTGGTGAGCTGTCAAGGGCCACATGGGTAGTCCCACCCCTTGATCCCACCTTGAGACGGGAAGTCCTGCTCTAAACCCTGACCTTTTCCATCAGAAGTCCCTCCCCTTGCCCCGGAAGTAGTGGGGGGGGGGGCAGGGTTGCCATCTTGAAACTGGAAAAAAAAACCAAATCATATACTAAGCAGTTTGCAGGCTGCAAACAGGGTAAGCAGTTTGCAGGTAACGGATGGGGGCAAGAGGAAGAAGGGAGAGAGAAACTAAGCATCAGATCTTGCCCAGGGAAGGTAAGTGATCCAGCTGCCTGTGCCTTTGTTTTGCTGAGTGTTTGTTCGGTGGGCTGTGTGTGTTTGGAGCATGTGCTCTGAGAAGGTGGGAGCAATTGCTGACTGTTGAGTGATTGCTGCCTGGGCCTGACAGAAGCCCTAACAGGACGATAGAGCCAGTCCAGGCCCAGCAGGGTATAAAAGGAGACTCAAGAGATGACCAGTCAGTTCATAGGTCAGTTCGCCAGCCAGTTTGTGGACCCTCCCCAACTTTTTTGAGGGGCAAGTCTTTCAAGCTTTGTGTGAGGAAGCAGGAAAAAAAGGAACCCTTTGGGGCCAATGAGAAATAAACAGGCCAGTTCCAGGTGAATTTGCTAGGGAAGGTCTGATTGGAAGAACAGTATGAGAGAAGGCAGATTAAGAGGCCCAGGGAAATGGCTAGAGGACGCTGCAGTGCCAGAGCCACTGCCACTGCCTCTGCTTGCACCTGTGATGCTTCTGTCCAGGCAGGATAGCTCACCATCAATGCTTCCACCCAGATCCAGGTTTGACACCTTGGGGGCTGTGGCTTGCAGGTTCCCTCCAGGCATGGCCAGGTTGGGAAATGCCTGCAGTGTGAGCAGTGCCTCCTGGTGGTGCTTCTCGGTGAACAGGCAAGAGAACTACAGGAGGATGTGGTGAGGCTCCGAAGCATCCTCCGCCATGAGGAGTTCATCAGTTTGATGCTGGAGGAGACCTCTGGGACTGTGAAGGAAGTTGTTCATCTGGAGAACAGATATGCAACCCTAGCAGCAGAGAGGGAGGAGCATGTTCCATTGGTGGAGGAAGACAGGCCAGGCCTCACCAAGGTGAGAAGGACTGAGACTACCACCACCAAGAAGCAACAGGTGGCGGTGGTGGTTGGAGACTCCCTTTTGCAGGGGACAAAGGGAGCTATCTGCTGTTATCTTGGGAGGTCTGCTGCTTGCCTGGAGCCCAGATCCAAGATGTCAAGGAAGGACTACTGAGGCTCATCTGGCACTCTGACTCCTACCCCAAGCGGGCACCAATGATACTGCTGGGGGAGACCCTGAGCATATCAAAAGTGACTACAGGGTGCAAGGGTGAGGGGGTCTGAGGCTCAGCGATCCTTCTGGTCAAGGGAAAGGGCCTGGGAAGGAGCAGGTGCATCCTGCAGATCAACACTTAGCTGTGCAGGTGATATCACCAGCAGGGCTTTAGCTTCTTCGACCATGGGATGTTCTTCCAAGAAGAAGGATTGCTGGGAAGAGATGGGATCCACCTGATGAAGAGAGGGAATGGCATCTTTGCAGATAGGCTTGCTAACCTAGTGAGGATAGCTTTAAATTAGGTTTGCTGGGGGATGGAAACCAAAGCCCTGAGGTAAGTAGAGAAGTGAGAGACCTGGAGGAAGAACAAGCAGGAGGGGGCAACAAGGAAGGTGTTCTCCTACTTCCTGAGAAATCAAGGCAATAAACTAGTTACCTCAGGCACCTGTACACAAATGCACAGAACCTGGGAAACAAGGAGGAAAAATTGGAAGTTCTTGCACAGTCACAGAACTATGATGTGATTGGAATAAACAGAGAATTGGTGGGATAACTTGCCTGGCTCGAGTACTGCCATGGATAAGTACAAACTGTTCAGGAAGGACAGGCAGAGGCAGGGAAGAAAAGGAGGAGTTGCACTTTATGTAAAAGAGCTATATGATTCCTCAGAGCTCCAGTATGAAGCTGAAGATAGGCCTGTTGAGAGTCTTTGGGTCAGAGGGAAAAGCAACAAGGATGATGTTGTGGTAGAGGTCTGCTATAGACCAGAGACCAGGAGGAAGAGGGCTCTTTCTTCAAACAGCTAGTGGAAGTTTCCCAGTCACAGGACCTAGTTTTTATAGGGAATTTCAATTACCCTGACGTCTGCTGGGAGGGCAATACACAAGTGCAATGGCAATTCAGGAAGTTTTTGGAGTACTGGGGACAACTTCCTGGCCATTAGGGGCCATGATCTTGACCTGCTGCTCACAAACAGGGATGAATTGGTGGGGAATGTAGTACTGGATGGCAACTGAGGCATCAGTGACCATGAGATGATTGAGTTCAGGATCCTGAGAAAAGGAAAGATGGAGAGCAACAGACTTCAGAAAAGCAGACTTCGATTCACTCAGGGAACTCATGGGCAGGATGAAGGGGAAAGGAGTCCAGGAGAGCTGGCTATACTTCAAAGAAGCCTTACTGAGAATGCAGGAACAAACCATCCTGATGTACAGGAAGACTAGCAAATATGGCAGAAGACCAACTGGGCTTAGCAGGGAACTCTTCAGTGAACTAAATCATAAAAAGGATGCTTATAAGTGGAAACTTGAACAAATAACTAGGGAAGAATATAATAGCATTGCTCAGGCATGCAGGGATGAAGTCAAGAAGGCCAAAGGGCAACTGGAGTTCAAGAGTGGGTGTGAGTGTGTGGTGAGTGTGCATATGGAGAGGTGTGGGTATGGCAGGGGTGGAAAGGTAGGAGTGTGCGTAGGGCCTGTGGTAGGGTGCGGGAGTGTGTGTGGATATGGCAGATAGTGTGGAAGTATGTGTATGTGGGGTTATGATGGGGGGTGTGGGTATGTGTGTGGGGGCTGTGGTAGGATGTGGGTGTGTGTTGGGGGTATGGTGGGAGGTGGGAAGGCAGCCCCGCCCATCCCATCCTGGCTGCAGCTTGTAGTTCCCAGCTGCAAGGCCAGGATCCATACAGCACGGCAGGGGGCCAGCCTGTCTTGACACAACGTGGTTCCGGCTATTAGGCTGGGGACTGCACAGCATGGCATGGAGCCAGCCTACCACAGCTGTGGCACAGAGTTCCTGACTGCAAGGCTGGGACCTACATAGAATGGCATGGGGCCAGCCTGGCCCGGAGCTTCCCCTCCGTGCTGCGCCATGCAGGTCCTGGCCTTTCAGCAGGGAACTGTGCACCGCAGCCAGGACAAGCCAAGTTGGGTTGGCTCAGCACCACACTGTACGGGTCTGAGCCTTGCAGCTGCAAACTGTGCAGCACAGCACGGAGCCAGCCCGGCCCTTCCTGTCCTGTCCTGTCCCATCCCAGCAGCATGTGGTTCCCCGGTGCAAGGCAGGGATACAGGCGGCACGACAAGGAGCCAGGCTGGCCCAGCTTGTCCTGGCTGTGGCTTGGGGACTTGCAAGACCAGGACCTGCATGGCGCAGCATGGAGCGGCCAGAACAGGCTGGCCCCATGCCGTGTTGCATGGGTCCCAGCATTGCAGCTGGGAACCATGCAGCACAGTTGGGACAGGATGGGCTGGGCTGGCTCAGTGCCGTGCAGCCCCTGGCCTTGCAGCCAGAACCATGTCGTGCCAAACTGGCCCCATGCTGCACCACATGGGTCCTAGTCTTGCAGCTAAGAATTGCGTGCTGCAGCCAGGACAAGACAGGCAGGGCTGCTCCCCACCTCCCACTATACTCCCAACAGACACCCACACCCTCCCACTGCCCCCACACACACTCCCACCCCCCCAGTAAACCCTCACACACAGTTAGCAGCACCTGCCCTCCCTCCCTGCCCCCCCATCCACACCTAAATTTCAACTTTCAGATGAGGGAGGGCTTCAGAACAGCCACAGGGTTCCTAGGGCAGATGCCTCCGCTAGCCAGAAGCTTCCGGGGCGTGGGAGTGGAGTGGGGCAGGGCAGGTCAGGTCAGGTTGGGGTTGGGTTAGCTGCGTTGCAACCAGAGCCCAAGCTGCTTAGTGTTGCAGCCAGCGACTAATGCCACTGGAGTCTTGTAAGCTTTCAGACAGGTAGCCACTGACAGGTAATAATTGTCTAAATTTTAGAGGGGCCCCACAGGCCAGACAGAATAGCCTGGCATGCCAGATCCAACCCACAGGCTGTATTTTGCTTGCCCCTGGTATAAAGCATTGATTGTGGTAGGGTATATATTTATTCCCTAGAAGGGCAGTTATTTGTTTTTGCTTGTTTGCACTATTTCCTAATTTCAAGGAAGACTTCAGATGGTAATGACTGCTTTTCTAATTATAAAGCAAGTATAGGGGAAGCAGATCAATAGTGCCCATGACAGTCATATTGCTTTGATGCTAAGAGTAAAAAGGGAAAGAGCTTACTCATTGGAAGTCAAAAAAATAGAACAGAACATGCACTGACTGCAGAATTTCACAACATTTTTTGAAGGACAAAATAAAGAAACATATAAATTATCTAGCAGCCATTTAGGCACACTACACATATCAGAGAATAATTATGAAAGAAGGGGACACTGATAATAAATTAGACCAGGGATTAACAACTTACGGCCTAGGGAGCAATTTTATCTGGCACATGGCACCTGGATATTGGCATTACTCTGGTGACAGGCAGCTTGAGCAATGATGGAGGGGTTGGGGTGGGGAATGGAATTCACACACATGGTGGCAGCCAGTCAGCAAGGAAAAATGGCAGCGGCAGTAGTGTTATTTTGGCCTACCAGCCCCTAAAGGTCACTGACCTCTGAATTAGACAAAGGAACCAACTCTGCCTATGGGCTGAATAAAATGTGAGCTGCGTAGATTAAAGCAAAAAAAAAATTTGAAAGCAGTCTCACACAGATAGATGATTAAATAAATAAATAAATAAAAGAACTATTTTCCATCCCGGTTATTTACTTACGGTCATGTCCTTCCCATGCAGTCTTTGTGTTTCTTGCACCATTATAGTCTCCAGAATTTTATAATATAAGATTTCTGCCAGTTTTAGTCTGTTTACAGCAAAATCTGCAATTTAAACCAAACATGGCTGAATAGCAAGAAAATACCTGATGTATTCTTAACCAGTAAGTAATCTTAAAAACACTGCATTGATTTTGCTACCTTTAACAAGGCAACTAGTTATTTATGAGACTAAACATCTTTAGAAAGACAATTTTAGTTTTTATCACTGAACTTTAGACCACAGACCTTATAAAATGTGTCTTAATAGGGGTTATGATGAAAAGGCCTTTAGTCTTCTTTGAGGTTAGGAATGATGTATGGATAAAAGATATCAGAAAATGTTAAAAACGGATGAAATTTTGTCTTAAAAAAATTAATCAGCCCCGACTGGTCAATGATGAGCTAAAGGTAAGTTTCATACATTTCTATAAAATAAATTGCCCCTCCAGTGAAAATTTCACCTAGGCAGCCATTACTCAGTATTTGAAAAATACGATTAATCTTTTTTCCATAAATACGCCAGCTTTGACAAGCCAGGGATTTTTGTGATATCTTTTACTGGACCAACTGTATAGTTGGGTTGGTTCAATGAATGATATCACAAAAATAGTTTCCCCCCACCCTAATACATTTCCTGAACCATCATGGTTACACCACCACCCCAACTTTACTCTAGCTTGGATAGACAGACTGTGCATTTCAACTGTTTTTGTTTTAGTATTTTGAAACATTTCATCCATTTCACATACTCCTACCTATATGAGGCCCAGGATGGTCATCTGTTGACATAGTATAGCTCTGACAGAAAGCCTCACCTATTTCTTTTACTCTATTTACAATACTTTCCATAGGGTTACGCACGCAAGACCTATAGAAGAACAAAGAGAAAAAGAAAAACTCTTTATTTGCATATTACAGATTGGAAAAATTCATGTAACCAAGTTTTTTTTTGATAGGCAATGTTCTGTACTTTCATCCATCTTTAAAAAAAGATAACCAAACAAGTTTTACAAGCTAATCAGAAAAAAAGACAGTCTGTGGATTCAACTGTTCTTACAAATCATATTTTGACTTGCTATCTGGCTTTACTTCACTCCATTCTGCACAGCGTTCTTGTGGTAATTACTAACCTGTTGTATAGAAAAGATGAACATACGTTCTGAACTAAGAATCAGTATTTTTAAAGCGTATATAAAGGGGCTTGGAATTTTGATCTGATTAACTAACTTCATTATTTTTGTATGCAAGAAGCACTATACAAAGACCACACACTCACACAATAGAGTTTGTTCTCCAAAAAATTACCAGTTCCCCCATTTTAGGAGAGGCAAGGATTTTTTGGGGGTAACCTATTTTATTGGACCAACTGCATGATTGGGATTAAAGTTAAATAAGCTTTTGAATGCAAGGCATTCTTCATCAGGTTTTTTTGTTTGCTTGTTTTTATAAATGGGTAGAAATAGGACTGGCCTTTTAATTTGTAAATACTGAATACCTGACCTTTGTTTTCATATTACTTTAATAGAATTTATATTGCTATACAAAACTCAAGAGCATCTGCACAAAGAGGTTGGGGGAAGTGTTTTATTTTTTTAAACATGTTTTTAATTGCATCTCTCAGCTACATACTGAGTGCATCTACTTGTGCAATTAATGTGCAGAAAGCTTGCTGCACAGTAAAATACTACTTAGTAAGTTTTCCCCAGCAGGGCATCTACATGTGCTCCCATTGGGAGCAAATTTGCTCCCAAAGGGAGCAGTTCAGTGCAAGGCTACTCCAGCTTGGCTGTGCGCCCATACAGCAGCTAGACGGAGTTCCAGGCTCCCCCAGGTGTCAGCCCTGGGCTGGCAGGGGGCACCAGAGTCAGGCACTTGTCTCTGGGGAGTGAGGGAGGTTGTCTTGCCTCCAGAGCAGCTGCTTCCCAGCCTCATGCCCCCAAATGATTGGGCATGGGGCTGGGAGTCAGGAACTGCAGGAGGGCACATTTTCCTAGCCCCCTGCCCCAATCTGCCCATCAGGGCACAGGGCTGGGAAGCAGCTGCCTGGGGAAGGGACAGTTTTCTCACCCTCTGCTTTCTTGGCTGACTGGGAGCAATTTGCTCCCAATCAGCAGTCTACACATGCACTACTGTGCAGTAGTTACTGTAGGGGTTAATCTACTTACAGGCATTTACAGGGACTGGCAAACCCACAGTAGACTAATGTACTGTGTAGTAAAATTACGCGCACATGTAGACAGTGACGCTTTACTGTGAAGTAGATTCATCTGCTGTACAATAAAGCATCTTGTGTAGACACACCCATTTAGAACCACAAGGGAATGAGGAAGGACAGGAGAAGCCTATTAAATAATAAAGGAAGAAACAGAATAAAAAATTGGAACAGTCTAGGCATACTAACTTCACATCTCTAATATCCATATAATATTAACAAGAATTACATGGTAATCCTTTAGTCCTTTTAGCGGACCAAAATAAAATGAGAATGTTCCTGTACAGCGCCAGTGTGTATAGCCCATGGGCTGGATCTAGCCCACAGATGTGTCATCCAGCTCCTAGGGCTCCCCTGGGGTCTGACATCTGGCAGGCAGGCAGTGAAAGCAATAATTGCCACAGCTCCTCCAAAGCAGTTCGAATAGATAGAAAATAAACTTCATTTATGCACAGAGGGGAGTTGAGGATGAAAGTCTGGTCCCTCTGGGTCCATGCAAGTGTCTCTGTGAGTTGCTTTTTGTTGTAAGAGATCAGTCAGGATTAGTTCCCTGTTGGTGTCAGATGGCACGCAGGGAGGTTTTAGAAATCTTTCTTGTTGCTCAGCAGTGAAGTTTAAACAAAATAAAACAAAACTAACGAAAGTTTTAGGGTAACACAGATTGGTGCAGAAATACATAAAGAACAGGATGCAGAGCACCCTGGATTGCCTGGTGAACTACATATGACAAATTATGCAAGCAATAAGCTAGAAACAAGATACAAGTATGAGTTAATACTGGCTGTGGTGAAACACGTATAAAGGAATCAAGAATGCAGACTGAAAAACTATTCCAAGAAGTTATAACTCATAAAACAACTTGGGGGTTCCCGCAGATACTCAGTGTGATACTTATGACCAATGGGGCTAATGTGATCCAGAGAGTATAAGCAGGGAAATCTCCAGCAGGACTAGTAAAGTTCTAATAGTTCTATATTTTGTACTAAAAAAAATTCTGCTGGTGTACTTTACCCAGCTCTGGTGACCACAATTTAAGCAGAATGTTCAAAACGCTGGAGATGTTCAAGGAGAGCCATAAGAATAATTAAAGAATTAAAAAAGATTCTAGGATATAAAAGAAAGGAAGACTTGGTCACAGTCTAAGTACCTACAAGGGAAACAAATCTGTGCAGTCTAGCAAAGTTATAGTTTCCCTGGTAGGAAATTTCTATCAACCTAGGTTTTAAGAGATCAAAATTTGCTTACAATAATTACATTTATTTTTTCCTTTCAATTTACACTAAATGAAAGGAAGATGGATGTTATGATTAGATGAAGAGTCAAGAATATGACCCATTAGATCACCAAAAGAGATTGGATGTTTAAGCCATGTCATTTTCCAGAGAAACACATCAATTAAGAAATAAAAGGTTTACTTTCTTACAAATAAGGTCTTTAAATGACAACACCGCAAAGGTTAATGTCTTTGCACCAGCTACCTCCATAAAAACCTCTCTCAAGCAGAAAGAAACAGAGCAAGAATGTAGTAGCCTAACAAAACCAAGTATGGAGAGAGAGAGACCACATGTAGCTGTGGAGACAGGGGTTATACAATGTGCTTACTCAAATACAGCTATAAGTTGTTCACTAGGAGTGTTTTTCAACCCAGCCACAATGCTCTGTAACCGGCTCACACTTTGTGTCGCTGAAGCAACAGGAGTGGTAACCACTTCCTTCTCTCCCAGGTATCTTCTTCCAGTTAGTGGAGTAGAAGGTGCAAATGATCTTTTCTGTCAGATGGAAGATAGAATTGGTTAGGAATCAACAACTCTTCTGTCCAAAAATGTTTTGGACCTTGATAAACTGCAAAATCACTTAAACTCCTATATTCATCATGAATTACAAAGAATATACCACCACTATCACTAATTACATTGTCCAATATGAGGCCACAACAGAGGCTGAGATTTAGAAACAAGTATGTTATAGAACACCGACTTGAAAATATCATAAACTAGGGATGTCAACTGCATTTAAAATATTTGTTTATCCTCCTCTAATTACATTGGTTGAACTATTAACCAGTAACATAGTAGCTCAGGCACAGCTGCTGCTCCTGGGGGCTTTGACTGGAGGGAGTGGAGGAGGAGGCAAGCACAAACAAACATCATAGCCCATGTGAAGCCCTGTGCTGGGTGGGAGAGAGCAATTGTAAACAGCAGCTAATTGCTTAATTCAAGGGTTTTCAACCTTTTTGAAGGAGTGTACCCCTTCTGGTGGGTACTCCACCTGGACTGTACCCTGTGGATGAGCAGGGGAGGGGGGTCCCCAGCAGCCAGCTGACAAGCAGGGGAGATGTCCCCCAGTGGCCAGCCAATGAGACAGCAGTGGAAAGTGGGCGGCAGCCATGGCAGCTTGCTTCCCAAGTACCCCCACTTCTTCACACCACTGCTGTGTATCCCCTGGGGCCTTCCCAAGTACCCCCAGTTGACACCCCCTGGCTTAACTGATGAGTCATTAGGCTACTTGCTATTTTCCTCCTAGGCGGGGGTGGGCAAAATATGGCCCACTGGTCAGAACAGCCCACCAACTGATTTGATCCAACCCACAGGTGGGCACCAACTCACTGGATCTGGCCCATGGGCAGCTGGAAGCTCCAGCTGCTGCGTGGTACTGGATGGGCTGGTGGGACTGCTTATGCCCAGCAGCATCAGGCATCAGCCCAGGTAGGGTTTCTGTAACAGACAGTGGGCAGTAGTGTCAGCTGTGGATGCCATGGGCAGGTTCAGGCACCTAGATGCAGAACCTGACAAAGGCATCCATAGCTGCAAGGGCGACGCGTAGGGGGGTGCATGCGGGTGCACTTGCATGCCCTGCACGTCCCCTACAAAAAGGTACTGCTGACACAGTCAGTGGTGCCTGTGAGCAGCCTCCACTCGCCATCCCGCTGCTGGCAGTGCCAGCAGTGTCTGCAGGTGGTCCACAATCCCTGCTGATGCTGCCAACGGTGACTGCAGGAGGTGCCTGCTTACTGCTGCTGGGCTCCCACTACTGTGCCCCCCCAGCCGCCGGGGCACAAGTCATTCATGCATACCTGACACCACCAACCTCCTGGTGCAGTGGTAGCTCCCACCTGAAGCCCTGACCTGGAATCTACCAACTGTGTCACCCGTGGACCCAGGCAGGAGCTGCTGCCATGCTGGACAGGCAGCAGCATTTCTCTCTCTCCCTTTCTCCCTCCCTCTAGAATGCAGCCGAAGTGGTTGCTACCGCTGCCTGACTGCGGCAGCAGAGGCTCCTCCCCGAGTCCACAGCTGAGCGATGGGATGCCTGGCAAACTACCAGTTCAGGAAAGATAGGAGAGGAGAGGAGAGAGACAGTGATGTATGTGGCCCTCAACAGGTCTCCAAAACTCGTAAGTGGCCCTCCAGCCAAAATAATTTCCCAGCCTGCTCTAAGGGGTCACCAGAGAAGGATCCCCAGCTGTATCTAAGCTAACAGCTATAGAAATGGCAAGGAAGCTGCAACTATACCAGCTGAGGATTCCCTTATCCAGGAGATACTCTCTAATGGGACTAGGATGACTGTTCTAAAGATGCTTTGTGCCAAAGAAGTGACAAAAAAATGGCTGGAACATAGCCTGGGATGTAATCTTTTATTTTACTGCCCACTTCCAGAGTTTAGGCTATGAATAATGTAAGAAACTATTAATATGGGTAATTAAAAAACTGGCTACATTTTGGAACTGATGAGAGCAGATTGGGCATAGCGTTTCAAGTCAGGTATATACACAATGGAAAACATAACAGTCTGCAGTGTACTATGAAACCTGGGATCCAAAACTGGCAAAGAAAATCCATCACACTATATAAACTTCTCACTTAAAGCTAAACATAAACAAGTCTGATGTTGTATTAGAGAATTTTTTTGTAAAACTGATCCATATTAATGCTAGTATTTAGTAACAGCTATTTTTCTGGTTATGATAACCTCATTCCTGAAACTTCATAAACAATAACCCAGTAACATTTGTTTCTTACAACCAATTTATCATCCTTTCACAGATAGCCAATTCTAATTTAAAAAAGAAATTAAGGAGGGGAAATACCTGTATAATTAGAAGTTAACAGAATTTTTAAAAATACAGTTAATCTTTCAATGATTTATCTTTCACAGTTGATTCAGCATGACCAGTGAAAATAGAATAGTCAGGATTACTGGTTTGAGTACATCTTGATTTCTTTTTTCACCCAAACTTCACCATCTCTCCCCAGAAAAGTATGATGGGATTTCCTGAGCCCGAAGGAAAAGGTATTTTTTTTTCCTTTGTTTTAAAAGTAAATTAAAACATTTTAAGATTTTACAGCAAAGGTTTTGCATGTAAACCACTTCTGATTTTTTTCTGTCCAAAGCCTAAGTATATTGTTTCACAGAGTTAAGCGCTCTATGATAGTGACACCTCTATTCTCAAGCTAGTTAAAATAGAATAATTTAACGACAAGACAGGAGGAGAGAGACTACCAACTTTGATAAGTAGTATATGTGTATGCAGAATTCTATGTACATAAATTCTCTGAACTTGTTATTCACAAAAGACACAACAGCTTGTTCAAAAACACCAACATTTTTGAATCTGCTGGTACCCTGTATGTGATTAGGAGAATAAACAATGATAAATGACACACTAATTGAAGTGAAATCAACAAGTGATATTACCTTTTCAAAATGCTGCTGAAAATGACATTCCACACGAACTCCTGTTGTTTTGCCCACTGAAATGTCAGCAGGAAACTTCTGAACTGTTCCAATTTCCTCTTCAGCATCTGCTCCTAAGAAAACCCTCTCATCAAAGTCACCCACTGTTAAAACATACTCTTCATACTCTTTATTCAATGCTTTGCTGGAAAAGAAACCACATTTTATTATACCAAGTGAAACTAATAGAAACTGACTTAGACTTTCTGAACTCACTGAGATTTTACACTAGAAATCATTCACGATACCAGAGTAATGGTGTAACAGTAGCATGCACTAGAGCAATTATGGATAGTCAGGTTTTTGTAGCGAATTCAGTAACTAGAATGAAAAGAATTACTATTTCTTTAAGTGGATCCCAGTACCACGTATTTTATTATTGCAGGCCTTTTTTATGAAGTCATCTACCTAGTGATAATATAATCTGGGCTCTTAATTTAATTATAAAACTCCAGGATTTTAAAAGCTATCCTCTGTGGAAAACAATATGAGGGTTTTTGGGGTTTTTTTTGTTTCTTCTTATAAGAGAATGGGGGCAGGAAAATAACCTAAAGTATCTAAACCACAGAAATAAAGGTACACTCTCAACTTAAAATCTAGATAGTTTGAAAACATTTTAAAGTAGTTTCAGAAACAACTGTACTTGGCTCACACCAAACGTCCCTACTGTTTTTGTGGTTTTGAAATTACATTTCTTTTTCTCTTTTGTGTTCTTTTTTCCTTATTGCTGTATTCAAGAATTCACAGTTAACAGGAGAGATAAACGCATATAACTGTGGTCAGATGTACAAAATAAACAGACAGATCTTAGCTATAATGCTAAGTCAGGGGTGGGTAATAATTTGGGCCTGAGAGCCACGTAGGGAGTTTTGATCAGCTGTTGCAGGCCAGGTAACCTTCCCACCCCACACCTCCACAACCTACCAAAACTCCCTGTGGGGTTGTGGGTGGGAGGGAGCAGTGCTTAGGAGAGGCTGGGATTACATGCCTGTGTCCTCTGGGGGGAGAGAGAGAGAGAGAGAGAGCATGCGTGCGCATACCTGCAGGGAGTGGGGGGCAGAGGGCAAAGGGGGTGTGCAGCAGAGCCCCTGGGGTAGTGCAGTCAATGCTGCCCCTGCGTAACTCTGCATGGGGATGAGCTCTACCCGCTCACACTAGGGTAGCCTGCACCACACTCCTGCAGATGCTGCTCTGCACCCCCAGTCTCCAGTTCCAGTTTCTGGAACCAGAGTCCCACATGCCTGCCAGCAGTATGATGCCATGCAGCAGGAACAAGAGGAGGAGCAAAGCAGAACCTGGCTGGCTGCAGCCGCCCTGGAAACAGTCAGCACACAGGGATCCAGCTCCTGTGAAAGCAGCTAGGAGCTGAAGCCAGAGCCCTGGCACTATGGCAGGAGTCACCTGGCTGAAGCTGCTCTCCCACTTGCCTGAAACTGTGTGGTGCAGCACAGGGTGATCCAGCAGGGGCAAGAGCAGCTCCCAGTAGGCTGTTCCAGGTTCAGCTGAAGCAAGCTGTAGCGGGCCAGTAGGGGGCGCTCCTGCATTGAGCCGCCCACCTCCCTGCGCCCGACCACCTTCCAGACTCCGAATGCCTTCCTAGAGGCGCCTTATGCTTGGCCGACCCCTCTCCCGGAGCACACTCGCTAGTCTGGGGGTAACGTAGCTGCCACCACCCCGAGAAGGGAGTGTCTCGGCCCTGTGTCCTCGGGGAAACACAGGCCTAATAGTCCGACGGGTACT
>NW_017728946.1:2825662-2834304 GCF_001723895.1 Crocodylus porosus | reverse complement strand
GTTACCTAAATAGACAGGCCGAGCACCACTCCCCTGTGTGCTGGGCCCATCCTAATCAAATGGTTGCAGCTCAGAGATTTTAGTCACAGTGTCACAGGGCAGAGATTTTGGGGAGAAACAAGGTGGCTTTCTGCCACACAAGCTGGGTACTGCTTTGCACCTCCCTCCAGCAGCAACCCCTCCAGCAGCAACTCCTCTCGCTCCTACTGAACCACATCATGCTACTCCTGGCAGGCATGTGGGCCCCATGCAAAGTGCTGCCTGGGGTACTGCTGCACACAACCCCACCCTCCCTGCCTGCCGTCACCCACAGCAGGCTCCCAGGACCTATTGCAGAGTGCTCGGTCCCATGCAGAGAGCTGGGGCTCTGGCTCCAGATCTGGCAGCCAGGAACTGAAGCGCACAAGGAACAACCCCAGTAGAAGCTGCATGCTGGCCGGGGCCCAGGCCAGCAGGTACCAACAGAAGCTCGGCACAGGCTCCCCTGGTGCAAGTGGGCAGGGCATGGCCCCATGTGGAGTGCCACAAGGACAGCTGCGGGCTAGATCCAGTTACCTGGCCTGCAGGCTGTATTTTGCTCACCCCTGTGCTAAATGTTGGCTGTAACAATACTAGACAAAAAAAGATCATGAAGCTTATTTTCAAAGTGGACAGTCTTTTATAATTTAAGTTAACCTATAAAATAAGTTACAAGTGCTAGAAAGCAATGGCTGAAACCACCAGAACAAGATACTTAATTTTTTTTTTTTTAAAAATGAGCCCCCTCAGCTGCCAAATGCCACCAAGTTCCTGGACAAGGGTCCATATTTAAAATCCGAGACAATTTTTCTGGCAAACACCAGACCTAGTGCCTGGACAATTATGAGGTGTTAATTGCTGTAAGAAAAATGTGACAGAAAACTTGAAACCTAACAGACAGACACCAAGATGGTTTGTATATTAGAAGCAAGACAAGAGTCCTTGATTAAGAGGACTTCTAGTACTTACTTGTTATCTGCAAAGCTGCAGAGATCCAAGACGCATTCTCCTTTCAAAATCTGGGAACAAGTTGGTAAAGAAGTGAGAACACATACAATACAATTTGAAATAATTAGCAAAATCAAAAACCTGTTCAATTTCTAGTGTGCTTACATGACAGTTTAGTTCTAATGCAGATAACAAGGATCAGAAGTAGTTTCATTTTCTTAACTTCTGCTTCTACAGATCAAAACAGACCTCAACGGTCTCCTCACTCTTGTATTTTGGTACATTTTATCTCCATAAGACAGGAACTATTACACGGACAAGCCCCACACATATTCTAGAACAGTGGTCTCCAAAGCGGGGTGCGTGCACCCCAGGGGGTGCACAAGATGATCCACTGGGGTGCGGGAAGACGATACTAGAACTTCTATTTATATTATCTCATTCTTTTTTAATTTCTATTTTTTGTGTATGTTTTATAATGTACATAATATATTAGTACAGTAGTACATGTATATAATTTATAAATAAATAACTATACGTATATTGGGGGTGCGTGATCAAAAATGTCTGGAGACCACTGTTCTAGAGCACTGTTTTATAAAATATTTGTAATATGATTCTCAGTCAAATTCCTGTCCATAATGATAAGGAATACTTCTACAATCCTTCCACTGCAACGATGTTACACATATAGTCTATGATCTGGATCTGGTCCAAGGACCTGCTTCATCCAGTCTGCCAGTCAAGTGGGTTACAGGAAGTACAGAGCAGGAGGGGGTTCCAGCTTGCCACAAAATCCAGGGCCTGAGGGCCCTTATGGACATGGCTGAAATTGGCAGCGGCAGGGTGAGCAAGGGCTGTGCTGATACAGCCTTGCTTGCCCTGTGGCCACTGCTCGCACTATTGCTGCTACCCCTGAAAGAGGAGTCTTGAGGTCTGGATGTAGATCAGGGAAAATATCACTACTTCTCAGAAAGTTTCAACTATGTGTAATTAAAAAACAAAAACAAGCCAACAAAATTCATTCTCATTCTCAACCTTGACAAAATGCATAAGTAAGATCCATGTCAAATCACCAGCATATTAATGTGTCATAAATCCCACCCTTTCCAAGGAAACCTCTACCTTGGGACTCCCCAAGAAGCCTTTTCTGGCCTCCCCCTATTATAGAAGTCTCTGAAGCAAGTCCTGGTATGGCTGCACATGGGCAAGCCTCTGGCTTGAGACCCTGGGGCTCTTCTCTGTCCCTGGCTTACCCAGCGATGTCTAACACCCCCACCTCATCAAGGTCCTTCCTTTTGGTCAGCTCCTGCAAAGGATATTGTTTTCTTGTTCAAACAGTTTTCTTTTCCAATGATACTCGAGTGCTGATTTCCCAAACAGCAGAGCAGACCACTTGGCTCCTACCATACAGTCTTTATTGTGCCATTCCAGTTCCCTCTGTTCTTCCTCAAGACGCTACTCCATCCTCCCTGGGGCTATTTCTTTCTCTCTACTTTCTCCTCCCTAGGTCTACTTTTTTCTCTCCAGCTCTCCCAAAGCCTCCCTCTTTCTCCTCAGGCACAGTCAGCCATCATCACAACCACACAGCTACAAAACTACAGTATTAACCCAAGGAATAACATTCATCCAATTAAATTAAACTTAATGTCATGGGAAACCAATTAGGGAGCAATCCTTGCAACCTGCTGCAAGGCAGAAATTGTTATCTCCCTCTGGGATTAAAAGGCATTTACATGTCCTACTTGTGAAATTATTTATATCAGCACATGCTCACACTGAGCACCACCCTCTCCCCTCCAGTGTCAGTGTCCCCCATCCAACCCTCCCCCACAAGAACCGAGAGCTAGAATTCAGCCCACTTTTCCATCACAGTAACCTACTGTCCCCAATCCTTCATTTTGAGGGGGCAGGGGAGGTTATTAGTAGTAGTTGGAAAATAATGCAATTAGAGAAAGGAGGATATGGAACCGTAGAAGACAACAAAGCTTAACATAACAAGAGAAGCAGTAGAAGTAGCAAACAAAAACATAAAAAATGGAAGGAGCAACTGGCCTGGACAATATACCTGCAGAACTATTAAAAAAAGACAATTGACATATTGCAGATTTTGTGCAGTATGATATGGAAAAAGAAAACCTGGGCAACTCAGTGGATAAAAATCAATAATAGTCCCCATCCCAAAAAAGGGGAATCTACATCAATGTACCAACTACTGCACCATTAGCCCCATCAGTCATCCAAGTAAGGTGCTTCTTAGAATAATATTAAACATGCTCAAGCTGCAAATAGAGACTGTATTAGCAGAAGAACAAGCTAGATTCAGATCTGGAAGACGCACTACAGACAGAACTTCAACCTTAGAATCATGTACGGAAAGCACCGTGACCACCAAAAAAACTCCATCATAATTTCATAGACTTTAAAACAGCTTTTGACAAGGTGTGGCAAAGAAGCACTTTGGCTTACTATGAAGATGCATAACATCAGTCCCACATTGATACGTCTTATAGAAGAATTCTACAACAATACAAAGTAGTAGAGTCCTATTTGACAGCAACATTGTGAATTGGTTTGCAACATCAGTAGGAGTACACCAAGACTGTCTTCCCTCACCATGCTTATTTAAATTTATACCTGGAATAAAATCATGACAGATGCCTTAGAAAACTTCACTGGAACAGCGTCAGTTGGAGGATGAGAAATTAACAATTTTAATTTTGCTGATGACATGGATCTAATAGCTAGAACTGCAAAAGAGCTTAAAGGAAATAACAGAAAGGCTACATAAAGCTACAAAGAGATACGTTCAAGAATAGCCATCACAAATGGACAACTAGCAAACCTGAAGAAAGTCTGGACTAGCAGCAACATCACAACGAAAATAAAACTCCACCTATTTCAACATCTGTCCATGGCTGCGAGACCTGGACACACACTACAGCACTGGAAAAAGAGAACCGAGACCTCTGAAATGCAGTGCTTCAGAAGACTTCTACACATACCCTACACTGCACATAGAAAAAATGAATCTGTGAAGTCAGCAAATATGAACGCTTCCCTTAAAATGACAAGAATAAACATGCAGTACTAAACATGCAGTAGTTTGGACATGTAACAAGAAGGCCCGGCACCTTACCATCCTGCAGGGTGCTGCGGATGGACGAAGACAACGACCTAGAACAAGCTGGACCACCAGCATCAAAGAATGGACAGGATTAAAACGGACCGATTGTACAAGGATTGCAAAAGACCAGGAACAATGGAGGAACGTTTTTGCAGCAAAGGTGGCCCAATAATCAGCGCAGTCTCGGAACTGACCGACCGATAAAGCAAAGACTATTATGCTGTTTGGGCACTAAATTCTTAAAGCAATATCGGTATATACCTTTCTATCAAAAAGCTTTGAAATATATGGTTTAAAGTAGTGTTCTTTTATTCCTTTAGCTTCTACGAGAAGTCCATCATGTAGTTCACATAGCGTAGCAATGATGCAAGGAGGTTCTGCAGAAGTTTTGACCTCAGTCATGTGAAAGTCAGCTGGTAAACCTGGGAAAAAAAAAAAAACCCAAACAGAGCAGTCGCAATCAATTATATTAAAAATATAGACAAAATAAAAATTGTGGTGGTTGTGGGGAGGGGTGCACCAATAAAGATTTTAGGGGCTGATACCAATAGCTGATTTTTAAGGAGGCATGTCAGTCCATACTGATCCGATTTCCGATACAGACAATTTTCTTTATATTGGTGTCAATCTGATATCGGACCGATGCATCAGTGCACCACTGGTTGCAGGAGAAAGAGGAAACTAGGAATAAACTGCATGTTTCCAAAATGCAAACCCTACCTTACCTTTGAATGATGGATTTAGCAAATCTCTTCTAGTTGGACAAAGGAGGACATTTGCAAAAATCAGATCCAAGCAGCACAGGAGCAAATGATAGGAATTGACCAAATCATCTCCAATCATACGGAAATTACCTTTAAAAGACAATGTATCTTTTCAAATAAAACCAGTTATTCACTCAAAGGTAGATAATGTAGGCAATTAATGAAGCTGGCTTACCCTTAGTGTAAACAAAGAGTGTCCAGCAGAAGTTGAACAGATCTTTAATGCTGCAAGGCACCGGTCTATTGGGTGGGGAGGGAGGGGGGAAGGGGAAAGGTAAGATTTCAATTTCAGGAAATGGGTTTCTGTTTCCTTAAGGTGGGGGGAAGGGGGCTGACACACATTACCAAAAATCATAATTATCACCATTTTACATTTCATCTCAATTTCATTTTAGAAATCAGGAAGTGGATCTCATTGAATTATTTGGGGGGGAGGGGAGGGAGACTCTCTCCATTTCAGCATTCTTTACTGCCATCACCCTAAGTCTGTGGGGCTTGTAACCCACTCCTTGGAGAAGATGTCAGGTTCTTGTTCTGCTGTGAAGCTCTAAAATACTTCATGATGATGCTGATGTCACCATTATATCAGAACTCTCCTAGAAATGTCTACAACAGGTCAGTGAAGAGAATCCAAAATGGCATTGATGATTTTTCTAAATGTTTATATGCTTAAATATATTTAGCACTCTTCCAACAAAATTATAAAATAAATATTAACATTAATGCAACACTGTTAAATATAAAAGTAATTTAGATACAGGTAGTGCAACAAACTAATAGGAAAGATATTTCCCAAGCTATATCCTACATAAAAGTTAAGGATATGTTTGCACAAGCAACACCTTACAAAAAGAGTATGTTGGCAAAATATTCAACCTCTTCCCATAAGTGAAAGAAGCTATACCAGCAAAACTTCATTTTTACTGCTAGGTGTGTGTCTATATTAGGGGCTTCTGCCAGCACAGCTGCATTAGGGACATGGTTGTACAAGAAGCCCCTAATAAGCCACGTCTCTATTTCAAGGCTGTAGTCTCACTGTAAGTCTCTTAGTCAGCTTCGCAGTTTGTGCACGCATTTAAGTTGTGCATTAATAATAATAATGGTAATTTTGGACTTCATTTGAAAGAGAGGAAGGAAAGAGTTCATCTTTTACTGAGTTTATGGTAAGAATGAAGGTAGGGTGGTACCTTAGAGACCAACCTTCTGCCTGGCTTCAGACTAACATAGCTATCCACATCAGTAAAATGAAAAAAAAAATAGTAAAGAAGTATAACAACATTTTTCCATTTGATCTTAATTGTTAGCATCAACAGCTACTTGTAATCTTAGCATAAATCACAAACTTGTATTACATATTTAACCAGGAGGATCATTAAACACTTAAATAGCTACATCCAAAGAAATAACTAGTGGGTTTGTAATTTTTTAATGTTTGCCTTTTTAGGTTACTTTAATGCTTTTCATCATTAGAAATTCAGGCAGGTCAGAAACATTTAAACAACCTGGAACACCTTAGGAAGAATGCAATGGGGTTTTTTAAAAATCAAAGACAGGTAATCAGAATGTTGATTTTATGTTTCTTCTAAAGCATGACACCTCAAGCAATACAGCACCTATTTACCACCATGACGGGACACTAGGTTAATGTTGGCTAAAGCCCTGATCCTACACTGAAAGGTATCCAGGATGACCAGACCTGCACCAGTGGTATCAGTGATATTCCACACAGATGCAGAAATTTTTTTATATGAATCTCATTCCAGGATCAGAGTCTCAAAGAGAAAAATGACACCTATGCAAGTAATTTTTCCTGAATTTTGAAGTATAAATCACAACCTCTGCAGACAATTCTGAATGAAGTTTTACTTTCAAGTTAAAGAAATAACACTTTATAATCTACTGCTTATTGGTGTGCTAGGGTGCTCTGCAAGTCTGTCATCTTAAGACCAAAAAGGCTGCTTGGGAAGCAGCCTGCAGGTGTGGCAGGGGCCTGACCAGAAAGGGGCCTGGCTTGAGACATATAAGCCTAGGACCTGACCTGGTCAAGCAGTCTAGCCCTGGAATCCAGACAGAATAGAGCTCCTGGCAGCAAGGCTTCTAACAGAAGAATGGAGCTTGGGTAAGCTGCACAGAGGCCTTGGAATAGACATGCCTGAAAACACATGTGGGTGAGCCCGCAACCTGGACAGGAGGGATGGCTGTCAGCAGGGTCCGAAAGCCTGAAGGTCTCACTGGCCTA
Organism: Crocodylus porosus; assembly: GCF_001723895.1. NCBI lineage: Eukaryota > Metazoa > Chordata > Crocodylia > Crocodylidae > Crocodylus > Crocodylus porosus. The sequence goes on along the minus strand of NW_017728946.1, from coordinate 2,827,208 downwards.
GGAGCAGGGCTAGTGTCTAAGCAGACTGAAGGCCCGGGACTACTGCTAGAGACTGAGTGGGCCAAAGAGCCTGTAGTTGGATAGGGGCCAGAGAAATAGAGGGCTTGGGGTCCAGAGGAGCAGAGTGCGGGGCCAAGGGGCCTGGATCCAGAGGGAAGGGCGAGTGTCATCAGGGCCAGAGAGCTCAGAGGTCTGTAGCCCAGGAGTAGCAGTTGTCAGGGGCCTGGGGGTGGGGCCAGGGGCTGGGTATACTGAAGGTCAGGGACAACAGCCAGAGACCAACTGGGCCAAGGAGCCTGTAGCCCAGGAGGGGCGAGGACTGGGGCTGGGAACCCAAAGCCCAGGAGGGGCGTGACATCAGGAAAAAGTATAATCTGCAAAGCATGGGACTAGATATTGGGGAGGAGAGCCCATGTTTAGGCTCACTCTAGCACAGTGCTTCCCAAACTTTTCCTTAGTATGACCCCTCTCCCAACCCACAGCCCCTGTGAACCCACCCACTGATGTTGCGACTCCATTTGGGGTTAATGACCCACAGTCTGGGAACTGCCGCTCTAGGATCTTTAGGCAGCCTCCCTCCTAATAAAACAATGACATCAAAGGTGTGGTGGGTGAGTAAGGAGGGGAGGGCACCCTAAAGTTGGAGCCAGGCGCAAATTGCATGGCTGCCTTGGTACACAAACCTGTTACAACTGGTCTTCACACGAGTAAAATAATTTAAAACTCTCACAATACCTCTGCTTCCTGCTCCTTTGTGGTTTAGGCGTCTCTTCATAAGGATTTTGAAATACATCTAAAAATATTGGTTCAAATTTTTTGAAAATCACAGTTGACACCTCAAAGTTTCTCTCCAGCCTTTCCATTCGCTCTCGGAATTCCTGTGACTGATTTGACATATCCATCCATTTTTTCATTTTACTAAAAAACTGAATTAAACTTTAAAAAGACCAAGAATAAAACATTCAATTATATTTTACACATTAATTGGAAAACAAATCAAACAGTTCAGATAACAAGGTTGACTTCACCGAAGAATTTAAGTCTAACATTTACTGCTGAATGACTAATTAATTACAGTAAATAACAAAGTTTTGATAGTTTTGATAGTTTCCAATATTGAGCATATTGCAAAAGACAGTTGATCTTTGCTTGTGAATTACATCTCTATCTCTATGAAGAGCAACACTAAAACACCAGAAAACATAGATAAAAGCCAAGAAAGTGTGGTCAAATACTTAGTATACATGATTAGACCACAAAAACCAGAACTCCACCAATATTTAGCCCAGGTCAGATTCACCCCAGCGCCAGGCTAGATACAGAATGCAGGACTCTTCAGTGGTCTCAGTCTAGTCTAAGGTACAGCAGGGTGGATAAAAATCAATGATTTAAAAAAAAAAAAAGTCTGATTTTTAAAAAAATCAGATTTTTGTATCTAATTTTTTGGTTGAAATTTCAAAATATGCTGAAGGTCAAAACATCATCATGGAATAGGGATTATAACTTCTAATGTATATACTAAATGAGACAATAGATTCTTGTTAAG
>NW_017728946.1:2823753-2825562 GCF_001723895.1 Crocodylus porosus | reverse complement strand
TGAAATGTTTTTGTTAATAAAACTGTATAAAGATATTTTTAATTTCAAAATATGCTGAAGGTCAAAACATCATCATGGAATAGGGATTATAACTTCTAATGTATATACTAAATGAGACAATAGATTCTTGTTAAGCTTTTTAGAGAAGTTTTATAAATCGGTCATAATAGGCCATGGATTATATTAGAGGCCTCATCTTGAGGAGTCTCTGGGAACTCCATTATAGATTAGTAACGTTTAAAGAAAAATCTCTCTACTCAATGGGACTCAGTGCTCAGTCTAGAAGATCCCATTAAGCATCTCTGTGATGCTTAGTTTCAATTCTCAAACTATGGATTTGTGTCTCCAGAGAGAACATTCTTGTTAACAGCATATATGGAGATGAGAGAACAGACCTGTTTACCTACCCACCAACCCTCTTGTCTCTGCAAGTTTGTGTATACACAGTCAATCCCTTACCTCTCTCCAGAAGTGCAAAGTTGCAAGAAGTTAAATGAATAAAAAATGTCAAAAAACAAGAATCCACGTTTTATAGAAAACAGTGATTAAATTGAGGCTTCTTGACCAGCAGTTTAAATTGTGATTTAAATCAATTTGACTTAAATCAAATCCACCCTGAAGCACAGAGCAGTAAATCCAGCCAAGGGCATGGGTCAGTGGCAGAACAACAAGCAGTTATGGCCCAAGCAATCACTTACCACAGTGGGCTAAGTGGGGCAAACAGGTGGGTGTTGACACAGTCCTCATTCACTCACTTCCTGCTGAGGGCCACATCCACTGAAGCTCAAGGGCCTTAAATTATTTAGTAGTCAACACCCCCATCCTAGCCATGCTGCCCACACTTCTGTAGCCCAGAGAGCCAGATGGAGTGGCTCTTCAGGCCAGAACTGGCCATGGGCTGTATATCTGACATACAAGATTTAACTTATCCTTACTGCTGAACTGTCAAAAAGAAAGAAAAGGAAGGAACTTATCTGTGCATCTATGATGCTGAGGAAACCTCAAAGAAAAGCATAAAAACGTACCTTAGTTTGGCTGACCGTAATATCCTAGTCAGCGAGACACAATTTCCTTCCATAAGACCACTTCCAACAGTTGGAATTACACTCTTACGACAAGCGACATATAGAGCACAAGCCAACCAATGGACAATCTCTCCCTGTCAAAAGGCAGTAAACAAACACTTTTTCAGGGCAAAAAAAAAAAAAGCTATTTGGCAGCATTTACCTTTTCCATCCATTTTTCAAGATTTTCCAAATTCATTTGCAACAGCAAGAGCCATAAAAATGTTTGGGATTTAGACAGAGAGACTTCAGAGAGAAAGAGAGAGAGAGAGAGAGAGAGAGAGACTTGAGGGACTTAACGGTGGGGGTCTACTACAGACCTCCCAACCAGGGAGAAGAGCTTGACCAGGAATTCTTAGGTCAGCTCACAGAGGCAATGAAGGCTAAAGACGTGGTAGTCATGGGGGACCTGAACTTCCTGGACACCTGCTGGGAAGAACAGTCAGCCAGGTCTGACCGCTCACGTAGGTTCTTGGCCAAAGTGCAGCACCTCCATCTAACCCAGGAGGTGCACAGCCCCACCAGGGGGGTGCCCTGTTGGACCTAGTGCTGGCCACGGGTGATGACCTGGTGAAGGGGCTGTGGGTGCTCGACCACCTGGGCGACAGCGATCATCGCCTGCTGGAATTCACCATCCAGTGCAAGGTGGCAAAGGCCTGCAGTAAGGCAGCAGCCCTAGAGTTCAGGAGGGCAAACTTCAACGAGCTAAGGAGGATAGTTGGGGAAGCGCTGAGGTCCCAGAGGG
>NW_017728946.1:2803513-2823742 GCF_001723895.1 Crocodylus porosus | reverse complement strand
GGGGGAGTCACTATTCCCCCGTGCACTGCCAGGAGTGACCAGGAATAAGGGTCACAAGCTGGCAGAGGGCAGGTTTAGGCTAGATATCAGGAAGCGCTACTTCACGGTCAGGGTGGCTAGGATCTGGACCCAACTTCCAAGAGAAGTGGTGCTAGCTCCTAACCTAGAGGTTTTTAAGAGGAGGTTGGATGAACATCTTGCTGGGGTCGTCTGACCCCAGTACTATTTCCTGCCATGGCAGGGGGTCGGACTAGATGATCTACTCAGGTCCCTTCCAAACCTAGAAACTATGTAACTATGAAACAGTTCCTTTTACTTAGCCAAATAGGGAAATGAAAACTGCTTAACCACACTAACTTCTCAGGAATTAGAGGGCTATTCTTAATTTCTATGGAATGGAGCAGACAGAAAGGGTGTCACGAAGCCACAGACAGAGACACTCAAGAGGATTCTCTGGCTGCCCTCAAAGCAGGTTGGTTGGGGGGAAGGGTGCAGAGAAGGCTACATGAGCTCCCTGTGAGGAGAGGTAGACTGGAGGTCCCCAGTGCAGAGAGCTAGCTGCAACTGAGGGGTTGTTGACTCAAGAGGATTTTCATAGAAATTTTATGAGGGCTAGGTGATAGTCTGAAAGTAGGGTATGGATTTTGTCAGTTTTACCATTTCCTGCCATTAAAGCATTTGATCACTTTTTTTTCTATGTAACAAACAGTTTTGTTTTTTCTGTTATCTGACTGAAGTACCTGTGGTAAACTGATGTCTGGGCAAATTAATAACCTGGGCATATTCATTTGGTGGAGTGGGGGACCACTAAGCTTATGCAAACCCAGGGTGTAGCTCTGACAGCATCCCAACACCTCAGGGTTTTGTCAAGAAAAGCACTTTTTCCTAGCAGAGTCCTGTAGTCTGTTGGCTATACTTTTGAATTAAAAGATGAGAATAACTATATGCCAAGGTCAATAAAAACAGGTCATCCTTTTTTAAATAATAAAAAAAAAGTTTTTAAAACTTTAAAATACACTTCCTTTTTTAAAAGTAAATCCTATTTGAATTTAAATTTGGAAGAAGGACAATCACTTAAAGTAAATGAAATATAAAAACCAATGCAGGTCATCTACCTGTCAGTTTTCATAAAAGTTTAACCAAAATGCAGTTTATGAGCAGTAAGTTCTATCTATCTAAATGTATCTTGACATAAATCATAAGAAAATTTGATCTACGAAATAAATGCATCCTTCACACCCACCTAATAATAGCATACATTAAACTAGTGATTGCTTACATAAAGGCATACAGCTATGTACTTGTTATCAAGAGTGTTAACTTTAATGTAACAGCTATATTTAATTGCAATCAGTATGTGTTAATAGTTATCAACTAGGAACAATCAAACTTCTTGAGGAAATAGCTAAAAAGTGCAAATACAAAACAAAATTAAAACAAGTTTTTATGATCGAAAATTTAAATCATAATACAAATCACCAATTTAAATAATTTTGATTTAAAAAAAAAAAAAAAAATCAACCTGTTCCTACAGTGTAACATACTGTATACCATAGCAGTACTCAGTTTTTGCCCCTCAAAACAAATGAATGGCATGGGGCAGTTTATGGGCCACAGCAGGGCTCTATACCACCCTTGAATGCCAGGATTATTCCCAGGGCTCAGTACCGCCTGTGCCCAGCTAAAACCTTATCCTGGCCAGGAGGGGCAGCACAGGTTCCCCAGGACTGATTCTGGTGTATGGGGGCTGAGCAGGGCAGCACTGGGCTCTGAGGCTCAATCCCAGCCAGGGGCAGGCAGCGCAGGACTTCCCACTGCCCCCAGCTAGTAAGGATCTGGCTGTGGGGCCTGCTGCCACCCCTGCCTGGCCAATATCAATCTCCAGGGGCCCTGCACACTGGAATTGGGCTCTGCATTGCCCTGCATACCCAATCTAGTACACGACACGATGCTGAGGGTTAGATCTGGCCTGTGGGCCAGGGGTTGAGCACTCCTGGTATAACACAGGGCCACATTTCTTAGTTAAAAAAAAAAAAAAAAAATCAACTATCTTTTCTACTCTCAGGGATACCAGCCTTGTTTGTTTTTTCCTTTTGGGACATTCAGGGATTTTTCCATGCTTCCCTCATGCAAGAAGTGCCCCCAACCAGGGTTGGGAACCTACAGCCTGCAAAACAATTTTATCTAGCCTACAGAGCCAGGAGATTTCATACACTTGCAGCTAAGCTTCCATTAAAAGCAGATCCTGCTCCAAAATGCTGCTGACCCCTGCCTGAATCAAACTGCTGACAAAGTCACTTTTTTCTCTATCAGACTTCAGATACTTTTGGTAAGAGCCTGATCCTGGCCAGCTGGGGGCACCAAGGAGTCCTATGCTGCCTCCTCCTGGCTAGGATTGGGCCTCAGAGCCTTGTGCTGCCGCCCCTGGCCCCCACACACCAGAATCTGGCCTAGAGAATCTGTGCTGCTCCCACCTAGCCAGGATCAGGTTCTGACTGGGCAGAGCCCTGGGGGCAATCCCAGCACATAGGGGTGGTGTGTAAGGCCCTATGTGGTTCAGATTGCCCCATGCCATCTGGTCTGTGGGGCAAAAACTATGTCGTCCGCTTTAACTTGTCAAATCAATGCATACAAGTTTTTATAAACTGCTTCCTGCAATTACTCTGAATTACACACATAAATATTTTCAAAATGGAAAAAAATAGATACCTTACAATAATCTGAATATTTAAGTATGGCCTCTATCGTTGTGCCCTGGTGTAATGGCTAGTGAGGACAGTATTATTTTGTTTAATTAAAAATAGTCTTTAATTTTAACAAGCTCTTTTTGAACTCAGACGTTCCAAGCACCTCACAATGCTACCAGGCCCAAGATCAAACATTCTACTCTCCAACTGGACCCTAACCAATGGTAGATATTAGTAAAATAACCATTTTTTCTGTTCAAAGCATGCCACTTGCTGGTGTGAGGCAAGGGCTCTGCTACACGTTCAGATTAAAGCTGGATAGAAATCAGCTATAGAGTTGTTACACACAGATATCCTACAAAGCCTTTGAACCACAGGCAAGAAAAAAAAAGGCTCTTAAACAAATCAAGAGATCTCTTCTTCTACCTTACCTCTAACACTCTTTCCTACTTCCTCGTCTAGGACGTAAATGTCCTGCTTGTCTATCATGAGAAAACTGCACTGATTTAAAGTGAAATGTGAATTTTAAATAGTACCACTTTGTCCCACAAAAAGTATGTCAAAAATTTTCCTGGTCTCTACAAAAAAACAACAGAGTGTAGAAGGCAAATAAAATATCTCCTGCTCCATCTAGGCACAGATCACAAAGGACATGGAAAAACATCACTTTTACACTGATTTAAATTGTAATTTAAACCTGAGGCAGACAGAAATACTATATTTATGTGAATATAAAATGAGGTCCCCCCCTCCCAATCAGGATGGGGAAAAAGCCCCTTACTTTATATTTGCCTACCAGTAAAGACCACCCCCTTCCCCCATTAGATACACTGGCTAAACTGCTCTTATAAACAGCATGTGCTCAGTCATGGAAACCAAATATGAAGTTGATTGAATGCAGCCCATGCTGAGCATGCCCAAAAACACACAGCCCATAACTGGGCTAACACATTGATGGGAATTTTTTTATTATTTTTTTTTTTTTAAAGGGGGGACAGGCTACACTGCCCTATCCTTGTGGTAGGTCCCCATTAATTTTGTGGAATTGGGGGACTGCTTTCACACTTTCCCCCTAGCTGTTCCTTGGCCTTTTGGCTAGAAGCAGCTAGATTGGGGGACATCTGAACTCCAAGACCTGGGGATTGTACATAGGATGCCACCTAAACAAACAAACAATACTGATGGGAACCTTTTTTTTTTTTCTTTTGTGGTCCTAAAAAAAAAAAACAAAAACCCATAAATGGATGGGTGTTTGCTCTGCCAGGAACTGGCACTAGGCCTGAAGGTTCTGCAGTACCTGGCTGGCACTGGGAAGGCAAAAGCCAGCCCTGACACCCTCCCCTTGGTGCCAAAAATGTTAAAAGTTCAAGATGACAAAGTTTGAGGCATAAGGAAATACAGGACCTGAGCAACAGTTAAAGGGCTGGGCTGGGCTAAAGGGACTAGGGGCTCAAGTAGTTTTCTCTTCTGTGCTTCCTGTTGTAGACCACGGACCCAGGAGAGAAGGCTGCGTGGAAGAGGTCAACAGACACCTCAGATGGTGGTGCTACCGCAAGGGGTTTGGTTACCTCAACCACAGCATGCACTTCAGACAGAGAGGACTTCTAGGACAAGATGGCATTCACCTCATGCGGAGAGGCAAGGCCCTGTTCTCTGCCAGGATGGCTGATCTACGGGACAGGGCTTTAAACTGACTTTGCTGGGGGACAGGGAAACTCCAAGTGGAGCATGCCTGGGGACTAGCACACAGGAAAGTTCCCTTGTAGAACACTAGCACAACTGTTTTCAAAAATGCTAACCAAACAATTCTCCCACAGCATCTTAGGAAAATGAGGGTGTCAACTGAAGCCCTTAGCTGCCTGTACACAAATGCCAGAAACATGGGGAATAAGCAGGAGGAGCTTATCCTGCTCTCTAGTGGGCAATATGACCTGGAAGGGATCACGGAGACCTGGTGGGACTCCTCGCATGACTGGAGCATAGCCATAGAGGGCTATACCCTGCACAGAAAGGACAGAGTAGGGAGAAAAGGCAGATGGGTAGAGCTCTCTACATGAGAGAGCAGTACACCTCTCTGGAGGCTGACATTGACTTCAAAGATAAGCAGCTTGAAACCGTCTGGGTCAAGCTACTGGGGGGGGGGGGGGGGGGTGTAGCGGCAGCACAGGCAAAGTGAGAGAGACGTCACTGTGGGTATTTACTACAGGCTACCGAACCAAGGGCAAGGTGCTGCATCTGGAGTTCCCTTGAGAACTGACAGAGGCTGCACACGCAAGGGATTTGGTAGTCATGGGTGACTTCAATTACCCGGACAGACTGGGAGGAACACTTGGCTAGGCCAGATCATTCACACAGTTTCCTGACGGCGATTGAGGAGCAATTTCTGAACCAGGAAGTGCAAGGGCCAACAAGAGGTAACACTCTTCTGGAGCTGGTCTTGGTCAAGGGGGATGATTTGGTGTGTGGCTTGAACACTGAGGGTAACCTGGGTGACAGTGACCGTGAAATTATCATGTTCACTGTCCGCCACAAGGTTGACAAATCAACCAGCAGGACTGAAGTCCTGGACTTCAAGAATGCTGACTTTGACAGGCTCAGAGCATTAGTAGAGAAGGCTATGAGGGACCAGGAAGGGAAGGCAAATGGGGTGTGCGAAGAGTGGTCGTTGCTCAAGGACATGATCCTCGAAGCACAAAAGAATACCGTTCCTGCAATGAGGAAAGGTAGCAGGAGGGCTGGGAAAACCTCCTGGCTTAACAGGGACATTGCAGTCCTCTTAAAAAAAGAGAGAGGTGTACACACAGTGGAAGCTAGGGACTGTCCCCAAGAAGGATTATACTTTAGTGGCCAGCACTTGTAGGGAAATGATCAGGAGAGCCAAGGTGGTGACTGAGCTTAGGTCAGCCACAGGAGTCAAGGACAATAAGAAGTCCTTCTTTAGGTATGTAAGCAGAAGGAAAACAAATGGAAGTGCGAGACCCCTGCTGAACACCTTGGGATAGCTGGTAACCAACCGTCAGGAAAAAACTGAACTCCTGAATGCCCATTTTCCTTTGGTATTTCAAAGGACCATAGGGAAAAATCCAGTGAGACGAGGCTCATAGCGGGCATGCCAGGATGCTGAGCGGGTGCAATACCAGCTAGAAGAGCTAGATGTTTATAAGTCAGTGGGACCAGATGGACTCCATTCGAGAGTGCTGAAGAAGCTGGCTAAGGTCATTGCAGAACCCCTGGCAAAGCTCTTTCAGAATTTGTGGCACACAGGGGAAATCCCTGAGGATTGGAAGAGGGCCAACACAGTGCCCATCTTCAAGAAGGGAAAGAGCGAGGACCTGGGCAACTATAGGCCAGTCAGCCTAGCCTCTATCCCAGGGAAAATCCTGGAAAAGTTCATTAAAGAATCTATGTGCAATACACTCACAGAAGATAAGATTCTGAATGACAGCCAGCATGGTTTTGTCACAGGTAGGTCTTGTCTTACCAATCTCATCTCCTTCTATGACCAAGTCTCTCGCCACCTGGACATGGGAGACAAGGTAGACGTTATATACGTAGACTTCCAAAAGGCTTTTGATCTAGTATCCCACAATATCCTTGTCGGAAAACTGGAAGACTGAGGGCTCAGCTGCTTGACGGTTCAGTGGGTGGGAAACTGGCTACAGGGTAGGACCCAGAGAGTTCTCATGAGCAGATATGTGTCGTCATGGCATGAAGTGGCCAGCGCTGTCCCTCAGGGGTCTGTGCTTGGACCAGTGCTTTTCAACATCTTTATCAATGATTTGGATGGGGAAGCGAAAAGCTCGCTGGCCAAGTTCACAGATGACACCAAGTTATGGGGCAGTATGACCATGCCAGAAGATGGACTGCTGATACAGGTGGATCTGGACAGGCTCAAGAGTTGGGCAGACCAGAACCAAATTAAGTTTAACACTTCCAACTGTAAGGTGCTCCATCTAGGGGCAAATAACCCTCAACATACATACCGGCTCAGAGGTGACAGCCTGACCTGCACCATGGCTGAATGGGACCTAGGGGTAATTTCATAGACATTAGGGCAGAAAGGGACCTTGGAAGATCATCGACTCCAGCCCCCTGCCCCAGGAGCAGGAAGTCAGTAATGACTGACCACCGTGTGAACATAAGCTGTCAGTGCGATGCGGTGGCCAGCAAGGCAAACAACATGCTGGCGTGCATCAGCCAATGAATCTCGTGTAAAACTAAGGAAGTGCTACTCCCACTGTACTCTGCACTGGCGAGACCACAGTTGGAGTACTGTGTCTAGTTCTGGGCACTGCACTTCAGTAAGGATGTGGAAAAACTTGAGAGGGTCCAGAGAAGAGCCATGGACTTGGCTCTGATCAGGGGCTTGCAAGGCAGGCCATACGAGGAAAGGCTGAGGGACCTGCGCGTCTTCAGCCTAACGAAGAGAAGGTTGAAAGGGGACTTGATAGTGGTTTACCTCTGTATCAAAGGAGTGCATCAGGAGCTCAGTGAACAGCTGTTCACTAGGGCACCCCTGGGAAAGACCAGGACCAATGGATATAAAATCCTGGAAGGTCACTTCAGGCTTAATACCAGGAAAAATTCCTTCACAGTTAGGGTGTCCAGACTGCAGAATACACTCCCTCCAGAGGTGGTGCAGTCACCTACCTTGGAGGTTTTCAAGAGAAGACTGGATAGTCACCTCACTGGGGTCACATGACTCCAGTTGTCTTCCTGCCTAGAGCAGGAGGGGCTGCACCCGATGATCTGCAAGGTCCCTTCCAGCCCTTAACAATCTATGAATCTAAGGGGCTACATGGTGAGAGGGCTGAGGTAGGGATGTGAACTCAACTAAGTTACATAAGAAATATGCAGCCATTTAAGCCCTGGGCGGAAAGACTGGGAAGGGGGAAGGGACACGATGCCTGTACAGCAGAGAATATACAGGAAACCCCACACAATAATACCTCATTTGAGTAGGGAGTTGGTTTGTAGGCACACACACACACAGTTACAAATAGAGATATGTGGGAAACTGGCTTTAGAAAGTCCTTGGAATCCTTTAGGTGTGGCAGCGGGGTGGGGGAGCGGTGGTCAGGTAAGTCTCCTCTGTATCACTTCTGGTCAGGGGTTTGGTAGGGTCCACTTACTGGCACTGTCCTGTGATGTGCTCCACATAGATGTCCCTGGACCAGAGGATGGTGTTGGAAAACATAAGGCACTGCATCAGCTTGGTGTAGCTATGAGATATGTAGCAGGTGTGTAGGATGCTCTTGTTGCTGGGGTCCCACGTTCCAAGTGCCCCAATGATCAGCACCTCGACCGTCACACGTCACATCCCCAGCACCTCAAGATGTTCGCCAGTGGCTGGTACTTGTCTCGCTTCCTTTCACGGGCCTCAACAAAGGCTTGCCACTGGTTCTCAAAGGGGAGGGTGACATCTACCATCATGATGCACTTGCCGGCTTCACTGGTCACAGCTGGCTCTCACAGCCTGGGATGGCGCAGCTGATGGACACGGTCCCTGCTGAGGCCAGGATGGCCTTGGCCAGTCAGTCCTGTATGGCACTGTGGTGCAGCTGCCACGCTCTGACATGGGACTTGCTGACACACGACACATGGGGGAGGGTCTCTGCCTTGTAGCCACAGCTTCAGCACTGTTTGTCAAAGTTCCCATACCAGACTAATGCTGACTTGCAGGCAGTTGAGGTGGACACAGTGGATGAAGTGCCGGTCCACAAGCTGGCATCTCACTTGGAGGTGAGATCAAAGACCCTGCCTTGGTTAGGTTTTGCCCTCAGGTGGCCAGCATACTTGACTCAGATGGTGGTACCTGGCCTTCAGGAACTGTTCCAGAATGGTCCTCGCATGGGGAAGCAGGGAGGGGGTGTCCCGGTGACATGGTTGGTGTTGGGGGTCAGGAGCAATGAGACTCCCAGCTCCTAGAGTTCCTCTTTCCAGGTCCGGGCACAGACAATGTGCTTCCTGAGGTGGCATGTGGCATTGTGGGCTTGGCTCCACAATGAGGCGAAGTTCTTGCCACCCCGGCTTAACTTATTATCAAAAGAGCAGCTCAGCCAGGTTGCTGGGTCACGTCCAGTGGGCTGTCTCCTCCAGGGCGCTGGCAGCAATGCTGCTCACTATCTCGTCTGGACAGGTCAGAAGGTGAAAGATGTGGGTGACCACTGCAGCTGATGGTGCTGACTGGCGTCCCAAGCTCCCGGAGTGTGTCAAAGACATGGTGGTGGGGCATGGAGCCAAAGGCGCTGGAGATGTCCAGCCACACCACTGCGCACAGCCTTCTGGCCCAAGTTTCATCTGAAGCATGCTTGTAGCAGCCCTCATTAGAGAGGAAGCCCTTCTGGCTCAAGCTGATATATTCCAGATACCCCTCACATGCTAATTAGCTCCCAACTCATGCCTGGAACTGGGTATTCTTGTCACAAGTCCTAGAATTCCAAAAATGTATATGCAGATGAGGCCCAGGGCTTCTTGATCTGTTTTATAGTTTCATAGTAGCCAGGGTCAGGAGGGACCTGAACAGATCATCTAGCCTGACCCCCTGCCACAGGCAGGAATGAATGCTGGGTTCACAAGACCCCAGACAGGTGATCATCCAACCTCCTCTTGAATTTGCCCAAGGTAGGCATGAGCACTGCTTCCCTGGGAAGTTGGTTCCAGATTTTGGCTACCCTAACTGTAAAAAACTGCCTTCTGATCTCTAACCTGAACCTATTCTCCATCAGCTTATTACCATTGTTCCTTGTCACCTCAGGTGGTGCTGTAGGGAAAGGATCCACAATAATCACATGCGACAGGCTAAGAGGCTGACAGCGGCATAGAAGTTTGGTAATGTTTGCCAGACCTTTAAGGCTCATAAAGAAACAGGAATCATTGGAAATGGGAAAGAAAGGCACTACTCAGCTGCAGAAGTGAAGAAGTTGAAACATATTTGATGCAGTGGTTCACCATGACTTGAAAAAGACCTGGCACTGTGGGGGACTGGGCACAATGGTGCTCAGAGAGATAGGTTAGTGAAGTCCTTGTGGTTGGCTAAGATCAAATTCTAGTTTCCCTTTGCTCCCCTTTTGTTGGTACTTTTTCACATTTGTTCAATAAAAGCATTTTTTCTAACAGCTAGCTGTATCCTCACTCTCTGCTCTATCCTGTGCCCCATCATTATGCCTCCCAAATCCCTGAAAACCCAAAAGCATGGGTCTAAGCACTCTCCCCCACACTACCTCAAGTCAAGCAAACCTGAAGACCCTGGTCAAGTGCAGGCTGTTTATGAGAGAAGGGAAAACAAAAATATGAAAATGCCCCACCAAGGTCATTTATTTCATAGGGTACATAAAGCAAGGATGAAAACACTCCCCTCCATTTGTCCAAACTGAAGCATGCTGGGCTGGGTGCTCAGTCTTACCTCTAGTGTCAAAGCTACATCACTCTGTGAATTGGGACCCAATTAGTGACATTTGGGAACAGTTCAATTGCTATACATGTCAGCATTAATTCTCTTCTGTAACAGAGGCCAGATCAGCTCCAGGATGCTGTTCATCAACTCACATACAGAATTAGGGGCTGAGGAAGAAATGCACATGGGCCTGCTATATTTGCACATAGTGTTTGTTACCTTTAAAGTAGATGGTGAAAACAGGATAAAAAAATTGCTCTAGAATACCAGATGGACTCCGTTGATCTCTTAGAAAAAGTAAGCTTAGCATCTAGCAGAACAGTTTTGACATTGTTCTTTACACCTTTACCATCAAAATAATGTTAGAATTTTCTAAAACAGTTTCTCAGCCCAGGGGTTATACGAATATATGAAAGGGTTGCGAACAAACTTTAAAAATGGATCATACTTTGCCTACATTTTGAAAAAAACAGATGCTGCTTGTGCTTCACCATATGTTAACACTCTGCATACTAATAAATGGGGATCTGGGTTTTCCATCTGCCGTGGAAAAACATGACTTTTCTTCTTTAAAGGAAAAAAAATATGGGAAACTAAAGGTTTCCCCTTGAAGGCTGGTAGAGTTCCAGCCTGCAATGGGCTGCTCGGGTCTGGGAGTAAAAAAGAGAAAGACGGGGACCAGGCAAGGCAGCCATCTATTCAATGAGCTGAAACTCAAAGAAGAATTCTGTAAGTGCACAGAATGACCTTTCAGAACTTGATTAGTGACCAACTAAGGGCTTCTCTACTTATGAAATCATGCCAGAAAACCTGCATGCACTTTAAATTCAGACATACAGCTTTGAACACATGCAGTGTTATTCAGGAATCAAATACCTCCGTGGGTAGTCCACATCTTATGCATTCATCTGAGACCTAAGAGCATCTATACACATGCTCTGATGTGTTCTAATTTTAATGCATAGGAACAGACTCAGTTAACTGAGTCTCCTGGAGCATTCTATTAAGAACATCTCACATTTCAAAATGGTGGCAAGGGCACTTTACCTAAAGTTCATTTGATGAGCTTTAGGTAACGTGCCCCCAGTGCCATTTCGAAACGCAAGGACCTTAAACACAAGGCACTGCAAGCATTTTAATTATAGCGGCTCTGTAATTAAAACACGCCCCCCACCAGAGCATGTGTAAAAATGCCATAAGTGACAGACCAAGGATAGGGAACTCCCAGCACAGGTGCCAGGCCGTGGCATGCATTTTGCTTGGCACACAAGCCTCAGGGTGGACAGTAGGGAAAGGGCTGGGGCTACACTGCCACAATAAGGGGAACCATGAGGGGCCTGATGCCGCTGCGCCAACATCTTACAAGTTGAGGCTGTGGATGTTTTGGCACTTTGCCCAAAAACGTTGCCGACCCATCAAGTAGTAAAGCCTTCCTTTCTCACACTGGCCTTCAGACAACCCTATCCTACTCAGCAGTCAGAAGCAAGTCATCTCAGCTTGTGTGTACATCGGTCAGATTATCCAAACACAGACTGACACTGGAATGCCATATCAAAATTTCTCTGGCCATACCACTGATTTTTATAGCAGCATTTCTCAATCCATGGGTCGCAAAAATATATGAAAGGGTCACAAAACAAACTTTAAAATTGGATTCTCCTTTAAAGGAGAAAACATGGGAAGCTCTGGCTTTTCAGGGGGAAAACATGGGAAACCGTGGCTTGTCCCCCTCCTTCCCCATGCCCTACACACATCCACCCACCCACACACTAGGGACTGGGCCCTGGGAGCAGTTAGGAGTGAGGGGCACAGGGTCAGGATTGATCATTGCTTTTTACAAATAAGTCCTGGTACAAAAAGAGGTTGAAAACCACTGCTCTACATAATTTAAAAATTCTAGCATTTTCTTTTAAAGAGGTCTGATTTTTTTTAAAGCAGTGCTAAATTGGCAGATAAATCAATCTGACTCTGCTGTATTATCTAAAGTCTTTCCCACCATAGTACACTCAGTTTCACAGAAGGAAAATGAAAGTCAATATTTAAGCAATGGAAGATGTTCCAATACGGTGATTACAGCCAAGTAATTGCTTCTGCAGACAGACACCGCATACGGAAGAGGAGCCGGGTGCTGTATTTTACCCAAGGCACTGCAAACACCTCAAAGGGACACCATACTTTGGGGTTGGGTTTATTTTTTTCAAAGACATTTTTGTGTTCCAAGCCGAATCAAATCCAAATCCAAATCCAAATCCAAATCCATGAGTCAGTCCAGAACGGTAAGTGGCCCTACAACCAGCAAACATCCTCCACCCCCACCAGGAGCTTCAAATGTTTCCAAAGTCTTTTGATAGGCATCCTACATGCAAGGCCAAACCCAAAGGCTTGGGGTTGGGATGCCCCCCAAGTGTCGCCTGCCCTTCAGCCATATGGCCTCAGAAACAAGCTAGGGAGAAGCCTCACTTTTATATAAAATGGGCATTAAGCCCCACCACCTTGGTGGGTACTAAACGACGCCAGAAGAACAGTTATCCCTGAGAAGTTTAAGGAAACCTGCCTTCATGGACCCAGATACATGGTGTTTCCCCTGCCAGGTAAGCACAAGCACACCATGCCTAGGTGCAGAATGAAACTGGAATCTGCCCCAGGACCCGATGTCGCCAGTCTCCTTCAGCAGGCGCCGGCCTCGGGCGAGCACGACTACAGCCAAGCGGCTCCGGCCAGCGATGCAAGGAACCACCGCCGCCCGCTGTGCTACAAGCCCCGTCGCTCAGAGCGCGGGCGGGCAGCGGCTCCCTCCCCTCTGCCCCGCGAGTCATCCTTGAAGCTTACTGCTGCGACGGTACCCGCAGATCCGCCGGAGCCACCGCCCCTCCACAAGCACTTTCTGACCCCGCCCAAGCCCAGCAGCAGCCGAGGGGCGCGGCCGCGGAGCTCGGCCCGGCTCTCACCTCCAGGCTGTAGGTGCCCTGCAGCGCCGTGAAGTCCCGCAGAGCCGCGGCAGCGCTGGCAGCGTCCAGGTTGAGCTCCTGACAGAGGCGCTCGATGGCGATGCGGGCCGCGCCCTGGGCGGCTCCAGAGTCCCACGCAGGGTCCTGCTCCAGGGACATACCGGCCGCCCAGCCACCGCCACCCAACAACCACAATCCCACAAGCCTTTGCGTCCAGCGCGCCAAAACCGCCTAGCGGAGGTGGGAACCAATCCTTCCGCCCCGCCCCTCGCTCTCGCGAGAACTTCCTCGGGCGACTCAGCCAGCTACAGCTGCTGGAGTGGACCGCCGAGCCCAGCGCAGCTCTTCTGTGTTTGGCTGCCTTGCCCCGCCGCTGCCGGCTGCAGCCTCGCTCCCTTTGTTGACGCACTGGCTCTGTGGGGTGCTATGACGTAGTGACGCGACAGTGGTGACGCGGGTTCTTCCTCTTGCTGCGAAATGCTCCGGGTTCCGCTATGCGGACAGGCGGGCTGGGGACGGGAGCTGACAGGAGGTCCTGAACCGCCCTCGCCCCGGGCGCAGCATGAAGCCCGGGGACAGCGTTTACTAACGGAGGTTTAATCCCGGCGTCCACACGTCGTGGGACAGTCACAAATCCTGACACGGCTCCCTCGCTGTCCGGGTAATGCTGGTGAGGAGCAGTTTTCTCCCAGACGTGCCGCAGAGGGGAGGACCTGGTAACCAGCTCCGCTGGTTCAGCCTTATAGCCTGTTTGATCTCAGCTGCTGTGCTGTTTTCTGGCCAATTCCCACCCCCCAGTGCTTCTGCTTTACCCGCCTCCGGTTGCTGTGACTTCCTACCATGCAGATGCCTATAGCTACACAACCATGTAGTGAGCATAAATTAGATTGCTCTTAACTCCTTGTGGAGAAAGGGTGCCAATCCACTGGCATGACAGGGAGACTGAAAAAAAAGTCAAGTAATTGGCCATAGTGAAATAGTAAATACTGCATCAAGTTCCCATAGTTGTAGACTTGTAAAGTACTCAGATCCCCTGTATAAGCGTCCTTAAGCTAAGTACCAGAAGGGCTGGGTATAAAGAGCAGAGGCCAAGCATTTGGTCTGAGATGGATGTAGCTGTTCTCTGGAATGGAGAGGAAAAACACACTTAGTGCTGGCCTCTGATGAGAGTGGGAGGTCTGGGGAGGATCAATTTTGCCTTTTAAGGCAGGGGTGGGCGAAATACAGTCCACAAACCAGATCCATTCTCTCCAGCCCATGGGGCCTCCCCAGAAGATAATTATTACCTTGGTAATAATTATCCAATATTTCAGAGGAGCCCATGGTTGCCCCTCTGAAAGCCAGCAGGAGACTCAGCCTTTCAGAGGGTATGCATCACCTGGCTGGGTTGACTTCCTTGGGGTTCCCAGCACTCAGGGCAGGAGCACCATGTGGCAGCAGGGAGCCAGCCTGGCCCGACGGATGGCTTGTAGCTCCCCAGCACTCCAGCAGGGAGTCACGCATGGTGGAGCCCAGCAGGCTCCATGCCACCACATGCAGTTCCTGGGTACTCCATCGGGGAACTGCGCAGCATTGGGCAGGCTGGGCTGGCTCTATACAAGCACATGGGGCTCCCAGCACTGCAAGCAGGAGCTGCACACCATCAGGCTGGGCCAGGCTGGCTTTGTGTCTCCATGTGTGGCTCCTTGCTGAAGTGCTGGGGACCCCTATGTGATGCCCCAGCTTGGTGGCATGCAGCTCCCTGGGCTGGCACTTCAGTGGGGTGCTGCGCGCCATTGGACCAGTTCCGTCCCTCCATGTGCAGCTCCTGCAACTCAGCTGGAGCCGTGCACCACTGGGTGGCTCTGCCTGCCACAGGAAACTGCTGCTGCTGGCAGCAGGGGCTGTTCACCATGGGGCACTGTGTGACAGGGCCCACACCCACCCATTGTACCTGCTCCCAAACCCCCCCAACACCCACGCCCCAAACAACACCCACACAATATACAAGAGTAAGACTTTATTTTGTGCTATTATGCAATTGCCTCTATATACGCTACACAAACGCATAGAAATCAGGACAAAAATATTTTTTGAAATAAAATTAAAATATATTCTAGTAGATGTTTGATTTTTAGTACATGATTTGGTTTGTTTTTTTCTGGTTCCAAGATGGCAAGCCCCCCTCAAAAAAACAGTACTTCTGGGGGGAAAGTAGAGGGTCTTTCAGTGGCAAAGGTCAGGGGTTAGTGGTGGGATGTCTGGTCCCAAGACGGCAACCTGGGAATGTAGCTACCATTGCAGCCCTCAACAGCTCACCAAAAGTCAGTAAGTGGTCCTTCAGCCAAAGTAATGGGCCACTCCTGCTCCAAGGGCATGTCTACACAAGACATTTACTGCAGTTGCTTAATTAGCTCCACAGTAAATGTCCAGTGTCTAGACATGCAATGCTATTACAATAGAGTAAACTAATTCACTCTGCCATAGGTTAGTGCTTGTAAATACAAGCAGTGTCCTGCAGCAGCATGTCTGTAGACGCTGATATAGCTGGCTGGGGCACAACAAGGGTGCTTCAGCACAGGGTCTGCCTGCTGGCTAGCCCCACTCTGAAGAACCCTCATGCACTAGCCAACCCTCTGCAGCACATAGTGCCAAGTCAGAGTAGCCCCAGACTGGCAGGCTGACCCCCACCTTTGGGGCCTCCTGCCAGGTGGGGTGCTTCAACCTGGTTCAATGTGCTGTGGTCCTAGGTGCATGTCCAAGTGCAGTGCCCAGGGGCAATAAACTCCAGCATAATATGCACCAGAGTTTATTGCTGCACATTTATAGTACATGTAGATGTGACCTAAGGGTAAGAAAAGATCTGGATAGGGATTAATGCTACCCCAATATAGTATGTACTAATAATAAATCATAATTTTTCACATTTCTCTGCAAAATGTGCAAACTTTCTTCTGTTATTTAAGGTCAGATGTACTTATGAATGCAGCTTTCCATTGAACTGGAAGACTAGGACATAGACAGGGTTGATGATCTGATAAATGAGACAATTTTATGCTATCTTAGATTACAGAAGGGTAGGGCTAGAATGGACCTTAGAAAGCCCCTGTTCAAGGCAGGATCATTCCTGAATAAACTATCTCGGCCAAGTGTGTCTATCCCACTCTTGATAGTTGAAAATACTTATCCACCTCCACAGTGAGAAAATTCTTCCTGATCATCAACCTAAATGTCCTCCACTGTAGTGTGAAGCCATTGCTCCTAGTCCTGTCCCCTACAGCAGCAGAGAAAAGTCTTATTTTCATCCTCTATAACCTCCCTTCAGGTATTTGAAAACTTATCAAATCCTCCCCTCCAGTCTTGTCTATATTGAAGAACCCTAGTTCTTTTGACCTTTCCTCATAGGTCATATTTTCCAGACCTCTCATCATTTTTGTCACTCTCACCTGGACTCTTTCTTATCTGTCCACATCTTCATGAAGGGGCTGTCACAAGGCCAGTCACAACACAGGCCTGCCCACCTCTCTAGGGCAGTCCACCCACCTGACTCACCTGTCACTCCTTTGTTGGAACTAAAGAGTTGTTCATATATAGGCAGGAGGCTGACCATTTATTGCCTGATGCCAAGGGCATAATACATGGCTCCAAGCCACCCCTACACCATGTTTCATGCCTTGCATATGGCATTCAAAAATCACTTCCAACTCCCCTGGCCCCTTAGCTGGGCTGCACTTGGCCTCTGAGCTATATTTGGCCTCAGATGTACTTTGGCCTGGCCTCTGGCCCAAACTTGGCCCCAGATGTCCTCAGACATGCCTTAGTCATGTGTCTCCTCTCTGGGGCCACAACTCCACCCCGTCATTGGGGCCCCTACTCCACCCCCTCACTGGGCTTCTGTGCCTGACACCCCTTGGGCTTCATTCTGGCCTCCTTCCCCTATGGGCTCAGGTCCCTTGCTGGACCTTGCCCATGTCTCAGACCCACCATAAGCCATATGCACTCTGCCCTACTCTGTATAGTTTCATAGTTTGTAGGGTTGGAAGGGACCTGAGCAGATCATCAAGCCCGATCCCCTGCCATGGACAGGAAAGAATGCTGAGGTCAAATGACCCTGGCAAGGTGTCTATCTAGCCTCCTTTTGAAAACCCCCAGGGTAGAAGTGAGCACCAGATCCTAGTTGCCCTGATAGTGAAGTAGTGCCTCCTGATATCTAGCTTGAATCTACTCTCCATCAACTTATGTCCGTTATTCCTTGTTACTCCTGGTAATGCTCGGGGGAACAGGGACTCCTGCACTGCCTGCTGGTCTCCCTTGGCCAGTTTATAGACGGCCACCAGATCCCCTCTCAGCCTTCTCCTACGAAGGCTGAACAGGTTCAGGTCTCATAGCCTCTCCTTGTCGGGCCTGCCCTGCTGCCCCGATTGTGCGAGGTCATGGGGGCTGAGGCTTTCCAGCGCCCCATCCTTGCCTTTCAATGGGGAGTCACAGGTGTGACATTTCCTGGAGGTTGCCCCTCCATATCACCTAACCCCAACAGGGTGCAGTTTTCAGTTTTACCTGGGACAACAGGAATCTCCATCCCCATAGTTCCTACCCTGACCTCCAGATGTTCTAGGACAGGTGCAGGCAATTATTTCAGGTGGAGGGCTGCTTACTGAGTCTTGGCAAGCCATCGAGGGCCACATTACAGGTAGTCAGGGGCAGATATATATTAATTTTCTAAATTTTTAGGGGCCCCATAGGCTGGGTAGAATGATCTGGCAGACCACATCCAGCCCATGGGCCTCATTTTTTGCCCACCCCTGTTCTAGGACCTGTAATCTGCAGGCTGAATAATGTTGCTCATCTGGCTCCCTTGGATGTAACTGCTAGTTCTGCTGCTAGGGCCTGGGCTTATACTGAAGTTGCCCAGCCCTCCTCCAATCTGGTGGCCCCTTTCAATCATGTGACCATCTAATTGGGCCAAACTGCACCTACCGGCTACCCAAAGCCTGTCTCAAACCTCTTAAAGTGGCAGGCACACCCTGTGCTGTGCCACATACCTTTCCCATTTAACTCAGCTCTCCCAACGTGGGGGTGAGAGGGTGTCTCTGTGCTTGGCTGGTCGAGGTTTCCTGGCCAATGCACCACTGGGACAGGACACTCCCTCTGAAAGCAGCTTTGGGGAGCCCCTAGCAGCCACACTAAGCCTGTTCTACAGTACAGCTTATCAGGGTCACTCGTCTTTCCTGCCACGCCTTTTGATGTTGTTATAAATTTGGGAGGTTTCATCATTGAAACAAAACTTACTTTCAAGTAGATACGTCTCATTCCTGGCATTCCAGCAGCACTTTAATATAACTTTTGCTCCAGAGTATTCACAAGCCATGTCTAGAATGTATTCTTACAATCTTTGGCAGCCGTGCCATTATGCATATTGCACAGGTCCACACAGGCTCTGAATTGGTAGCGGTGTAGTCTTCTTCACAAACTGGTGCTGGCAGGGTAATTGGCACTATTTTTTAGCAGTGCTAAGTAACCTTCCTGCAAAAGGCAGCTTGTGTGGAGTAGCATAATGTGCTTGATGGTACCACTGTTGTCAGTCCCTCATCCCTAAGGAATATCATTTGAAAATTATGCCATAAAACATATTGATAAGAATGCCACAGTCTTCTTTTATTATGTTATTCAGTTTCACCTTCAGCACACCACTAAATGCGCAGTTTAAAGGACAGTTTAAAGAAAGGAGTGATGTACTTCTCCATGGAATATATCTCTCCACAAATCTAAATCCACAAAACCACCACCTCTAATGCTTTACTGCAAGTGAAAAATAGAGTAATAATCCAAGACTTTTGGTTGAATCTTGGGCAACTGGTGCCTCCTGATTCAGGCGGGGCAGGCACTTGCCCCTCCAGCAGTCAGTTAGTGACTGGGGGGATCCCCCTGTGGCTGACTGCACCAACTGGGGTGGGGGGTGTGCAGTCCTCCCGCATCCAGTCACGCATACCAACCCAGAAGCAGTGTTCCCTCTAAGCTGGCTCTAAGAGGGAATGCTGCCTGGAAGTGCCAGCGGCGCACCTGGAAGGGCCAGGGACATGCCTGGAAGTGCCAGCGGCACTTCTGGTGCCCCCACTCTCAGGGGGACACCAGCGCTCCCGCCTGCCCCCATGCTCGCTGCCTAAGTGGGGAATGTTGCTGTGAGGGGGTGCACCAGTGTTCTCAGGGTCCGCATGCACCCCTGTGCACCTCCTACACATTGCCACTGGGTTGAATATTAGAAATTAGCTGATAATGATTGCAGGTATCCTGTACAATGATGAATTTTGCACTGTATAATTATTGATTCAATGCCCAATAAGAAAATAACAAATTTTATCATGTACAGGTTGCTGAAGTGCCATCATAGAATGCAGGGATATATATCTCAAGAAATTATTTGATATTTGTTCAGACAATAACAAATAATCATCAAGAACCTGATCCTGAAAGTAGACATAAGATTTACAAGGAGAGAATCTCTTACAAACTTTAATCCCAAAGCACTGAATTAACTTCACTGAGAAAGAAGCAAAATATAAGAATAATCTTTTAGATTGCCTCAGAAGAGTGACCTCACATTTTCACCCAGGACTCAGAAAGCACAATTTTCAGTGTAGACTCTTTGGTCCTTTTTTTCTTGGTAGCTGACTGGAGCTAAAATGGAAATTGCAGTCAGGTCCTTTGGGGGTGGTAGGGACAGGGAAGGAACAGCTGGGAGCACCCTGAAAACTTCTCTTGGGGAAGTGAGGAGTCTTTTGTTCAAGGGTTCTCAGTCATGTGGAAGATTATTCAGTTAACTGCAGCAATTCCACCGGGGAACTCTCATCCCTGGCTGCTGGGCCCAACAGGGCAGGAGCCAAATCTGTCCAGCTTCTTTGGCAGCACTGCTTGTGCCTTCCCTTGTCCTAGCCTCTGCAGGACCATCCTTAACATCATTCCTTTGTGTCCCTCCCTTCTCTTCACCCAACAGCTGCCTCAGGCTTGTTAGAAATATTATTAAAAATGCATTATGAATAGAGTGTTGTTAGAACTGCACAGCTGGCATCTCATGCCTGGTGGGGGAAGAAACTACCAAGAACTCTTTGTATTAAGGTATCACTCCCTTTTCTTCTTTGGCAAATTTACTATCTCTTTGTTACACTAAATCACACTCCCTGTGCTTTCTCATGTAGATAAGAGAAATTGCCATTTTAATGAT
>NW_017728946.1:2782175-2803298 GCF_001723895.1 Crocodylus porosus | reverse complement strand
CCAGCTGAGAGTTTTCCCTGGGGGCAGAGTGTGGTCTTTTGTCTTCACTCTGACCCTATTTGCAAATATACCTTTTGTGTTGCTAATAGTGTGTCTGAGAGTTCTTCGCCTCCCGAGAAACGAACCGCAGCATTTTTGCTTCAGGCTGACAGGACTACTCCAATGCACCTTTCCTGACATATCGTTCATCTCTTCCCCCACAACAGCTGCTTGCACATAAGAACATTCCCCTCCCACCTTCTGTGACATCCCTCCCATCCCCTGTCTGTGGGTCCTTCTGCCCTAATGTCACTGTAGCAGGGCACTAGGGTGCCTGCTACTGGTGGCAGTAAAATGGGCTCAGCTGCCACTCACCAGGGCAGCACAGGTGGGTTGCTAAGACACCCAAGTGGGTCAGCTGACCAGAAGGGGGCAGGGCCTGGCTTTTATAAACAGCAAGGCCGAGGCCAGAGGCAGTTCCCCCTGGCAGCCTGAGGAGCAGGAGCCCTGCTGGAGTAAGCAGGGTGGGCAGGCGTAGTAAGGAAGCCAGATAGCTTGAGCAGTGTTGACACGATGATATGGGGTGGAGAGACCCTGACAGGGACATGGACGAAGGATAGCCAGGTTGGCTTAAGATTTGTGTTATAGCCGAGGGGCTTTGTGTTTGTTTTGGTTGTGAGATTACACCGGAGGACCGGGTGAGGCTGTAGGGGTGGAGGAGGCCTCAGGGGAGCTCCCCAGCAGTGGGGGCGGTTCCTGGCGCTGCAGAGGGCACTGTGTTTTGGGGTGTCCCGACCCTGGCCCCAGTGTGGGCAATTATCAGGATGAGCCCAGTGGGCGTAGGACCCAAGAAGGCGGGTCTGGGGGCCAGGTAAGACTGAGGCTGCCTGAGCCCCAATTGGGAGGAGCCCCAGTGGGGCGTAAGACCCAGGAAAGGGTTCTGGGGGGCCAGGTAAGGCTGAGGCCGCCTGAGCCCCAATTGGGAGAAGCCCGTGAGGGCGAAAGACCCAGGAAAGGGGTCTGGGGCCAAGTAAGGCTGAGGCTGCCTGAGCCCTGTTGTGAGAAGGCCCCAGTGCGGGCGAGGAGCGCAAGAGGCGCAAGCAAGGCCCCAGTGCGGGCGGGGAGCGCAAGAGGCGCAAGCAAGGCCCCAGTGCGGGCGGGGAGCACGAGGCACAGGCCCCGGTTGCGGGGGGCGAGAGCGAGAGGCAAGGCCCAGGGAGGGCGACGGTATAAGGGCAAGGCCCCGGTGCGGGCTACGAGAGTCACGGGAGACAGGCCCCAGTGTGGGCGAGAGCACGGGAGACAGGCCCTGGTGCAGTGAGGGCAGCGAGGGGGTACCTGTGAGGATACAGGCGGGCAATTGGACAGAGCCCCAGTACAGCAAGGCAGGCACCGTGCCAAGGAGGGCAGGAAGGCAGCCTCCCTTTGATATTTACCAGCAAGACGTGGTGGGCAAGATAGAGGGTGCATTTGGGACCTGATTTGGCACGGTAGGTAAGGGCGCTAGGGGAGGTCATGGCACCCCTAGAGGGTGCCCTGCCACAGTCACCCTACAAGGAACGAACACAACTTGCTTAGATTTCACCAAATCACCATCGACAGAACCCTCCTCCACCATGTTACCTTTTTAGTTGCCTGTAACTCTCCTGTTTTACACTCTGTGCAGTCAGTGGAAGTGCCAGCTCATGTCCCTGACTTGTGGCCACCACCCTGACTCACAGCACAAGGTCCCTGTAAAACAGTTCCATCACAAGGAGTTAATACGAGGAGAACATTATACAGCTTTTATCCAATTCAATATGATATTCACTAGTGCAAACAAAATTACTAGTCTGAAGGAGGAAAACAGTATTTACATATGTGCTTTTTATTTATAGCTTTCCAAATCTCACTGATCTCCCCTACCCTACTGATCTCCACAGAGCTGGAGCCAATGGTCTGTCCATTCAGTCAATGAGACCTTGATGTTGTACTTCTAAAAATTCTGAAGAAAGTTTGTATGCTGTAGCTTGAGAAGGACATTGTTGTTGGCTGTTATCAGTGTCGTCATTGCTGTTGTCCTTGTAAGGTGTTACTTATGTGATGTTAGTGTTGAAGTCTCAGGAGCTTTGGTACTGGCAAAAGTCACAGCCAAGATATCCCAACGCCAGCTTTGTCTTAAAGAATGACCACAGGCTCAGTTTGGTGGAAAAGATTCGGCCAGATTTATTGTCTACAAGCACAGCCCTATCAGGTTTTGGCCTAACAAGTACATCAGAGCAGGAGTTAAGGAATTTGTACCTGTGACAAGGTAGTCAGCACAACACCATGCAGGCTCCCCTAGGATGCTACAAAGTGCCCCTGATTTCCAATTCTCCTTTTATACCATGATTAAAGGAAATGTATTGTATTCCATCTGTATCTTGAATATCTCAAACCGTCTTGCTGGTTTCATATCCTGACCTGGTATTCTTGTTCCAGCCTTATCATCCTGGTACTAAACTATCCTGCACCTTGCACTGCCTGTATTTTGGTAGGAATACTCATCTGGCCCACATGTTAAGCTTTATTTATGTGAGGAGTTTATGCATGGGTCAGGGTTGCTAGTCAGGCCTACTCTGGTCAATGCTTTAGGAAAGCCTTTGTGTGAGCAGTGTGTATGTGTATATATATATATCAGTGCTCCAGTGAGGCCTACAGACATCATGGAGGCGGGGGTGGAGGTCTCTCGAAGTTTCACAGAAATTGAAAGAACTTGGTGGCTTGAGGCCCTTAAACTCTGACATAAGCATTTCCAAATGGTCTGTATAGTGGCTGGGATAGAGGTTTTCCATAGTGCAATGTGATAGGCTCTGCCTCTGGGGGGGAGCCTTGATGTCCCTGCCCCTCATCCTCCCTGATGGCCGAATTGTTCCCCCTAACTGAATCATGGTCCCCTAATGCTATCTGCACCTTAGAGCACAGGAGTGATAACTGTGGCCTCCATCCTCCCTTGTAGCCACACCCGTGCCTTGCCGGTGTTATTCGGACCATGTCCTGGACCTTCCTGCAGAGGCCTCAGTCCTCTTGGCTTTAGCTCATTTATTTTGGCTACCAGCCTCTAGCTATGGCCCACTTCTTTTGGCCTGGTTTTCTCAGCCTCAGCCCTCTCTGTATGTCACTCTCTGGGCCCCTAGCCCCCTTTCTCCCATGCTCTGGGTCCCTGGCCTTTATCTCCTGTGCTCTGAGCCCCCGGCCCCTTGTCTCTTGTGCTTTGGGCTCCCTGGCCACTGTCTCCTATGCTCTGGGCTCCCTAGCCCCCGTCTCTTACACTCTGGCCCTTGACTTGCCTTTCTCAGGCTCTATCTAGAACCATGAGGCTAAGCTGTGACAGCTTCTGAATAAGTGTAGGGATCAGAACATTTATTTACACTCAGATGAGCAGAAGTTGAGGAGGACTGAGGTCTCCTACACTGGCCATCCTCTTACCTTGGCAGGACTCTGGCTTGACCCTGAAAAATTGAGAGCCATTAAGGAAATATACCAACAGATGTGAAGGTAGTCCAGCAATTTATAGGCTTGTCTAACTATCTTCCCAGATTCTGTGCATACCTGTTAAAGGACTGCAAAGATTTGAGACAATTAACACACAAGAAGGTAGTATGGAACTGGGCAGAAGCCCAGGACCAAGGATTTGAAAGAATTAAAGCTTATAAGTGAGGGACACGTCTTGTAGTTGTGATTTCATTGCTAGGTTCATTACTTCAGTGTGATGCCTCAGAGGGAGACCTAGGAGTAGCATTAATGGAGAACCAGCAACCCATGGCATTTGCTGGCTGGGCCCTGATATGGAAAGAGTATATGTGCAAATAGAAAAGGCAATCCTGGCTGTGTTCTTCCAGTTCACCTTCAGAGAGAAGGTGGATGTGCATTCTGATCACAGGCCACTGATGGAAAACATTGTAAATTGTATCAAAGTACATGCTTTGTGACTTCAGTGCTAGGATGTGAACATCAGGTACTATATAGGGAAGTCATTGCTAGTGGCAGACACTGAGCAGGGCTGACCTTCCAAAGTACACCTGGGCCCACAGAACAGGAGATCAAATCTATGTACTACCATACCTCCCTATATCCAAAGGGACCCTCGAGAGAATACAGGAGAGCACAGAATTGGATTAACAGCTACAGACTGTGATATGAATTGTACTCCAGGGGTGGCCAGATTGTAAGGAAGTCAGTCATTCCCTACTTGTAGGTTAGGGATGAGTTGTGTGCACAGGATGAGATCTTGTTTAAAAGTGACTGAGTAGTAATCCCTGCCAATCTAAAACAGGATATAATGAAAAGAATACATACTTTGCACCTAGGAATAGAGGTATGCCTGCAACAAGCTCGGGAATATGTCTAATAGTCAGGCATGAATTCCCAGGTGAGAACATACATAGAATGATGCAAGGTGTGCTAAGAGCATGGAGATGGACAACAGAAGGAGATGTTACAGACTCGCAGGTTCCCAATACAACCTTGAGGGGAAAAAAGTTTGGGACAGACCTGTTTGCATTCAATTACAGAAGTTACATGGTTACATTAAATTATTTTTTGGAGGCGGGCTATCTAGAGGATATTCAAACAAGAACAGTAATTAGGAAACTGAAGGCACACTTTGCCAAGTATACCTAGGTAGCATATTACATTAGAGGAACCAAACACTTGAGGCCTCTGCTTAAGGGAAACGGTCTGTGTTCAACCAGTCAAGAGTCACACACAGCAGTGGCAAAAGGTCACTGTCCAAGCTGTCATTGAGCCAAGGACCTATTACATAGTTACCATTGAGACTGAGAAGAAACCATAGACAGGTGTGGAACAGCAATATCAGGGAACCAATATAGACAGACAGAAGAAACTAGCATTTAGATCAGTGGTCCTCAACCTTTTATGTATCAGGATCCATTTATAAACATTGATGGCTAGTCGCAACCTAGTGCCCCTCACTCCTGACCCACTGCCCTTCAACCCCAGGATCCAGCCTGCCAGCATGTGAGGCAGAAGGTTGTCTGCGTAGCAGGAGGGGGTCCCAAGCAGCCCCTTGTAGGCTAGAACTCTGCCAGCCTACAAGAGAAAAGCCACGGTTTCCCACATTTTTCTCCTTTAAAGGAAAAATCCATTCTTAATGTTTGTTCATGCCCCTTTCATGTATTATTGCACATCTCATGACCCACAGGTTGAGAAATACTGGTCTAGATGATTTTGATTGGGCCTTGACCAGTTGGCTAGAGACCAGAAAATCAGATACAGCAAGAAAACAATCAGTGACAGGAAGACTGTAGCAGGACCAGCCCCTGAGGGTGGCTGTGACACCAACCTGATCCTGCTCCCACTCCATCTCCTCAGCATACTCCCTTGCTATATCACCTGCCGTGCCTGTTTATATATAAACTAGCCAATTGCCTATCAAGAATGATGGGTGGGGGGAGGGATGGCCAGGGACAGAAGCCTGTGTCTGGCCCTGCTCTGCCCACATTTGGGGCTGGGCTGGCCCCCCGCTTCCATCTGCTGGCTCCGCCACCCCATTTGTTCCCTTGCAGCCACCTGCAGGGCTGTGGGGAATGGTCAGCAGATGGAGATGGGATCAGGGCTACCACTACAGGGAGGGAGATGGGAGAGAGTGGCCCCGGCCCAAACCCAAACTCCCCCTCCCCTCCCCTCGTCTGCTCTGTTTTCACAGCCTCCAGGAAGCAGGGGGGACAGGGCCAGCACCCCCACTCCATTGCTGCTGCCTGCTGTGGGGGGGAGAGGAGCTGGGCGGGGATGAGGCCCAGGGCTGGGGCCACCCTCGCCCCTGCCACTTCGGGGTCAGAGCCACTCCCCCATAACCCCCAGGGGGCCAGCAGGGACAGAGCCCAGTGTCCAGCCTTGCAGCCCCGATAACCCCCACCCAATTTGGGCCCAACCCCATTCCCCCCTGGTGGTTTGGGTTTGGGCCTAGGGCCATTCCCTCCCATCCCCCTCCCTGCCATGGTGGCCCTGACCCCATTCCTCACCCCTTCACACTGTTGCTATCCCCACCCCGCTGTCCCTGCTGTCATGGCAGCACTCTGCTGCCAGCTGTCCCTACTGCTTTATTTGCACTCTGATTGGCTGCCCAGACAGCCAACCAGAGTGTGAATAAAGCATTATGGACAGACAGACCAAGGCTTTTATATTGAGAGAATTAGGAGGTTGCCTCTGAGTCCTGGAGCATTCCCAGATGCCCCTGAGTTAGTGCTTAGTCCTGTTAATTTCTGTTTCTCACTTTCTTCCCCCCTTCCCCCAGCACCCCACAATGGACTTGCTGTCCAATACTGCCATGGTTCGATGCCCTGCTAGCACCTGTCCTGTCCTCCAGGTGACCCTTGCAGTCTTAGTGGTTCTTTCTGTGCCTTAGGGTAGTAACTTGCCTTATGGGTATTAATTGTGGCCCCAGCTGCCCCCATAGCCACGCCCATGCCTCATAAATGTCATTCTGTTGTCATCCTTGTTGGACTCTCTAGTCTGTATCAGTTTCCAATCCCTCGGGCTCCAGCCTCTCTCTGACAGCCTCCATCCACCTGCTTGGGCCCCTGGCACCAATTTCCAGTCACTTGGGCCTCTGATCCCTCTCTGGCAGCTTCAGGTCACTTGGCCATTTTTCATAATGTAGTGAATTTAAACTACCCATATTGCAAGCAAACTGGCAGCCAACAGAAAGCTGGTAATGGTAGGCCAGTTATGTTCTTCCATTCACCCATCACTCCATGGAGGGGGAGTACAGCATCTCAAGGATAATGTGCCATTGTGGGCAGACAAGTAGGGGAGAGATGTAGTGGATCTTGATTACACCTGATTCTCCAGGAGTGCATCTACACATACCAATTTAAGGCTCATTAGCTATTTTTAAGGTACATTAAGGGTGCAGGTTTACACGTACATGCACTTAATACACCTTAAAAATGGCAATTTTAGGCTATTCATGCTCAAATTTGATACCTGTAAAAGCAGGTATCAAATTTAGGTGCAAACAGCTAGAGCGCCTTAATGCACATGCATGTGTAGATGTACATCTCAATTGCCTTAATATACATTAGGCAAATGCGCATAAAGTTTAGGTATGTGTAAAAGCATGTGTAGACACATCCCAGTAGTGTAATCTCACATTGGAGCTGAGTGGCTGACAGTCAGAAAGCTACGACCAGCTCCTTGCAGCAGCATTGGTCCCATAACTCCCTTGCCTCTCCCCCTTTGTACCATATGCACGGTATGCATGAACACAATTAGGCAGAGTGAAGAATCGGGCACTGTGTATAAAAACTACCATTCTTGCCTGATACCATTTTTTAGCTCTTTTGCATTGGTGAAACTGATCACACAAGGTGCAAGACAGTGAAGAATCACATACTTTATCTTTTTACTAATTCTGTAGAGCAGTTAGTACATTTCTGGGTGCTTTAAAAGCAACACATCATAATGATTACTAGTCCTTTCTGGACACAGCTGCTTATAGCACTGAAATAGGTCAGGCTCTGTCTGACCAAGAGGAAAGTGTAATTGTATTGAGAATTCCAAAGTCTGTGGTTTTTGTGGTATAGGCAAGATTTTCTTTAGTCATATACTCTCCTATGCTTTGAAAATATTTCATTTGCTGCAAGAAGCCGTATTTGTAGTCTGCAAGTAGTATTCTTCTTTCTGACTTGGTGCTGATTCAATTCCCCAAAATAATATTAAGGAACACAAAAGTACTTTCACATGATACATAATATAGGTTCTGGCTACTTGGTCATTGAAGATCCTATAGGTTTTGTTAAGGCAAAGTAGAAGTGTTTGGGCAGATGCCGTGACCAGATTTAATTTCAGAAAATTACTCTGCTCTTTGTAGTTTGAACTGGGTAATGAAAACTTATTTACTCCTTTTCCTAGCTGCTGTGGGCTGCTGTGCTGTACTGTTACTTAATTTGAAGCAATAAATTCTGGAGTTTATTGTTCCCAGGCACCTGAGACCACAGTATGTTGAACTGGGTCAAAGCAGCCCCAGTTGGCAGGGGCCTGTGGAAGGGCTGGTTAAGGCATGGAGGTGCTCCAGTGCAAGGCAATGTTCCCTCTAAGCTTTAGCGATTCGTGAGCAATCCTAGCTGGGTGTGCGCAGGTATCTCAGTGTGCCTGTCCCTCCTCACTTCTGCAGCAGCCTGCAGCCAGGCTGGGATGGGTGGCAAGCAGCCGGATGCTTGCTACAGCACTGGATGTTCTCCCCAAGCTGGCGCTCGGGGGCCGTAGCCCCCTACCGCCCCCTGTCGGTATGTCACTGTATGTATATTAAAAAGTTATTTTGTGGCATGATCTTGTACTGTGCACAGCCATGCATGTGCACAGCTTAGAGGGGATGCTGGTGCAGGGCTAGCCAGCAGGCAGCCCCTGCACTGCAACACCCTCATACCCCAGCCAGCTGTATCAGCATCTACGCATGTGCTGCTGCAGAGTAAAAAAACCCGCAGCAGGATACTGCTTGTACTTACAAGTATGATCTTGCTATGGAATTAATTAGTTTACTCCAGCTGGATTGCCCTGCACACGAGGACATCAAGATATTTACTGCAGAGCTAATTAGGCAATTGCAGTATATGTCTCTTGTAGACGCACTCTTAATGTCATACTTTAAGGAAGGATACCATTTAGCAGACAGTATTTCAGTACTAGGTGTCTTTAACAATGTTTCTGAATCCATGAAATGTTTATAGATTCATATATGCTAGGGTTGGAAGGGACCTCAGCAGATCATCAAGTCTGACCCCCTGCCCTGGGCAGGAAAGCATGCTGGGGTTAGATGACCTATCCAGCCTTCTCTTAAAGACCCCCAAGGTAGAGGAGAGCACCACCTCCCTTGGAAGTCTGTTCCAAATTCTGGCCACCCTTACCATGAATAAGTCCTTCCTGATGTCCAGCCTAAATATACTCTGTCAGTTTGTGACCATTGTTCCTTGTTACCCCAAGAGGTACCCTGGTGAACAGGGCATCTCCTGTTCCTTGCTTTCCCCCTCCAATGAACATGTAGGCGGCCACAAGATCACCTCTCAGCCTTCTCTTGCAGAGGTTCTCATAGGGCTTGGTCTGCAAACCCTTAACCATAAGTGGCCCTCCTCTGGACCCTCTTGAGGTTATTCACATTCTTCTTAAAGTACCATGGCCAAAACTGGACACAGTACTTCAACTGTGGTCTGACCAATGCTACAAAAAGGGGAAGTATCACCTCCTTGGATCTGTTCGTCATGCATCTGCTAATGCATGATAAAGTGCAGTTAGCTTTGCTGATGATTTCGTCACACTGGTGGCTCATGTTCATCTTGAAGTCCACTATGACTCTGAGATCCCTTTCCGCTTCTGCGCTACTGAGAGGGTCATTCCCCAGCCAGTCAGTGTGCTGGATATTTTTACGCTCTAGGTGCAGCACTCTGTATTTGTCTGTGTAACACTCTGCATTTCTCCTTCTTTAAGTGCTCTTAAAATGAAAGGTACTACATAAATGTAAGGTATCTTTCTATTCTATGTCATATCAGAATTCTCATGTGTTTACTTTTTGTGAATATGAAGATAGATATACATAAATCCTGACAATATCTGTGAAAGACAAATGTGTAAAGTTCCTGCTTCTCTATGAGCAGAATTCAGGCTTTAACTTGGGGAGTGTGACAAAAGTCTCACTTTTGGAGTCTCTTTGCACGTGCAGCTCTCGATTTCTGCAATGGGCCCACCACCCGCCTATTCTCGCCTGCCACATCTTGATCTTGTTCATAAGAGAAGAATGATTAAACCTAGCGGGAAGCTGCCCATTTATATGCGCCCCGATGGTTGGGGGCGCTGTCTGCGGCTCCCTTCTCCCCCTGCACCGCAGCCCAAGCCTCGCAGTTGTTGCCAGAATGATCCTCCCCAGGAACACAGTATCTGGTCCCGGCCCCTTCTTTCGCCTTTGGGTCGTCAGCGCCCTTCTCACTCTTGGGCTTTTTACTACCCCTCGTCTGGGCTTGTCGCATGCTTCCCATGCTCGTTGCCCCCTCTAGGGCCTTTTCCGCACCTCTCGCACCCGTTGCCCCCTCCGGGGCCTAAGCCGCGCCTCTCCGGCTGGTTGCCCCCTCCGGGGCCTAAGCCGCGCCTCTCCGGCTGGTTGCCCCCTCCGGGGCCTGAGCGCCCATTCGTGGCTGGGGCTACAACCCCCACACACCGAGTGCCTCTCTGGTACTCGAAACGCTGTGCCCACTGTGGCACTGCTCACTGTGCCCCCGCTGGGCACCGGGAACCCCCCAGCTACTGGGGAGCCCCCATGAGGCCTCCTCAGACCCCTACAGCCTCACCCAGTCCTCTGGTATAACAACAACAAAAATCATGAGCCAAGCGGCTACAACATAACCAGAAGCCTAATGGCTCGTAACGTAATCATAAGCCCCAAGCTCATAGACCCAGCTCCACTCTATGGAGGCTCTGCCTTACCTCTGTCCAAGTTCCCTTTTCCCCTGCATCATTGTGGCCAGTCAGAGCGGTCAGGCTGCACCCTTGACCCGGGCTGCTCAGCTCACCCGCAGAGCTCCTGCTCTTGCGGTCACCAGAGGGGAACTGAACTCCTGGCCTTCTACCTGGGCTTAAGAAGGGCTAAGCTCCACCCCTTCCTGGCTCCCGGCTTCCCTGGTTGCTAGGGCAACCGGCACCTGCACAAGCCTAGTAACTGGCAGTTGTGCTTCCCCTTTTCCGCCCCTAGGGGTCTCTCCCAAGCTATTTCTAGTCTCAGTTGCAGGATGCCTGAGAGCCCTGCGACAGGGAGCAATGGTACTTATGCACTGCAAAATATATTTAAAGAAAGATCTGGACAGGACAACACCTGAACTTTGTTTGAGATGCACATATTAACATCTTGTGAAATGGCAAAGGTTCACACCTAATCTGCATAGTATGAAGCTGATTGCAGATACTGTACCTCCACCTACAAAGCAGAGGCTCAGCAACATACTGGTTTTCCTGCTTACATGTATATGGTATAAGCAAATAATTCACCAGTAGCATAACTAGGGGGAACAATAAGAGCAATTGCCCTGGGCACTGACTGGGGTAGGGAGGGATGGGGGGAGAAGACAACGTGGTTGATGCTGGTAGTTGCACATTCATGATTGCAAAATGGAAGTTGCCACTTTGCTTTGTCCCAGATGCTTGGCCATGTCCTTAACACTGCTTTAATTCACTGCATAATACAATAACAGGCATAAGGTTTTGCCTACTGTTTACATTGTAACAAGTTTTGGTTATCTTCATATCAGCTGAGTGCATAAGATACTCATGTGAGTAGCATCTTTTAGCTCTGCTATCTACTTTGTAACTTAATTGTACTTCAGTTAACTGACCTTAACTGAGTACTAACTATAATTGTAATGGCCTACTTCAGGAGTTCGCAACTTATGGCATGGGTGCTGCATCAAGCCTGCAGAGACATTTGATGTGGCTCACAGATGTGGACTTCAGTAATATCTGATGGTGGGGGGGCTTCAGCAACAGGCATTCAGTAGCAGGCATTTTCCCTAGGCCTGCCATGGGAGAAGCAGTGGTGTGGGCAATTTCCCCATGCTGCTGCAGGGAAAAGTGAACCAGTACCTGGGTACTACTGCCTGCCTCTGACACAAACCGAGTAATTTAAGCTCTCAGCCTAAAGGGATTGCAGATGCTAGTCTAACTGTACTCCACTTAACTGTGCTGGAAACCGCCAAAGGAAAGCAGTTCTTGTAGGGATGCTATTAAACTAGTCAGTATGCAGACTAGTTCCCTTCGTTTTCAAGACTTCTAATAGCAGCTCAAAACTGATTACTGAAAGAAAATGAAAACGAAAAGAGCTTGTCAGTTTCAAGGCTGAAACTGACAGCATTGTACTCTTCATGAATGCTTATATTAAATTCAGGTAAATGCAAAGCCCTTCTAAGGCTTGAAGCAATGGCCGTCAGTAGAGTATAGTGTGCACACTTTGTGTGACACTGTAACAAACATTGCATTCCATCTTATGCCTAAACTAATTAAACTAATTGGCTTGTGATACCTGAAATTACTCTGGGTCACAATTCTAAAGATGAAGATAAGTGAATGTTGTATTGTGAAACTCCATTTGATGCATATTTCTGTTTATCCGCTTAGCCACTTGTAAAATGGAATTGACACCTATTTTTCTGAAGCATGCAATCCTTAGATTGAATAATATTACAAGCATTTATTTGGCACCTACTAGCATGGTACAAGTTTTAAATGGAGACATTCAGGATCTCAATAAAAGATACCAAATACCCTCTCCTTTTCTGTGGAAAGATGCTGTATAAGTGCAAAGGTTTATTACTGGTTCTCCTGGATTTCATCACTAGTTTTCTAGCCTTCCACTGACTATTTTTAATGAAGAACCTAAGCATAGTTGCCACTGAGCTAATTGCATTTAAATCCGTCATGTAACTTAGACTGCTTCATTACATTAGTTCTTCAAGAATGTTGGGGAGTTAAAGGGTGAAAAATTATGCTGAAAGCAGCAAAGGCTGATGGATACAGCTGAGGTCTTAGTCTGGTAAACTAGTTCAGTTTATTTAAAAATGTGTGGATCAATTGCAATTTGTCATCCCCCAGAGTAAATAATGCACAATCCCTTGGCTCACATGAGGAGCAACCTTAGAGAGAGGGATGTTATGTATACAATAGCTTTTGATATTGTTCATGCTGAGAAAAAGGCAAGTAACGTTTAAGCACTGAGTCAAGTGAATTAAACATTCACATGTATTTGCTGAAAAAATTATATACATCTGTAGCAAGGCTCTGCCAAGTTTGAAAGATAAGCATAATCTAGTCACTAAATTAAAAAAATAAAAATCTGACTTTTAAATCTTTTGCTTTTTAACCATGTTCAGGATCACAGACAATTACTTTTTTAGCACATTTGGTGAAGAACGTATGTTTGTGTGAGTGCCAATGAAAACTGGTGAAAATTTGGCATCTTTTCTGTGTATGACAGAAAGTAATAAGAAGCAACTTATGCCTTATAGTGTAAATAAATCACAGAGTATCTCTATCAGATTGCAAAAAGGGCCACACACAATAGCAGTCAAAAAGAAGCCTAAACACCCAGAGATTTAAGATACACATTTGATAAGTAAGAACAAGTAAAGAGCATGCTGGCTAGTTAAAAACATTTCATTTGCAATCCCATTCCTTACGAGTGAAACCCTGGAAAAATAACCATCCCATACATGAAATGGACTCTGCAGAGATTTCTATATCCATTCACAGTAAGGCTTTGAAGATATATAAGTTTTATAGCTTGTGTATTTTAAGAATTTAGGGCAAATACATGTTCTTCTACTGAATAAAAAGAAAGTTAGTACTTAAAAGGTTAAAAAATATATCAAGTGATTTTTTTTACATAAATAAATTATATTGATTTTGGATTTGACAGCTGAAAAAAACCTTTCTGCTTCCACTGGAGGCAAAACTGAACAAATGTTAGTTAAATAGCGATAGCAGCATTTCTAAGAAATCCGTCAATAGCAATACAGTATCTATGCTACAAGAGTGTTATTAAATAGAATAAGATTTAATTCTCTGGGGTTCTTTTTGCATTATGATTGGTTACATATTTTTAAAGAATGCTTCCAATCCAATAAAATGGGAATACATTCCTTGAAGATATAAACGTGGCTTGCTGTTAGGCCATGGGTAACAGACTGCTTTGAGATGCTAATTTTATCACGTACATAATTTATAATCCCAAATGTATAAAAGACAATGACAAAAAGCATCATAAATAAATAATGCAAACTGAAATAGTTATGTCAAAACATTTGGACCATTAGATAAATTAGCAAAACTGTAACAGAAAATAAGTAAAAAATACAGTAAATAGTGACAACCAAATGTGAAACAGATTACTAGCATGCTTTCAACACCCTCAATTAGTCTGCCATCTCACTGCTGCACCACTATATGTTTATTTCAAGTCACAAATCATGAGCTGCAAATAAGAACAAGCCCAAGTGAAAGAAAAATTAAATAGGAGTGAGGATAAAGAGAACTAATAGGAGTAGAACTTTGGGAAGTTGATAGCATGAAAAAAATTGTTAATTTAAAATGCATACTCCAGAAATATTTACCAATAGGAGCACTAGGAAACACTGTTTAACAGCAAATAGAGAGGAATGGAAAGAAGAAACCGAAGTATGCTCTTCACAGTCTAACTCTAAAAGGAGGAGAATAAGCTCACACTTTGAAAAACCTCAACAGTCCTTTTCAAAGACATTCAAAAATGTAAAACTGGTCTACAGCTCCCCACTCCCCCTTGTTTTTTGATGACATTATTTCTGGGAAAGGTAGGAGAAACATTAAATGTTAAAAGTAAAAAACAGAGCCTCAGTGTTCATACAGGAACATTAAAATCAGAGTGACCTGTTCATAGCTGAAACAATAACTTTACAGTTCTTTTTATGCCATAAATGAGAACTAAATATTAGCAGAATGGTGAAGTAACTGGTAGCGATAGGTGCATTAACTGCAATAAAAGACATGCAAATATGCAAAAACTTCTCAGCTCAAGCTGAAAAAGTTTTTGTAACGAACAGGGAAAGGGCAATTGAAATTCCACTTAACATAAAACCAAACTTTGGTTTTAAAAAAATATAGAATAATGTCTAAGTAATATTTTCTTTTGTTGTAGTTTCTCTCCCAAACTTTGTGGGGCAAGGGAAAGAAATTATATCATTACCAGTTATGTTTTTTTAAAAAAGAAATCAATATACGGATTTTCAAACATTAGTTATATACTTCTGTCTATCTACTATTCTAGTAACGAGGGTAAAATACAGAAATACTTTAAACCAAAATACACATTAGTAGCACTTATTATAACTGTGCTTTTTACCCCCCAATACAAAGTTTTTCATTCAGAGTCACTCTAAAAAGGAATGCCCTTGTCTGCATTTAGATCAAGAGATAAGGACTTTTGCTCTTTTTGCTTCTTCTTCTTCTCAAATAAGTCAGCAATTTGGAGGCCTGACCAAGTACTGGAATTATTATTGTTGTCTGGGATAAACAACTGAACACAAATTCCATGCCTCCAATCCTACCTAAACAACACTGTTTATCTAATAAAGTGGCAAGACCCTGCAACTATTAACGTATGTTATGTCACCATAGTTTTTTTACAGGGAGTTAGGTAGATAATATTTACTCATGGAAACACAGGTTTTATGAAGGTGAAGTGGGGGCAAGAGGGTAAGTAACAAATATTTATGGGATAAGAAACTTACAAGCCACAATCTTTTTCTTAATGAAACAAAAGTTCTAATTTCTATTAATTTCTCTTGACTCCGTCTCTTCCGCTGGTACATCATGTTCTTTCTCTGTTGACAAAGGTGGTGTTTGCTCTATACAGTTTTGACTGTTTGTTCTTTCTTTTTCAGAGAGCGCAACAGTTTCTTGTTCTGGATTTGCTGATTCCCCTTTAGTTTTCTTCCTCTTCCGCTTCTGGCTTTCTAGGTTTGTCACCTCAGAAAGTCTGGTTTGCTGTATACCTGGCAATGCCATGCCAATACTGGGTGAAAGAAACATTGATGGATAGATCAGTCCAGGGGACATTCCTGGTATAAGAAATGGATTAAAAGCTACAGGACTACTGGTTGTTATTGCAGATTCTGTCTGATCAGAAAATGAACTAGGACCAGGCTTGTCTTCAGAAAGAGTTTCTTTTTTCACATTTTGGCTACTCTGTTTGTCCTCAGTAGCTTTTTCTGCATTTGATGTACCATTTTTTGTGCTTGTTAACAAACTTGGAGCAGTTGAAGTACAAGTAGTTGTCATTGGTGGGTTGAGAAGCCCTCCAACACCAAACATCTGTGGTACACTAGCCATACCTGGCAACATCATAGGCAACATACTCAGAGTGCTTTTGACATCCTCACCAGCAGACACTGCTGCAAATCCAGCAGGAAACCCCACCAGACCAGTTAAAGGGATGCTTTGCATGTTTCTCATGTTCTGAAGTCCAACTACATCCATTCCAGCAATAAGTCCATTCATGAATAATGGTCCCATTCCTGAAGAAGAATCTGCTATAACACCAGGGGCTTTAATCAATTCACTTCTGGGCCTCCTTCCTCTCCGGCGAGGCCCAGTGTCTCGGAGCACAGGCTCAGTCAGGATACGATTAAACTTGCTTTCTGGTAAGAATCCCTGAAAATGAAACAAAGAAAACAAAGATACCTAAGAGTTATTACCTCTAAGAAAGCTCAGCTTGTTGTCACATGCTTATATCTGTGTTGCTGATGGTATCAACATACAAACACCTGTCCGTATGATTCTGAATATGGGTTTTGAGAGGATCAAGAATTGTCATCAATGGGATGCTGCTAGTGCAAAACATCCCTCCACTCTCATCCTAGTATGATGCAGCCAGTGTCAGAAACGTCCTGTGGAGATGAAGAGATATTTTTCATCCAACACAGAGTAAAATTCCTGTTTTTCATGAGCATGTACTTTCATGCTGAGAACTGACATTCTTCATGAGAGGCAGCTCAATCCAAGAGCTCCAACACCAAAAGAAAAAGTTTACTTTTTCAATTTTAAGGCCAACTTAGAGCTATACATAAGAGCAAAGCTACAAAAGATGCACATGGAAACAGCATACATGCATGTTGTGTGGTTCTCACCCTTTACAGCTTTAACTATAGCTTTATGGTCATTAAGGCACTTTTGGACACCTAGACATAATGGATGTGTACACAGATACTAACTTCCTGACAGTTCAGCCAAACTTAATTTCTTAAGTCAACTTACCTGTCAGAGTATACATACATATGTGGAGCAGAGTTAACTTAAATGTGGCACAAGATAATATACATCCAAGATGTTACATTAGTTAAGCTGACTTAGCTCATAAGATGGCTACCACCATGTCAAGGAGCTGTACATGTATATGCTCCAGTGTGACTTAGCAATTAGTTGACATAGTTAAGTTACCTTATTTTAAGTCAACTTAGAACATGTGTACGCACCCAACAATACCGAACACACACTGCTGTAACTGCATCTATTTAAATTAGAAAAAAAAATAAAATCTATACTGTAGTATTAGACATGTCACCACCACTTGTATCACAAACAGTTTAATATCTTCCTCTTATATTGTTCTGATTTTTATTGTTTAAAATAGCAAATAGGTTTGAAATAATGGCTTTTCATGTATAAAATATTTTGCTTTGAGACTTAATCTGTAGGAGCTCATACAATGCATTTGTCCTGTGAACTGGATAAAAATATATTTTAAGTTTACATACCACAACTACTGAACAAAAAACATAGTTTTTCTACTCTGCCTCCAAATGCGCATGTGCAGATCTGTACAGGCATATATGTACACCTGGACTTTGCAGGTACAGAGACCAGCTTGTGCTAACATTTGCTCCTTCCCTTTTAATAGTTTAACATCTGTGTGCATGCAAGTGTAATAATTACTAATATGCACTCACAAAAAGCATGGTACCATTGGGGCCTAGGGGGAAAATGCTAACAAACATGCAAGTGTTAAAGATGCATACTAACAGTGAGTGGGGCATACATGCAGGCATCAGTGAAACTGCCTGTCAAAAGTGTACACAAAAAACTATCAAATCTGAAGTCAACATAATGGCTTGTGCAAGACAGAGGTTGCACTGGATGCTTACTACCTTGGCTGGTGGAGCTAGCATCATTCTGGATATGCAGTGCTCTATTTCTTGAGGAAATGGAATAATCTGTTGCTTTCCAGTGTCAATTAAAAGCAACTTGTAGAGCAGACAAACCTTCAGACTGACCAATATCTCCTCCCACCCCCAGCATGAATATCATGCACAACTCTACAAGCAAGAAGATGGTGAGTAAGAGAAAGAGGTCCAAGGGACAAGCCATGTGCAAACAGACTGACCCTGACTAACCATCAGATGAATGTCTTTGTCATCTCTGTCCAAGAGAGGTATGAGCTACTAGGAGCTCTCACCCATGTCAGTCTTGTGCTCACTACGGTAGTCACTCACTTTAGGGATGGGAAAAAATAGGCGACAAATTTTGAGAAAGGTTCCCCTGCTACACTGAAGCCTTAAGGCACTGAGACCTGGAAATGAGGGACTTGCACACAGAGTTTACAGGAATCAATTTAGAGGCTGGGCTGAGGTAATTTTGCTCATCTGATCCATTAGGTTACACCTACATGTTCCTTGTACCAGTAAACCCCCCCTCCATATATAATCGTTCCTGTGTCTGGTGTTTTGTCTACTTCTAAATGTCCCAAATCTCACTGCTAGGCAGATTTTCTTGTTATTTAACTGAAACTTATCCTTTCACTTTTTAATTACTTCTAAATATTCCTCTCCTTTCTCTGTCTACTTGTCACTTATTTGCAGAGTGCTCAGATCCTCCCTGAGATGCCACTCAACAACTCAATCAGATTTAATCCTGTAGATATTCCCTCCAAGATTGGAAGATCTTGCCTTCCAACTCAGAGAACCTCACTGGAAGAAAGGGTGTGGGGATGGAGAGGAGAAAGAGAAGATGATATGATACAGATTTCTCCAAAAGCTCTAACTTACTGAAAGCTTAACAATGTCAGCCCAGTCTGCTGCAACAGCATACTCCAAGTGTGCATCAAGCCACCTTGGCAATTCCTTCAATGCTGGTGCCATGGCTCCCCCTAACTATAAAACAGTAAAAGGATGACCTCTATTGCAGAAAGAGTTATGCAAAATAACACAAGAAATATGATTACACTTCTAGGCATATACTTCTAGACAGCTTAGGTGCAGTTGTCTTCCGGCCTGCTGCTGGTATTGCTACTCAGTGGCACTTGGTGGCAATGGTTGTTCTTACAGAGCAATCTACAGTCTGACTATTTTGATTTTGATGT
Organism: Crocodylus porosus; assembly: GCF_001723895.1. Taxonomy (NCBI): domain Eukaryota; kingdom Metazoa; phylum Chordata; order Crocodylia; family Crocodylidae; genus Crocodylus; species Crocodylus porosus. Next base: position 2,784,418 of record NW_017728946.1, on the reverse strand, counting down.
AGCTCAACAATCCAGGTCTCTCACAGGTCTCTCACATAGCTACTGTATGGGATCTAGGGGGACATACAGCCCCATTCTGCTGCTATTTAGTCATTGAGAAGAATGAGAACTTTGTAGCTTAGGCATGGAACTAAGGCTCAGCCAGGAACCAAAACCCAGTTTTCCTCTACCAGTGACTCACTGTGTGATCCTGGGCAAGCCTCTTTATGCTTTCCCTATCTGTAAATGCAAATGAGAGTACCTCCTTTCTTGTGATGAAAGGAGCTGGATTGCAAGGGCCTCTTGCTGCCACCAGCAATATGATTCGACTCTTGTCCTGAGGGCAAATTAGTCTCTATGGACCATTTTTTGCTTCTACCCTTTTTCCTCTGCCCCTTAGTCACTACTGCCAGTGAAACAACTAAGTTATGATAATGGTGGCCTTTTTGAAGGGTCAGTCAGGAACTAGACAAAATCACCAATTAATTTCACACAGGTCCTCCAACAGCCATCAGGCGGCAACTTTTGCACATGGAAGCACAAGGACAGCTGCTCCACTTTCTAATTCACTATTTTATTTTCAATCTGAGGTGATTATTTTTAAAAAACGTACTACCCGCCATTAGTGAGTCCTTGGGTTTATTTTACAAAGGAATTTTATGAGTAAGTCCCATTGAGGTCACTAATCACCATAAAGACTTAATAAAAAACCTAAACTGTGTGAGATTTTTTTTTCTCCTTCTTTAATACAGGAGGAGTATTAGGAGTTTTCCCTAAAAAAGAAAAGCCAGTGATATCTTGACTTTGGGCTATTTTTTAAAAATACCTGAAACAAGTGAACAAATACACTTTCAAACCTACCCATTGCCTTTATACAGCACTGTTCTGTATAGGACTCTGAAAGTTATACAGTTCCTGCACTTCTCAAATGAAGAACAAAATAAATACATTTGCATCATATCAGAGTATTGCAATTTGTGAAATAATACCAGGAATTCACAGGTCAGACTTTGAAGATACAACTTTGAGTTTTAAGCTGAAGGCTGAATTGCTTTGCTGTTGTGGGACCTGTGTGTTTTGGCTGTGAATATTTAGAAGTCTTTCTGTACTCTGCTGAGCAATGATTTTTAATTTGTCATGGTCCTTGTGAGTTCTTTGCAACAAAAGAATTGTTCTATTATTTATCTCTAGTCAAAAATGAGTGAAAGCTAAGAGCTAGCATTTCTGAAAGATGCTTTGAGCCTAACAAGGGTGTTTTGAGTCTAAAAGGGTTGAGAACCACTGCTGTAGAGGCAGTTGCATATTTTCAGGAGATTTACATCTCCCTTGGCACATGTTATTCTGAGAATGGTGTAGATCAGAACTATCCAACTGGCAGTTCATAGGCCACATGCAGTCCTTGAGGGTTTAATTTGTGGCCCCCAGGCTCCTACCCAACTGCTGCTCTACTCTATCACTCTGGCTGCAGCAGCAGCCCAAATCTCTGCAATCCCCTTCCCTCCTCTGGTTTCCACTTCCTGTCCTGTTCAGGGAATGAGGTGGATGACACAGCCCATGGTGCTGGGGAGAGCTGGCAGCCTGAAGTGCCTGCACAGTGCACTGCAGTGCAGAAAGAGAGCTGAGGGTGGGGACTGGAGCATCCACATGGCACAGTGCAGTGGGGAGCACCTGCATAGGGTGAAGCCCAGGGGGCCCATGGTCCACACTAGTACAGTCTGTGCAGGATACAGCCCCTAGCCACTCAGAAGCTGGATGGTCCTGGTGTAGATCAATGTATGTATTTCAGAATTTTGTTGCAATTCTATCTACTTCTCAGAACTAAATATATTTCCTGGGCCATCTGAAGCTCTGGTTAAGTGTTTCAAGACTGAACAAGGACAAGGACAAGGACAAGGACAAAGCACAGAAAATGCTTTTGCTTACCCTCCGTCCTGTACCTGTATGTACCACAGGTACTCGCTCATCCCCTGTGAGTGAGTTTATGTCCAATTTGCTGGGGTCTTTGCAGCGTTGCCTCCTTTGTTTGGGCTTCTCTGAAAAATTCTGGAAGACAAAAAAGAGTATTAATGAGGATGGAAGGCTAAAAACACTATGGATGAATGGCAGATCAAACTTACAGCCTGAAGGGAGTTCCTGCATAGGTCTTGGAAGAAGCAGGTCCTACTTTTTGGTTTTGGAGTGACTGCAGTTTATTTTCATGGATATAGTTTCATAGTTTCACAGTTAGTAGGGTCAGAAGGGACCTGAGCAGATCATCAAGTCCG
>NW_017728946.1:2768616-2781730 GCF_001723895.1 Crocodylus porosus | reverse complement strand
ACCTCCTTGGATCTGCTTGAGATGCATCTGTGGATGCATGACAAGGTGTGGTTGGCTTTCCTGACTGCATCCCCACACTGCCGGCCCAAGAATATGCTCTCAGTGCAGACCAGTGGTATCAAACATATAGCCTGTGAGCCATATCCAGCCCACCCAGATATTTTATCTGGCCTGATAGGCTACTGGTTGGCTAAGTAGGTTGTGGCTGGGGTGGAGATGTGGTCTGTCACAGAATCCAGGGCCCTAGTGGACATGTCCATCACCAGCTGGGGGATGAGTAAGGACTGTGCAATACAGTCTTCAGTCACTCTACAGTGCCTCGCCTCCTGCTGCTTGTGTGCCTCTGTCATAGCAAGTGGCTGCCTGGTTCACAGCTGCTTGCCCCACTGCCATTGCTGCTGCTGTTGTGGCTGCCGCTGTGACTGCAACCATGGCTGCCAGTTGCCCCATGCCCCACACAAGATCTGGCCCATGAGAAGACCTGTGGTCCAGATCTGGCCTGGGGCCCAACATGAATTTAGCACCTCCGAGGTAGATTAACTACACCATCTCTTGCTATTTTCTCTCCACATCAAGGAATATATTCTTCTTCCAAGTTCACAGCACAAACTTTCACAGATCCTTTTAAAAAATCTCAGCCAGAATTTGAAAAGGTGAAGTACATTTGTACATGCCATAATTCATGACTCTCTCTCTCCCCCTATCTGCTGACCCTTGTTTTATACTTCGATTGTAAACTCTTTGAGACAGGCACCATTTTTGTGTTTTGTGTTTCTACAGTACCGAATACAACAGTATTGGGAGACAGGAGCTGAGAGAACTGGTCACACATGTGTCCCCGCACATACGTGTGCCCCCTTACCTGACCGGAGACGGACGCAGCAGTGGGGGCAGCAGTAGCTGATTCCCCTAAGGTAAGTGGGGAGGAGGAAGCCAGTGCAGCTGAGCCGGATATGGAGGGGAAGCCCCCTGGATCCCTTTTAGTTGACCTGGTAGGGAGCCGCGCACGAACAGAGTGCACAAACAGGCATGCTCTGTAAGGGTGTGCTGGTGTTTGCGCAGGTGGGCAAGCAGGAGGGGCAAGGAGGAAGTCTTTGGTAAGGGAAAGGCAATAGCACCACACCAATAAATAAAAATGATGTGGACGCAGAATGCCAGTATGGCCCGTGCTCAGGGGGTGATGCCTACCTGGGGTTTCTCTAAGGCCTCCACCCAGACAGAGCCCACGGTGGGGCCGGTGTCACTCTGCCCACTGGCCTGCAGGGGATGCCCGGAAGGGCTGGGGGGCAGGGAATGGGGGCCCCCACACCTGTTCCGCAGATATCTTAGGGCCCTGGAGGGGCAGGTGAGGGAGTTCCAGGAGGAGGTTAGCAGGCTGCAGGGGATCAGAGAAGCAGAGGATGAAATTGATGGGTATTTCCTTTCCCTGCAGGGCCAAGCACCAAAGGAAGAAGAACCCCAGGAGGTGTCCTCCACAGCAGAATGGCAGAAGGTTCCGTCCAGAACCAGGGCTGCTTGCAGTGATGCAGTACCAGCTCCCTCAGTCCAGCTGGGGAACAGGTATGAGGCCCTGGTGACACTGGAGGAAGAGGAACGTGAGGAGGAAACCTCTGGTGAGGAGGTCACTCCGTGCACAGAACGGGCTGAAGGAGGCAAGTTGACCCAGAGGAAGAGACGCCGGGTACTCATCATAGGTGACTCCATCCTGAGAGGAACAGAGGGTCCCATCTGTCGCCAGGATACCATTACACATGAGGTCTACTGTCTCCCCAGAATGTGACGGAGATGATCCCGGCCCTCATCCTAATTACTGATTACTACCCCATGGCCCTAATCCATGTGGGTACCAATGATGTGGCCCGGAGCAGTCCAGACCGCCTGATGAAGGACTACCAAGCACTGGGGGGGCAAGATGAAGAAGATAAGGGCACAGGTGGTCTTCTCATCGATCCTTCCAGTGAGCGGGCGTGGAAGACGTCATGGGATCTGGGAAGTCAACTTGCAGGCTTTGGCTTTCTGGACCATGACCCTCACTTCAGAACAAGAGACATGCTTGGGTAGGATGGGCTTCACCTCTCCCCCAAAGGTAAGCGTATGTTCTCTTCCAGGTTGGCTGATCTCCTCCAACAGGCTTTAAACTAGGCTCGTTGGGGGAGGGGGAGGAAGAGGACCAAGGGAGCCACAGAACACCAGACCAAGAGACACCCACAAGAACAGCCCAGTCAAGTCAGGCGATGAACACAAGAAATACCCAGGTAAGAGACAGGGGCCCAGATAGTCCAGGGATTTGCGGGAGGGGGGGGTGTAAGGGTTGCATACACCCTCAGGAAGCCTGAAAAGCCTCTACACTAATGCTTGCAGTATGGGGAACAAGCAGGGGAAACCTGCCCTCCTGCTAGCTAACACAAACCCAGACATAATGGGGCTCACTGAAACTTGGTGGGATCCAATGCAAAACTGGGTGGTAAACATCAAGGGCTATAGGCTGTATAGGCGGGATAGAACAGGGAGGAAAGGTGGGGGTGTAGTGCTCTTTGTCAAAGAGCAATACACATCCTCTGCAAACAGCACTGGGTCTGAGGTAGGGCAGACTGAGGTGCTCTGGGTCAGAATATAAAGGGGTCGGGGGGAAAGGGACCTAACGGTGGGGGTCTACTACAGGCCACCTAACCAGGGAGAAGAGCTGTACCGGGAATTCTCAGGTCAGCTTGAGGAGGCAGTTAAGTCAAGGGACGTGGTCATCATGGGTGACCTAAACTACTTGGACATCTGCTGGGACGAGCAGTCAGCCAGGTCTGACCGCTCACATATGTTCCTAGCCGAGTTACAGGACCTCCACCTAACACAGGAGGTGCACAGTCCCACCAGGGGAAATGCCTTGTTGGACCTGGTTCTGGCCACAGGCCCCTGGTGAGGGGACTGTGGGTGCTTGAGCACCTGGGAGACAGCGATCATCTCCTGCCGGAATTCACCATCTAGAACAGGGTGTCACAGGCCTGCAGCAAGGCAGCAGCCCTGGACTTCAGGAGGGTGGATTTCAATGAGGTAAGGAGACTAGTCAGAGAGGCACTGGGGTCCTGGAGGGGAGGGGAGGGGAGTTGGGAGTCCAAGAAGAGTGGTCGTTCCTTACGGAGATGATCTTCCAAGTCCAAAGCATGACAATCCCCACGTGGATCAAAGGGAGCAAGTGTGCTCAAAAGCCCCCATGGCTCACCAAAAGCATCCATGAACGCCTCAAAGCTAAAAAGGAGGCATACACCCAATGGAAGGGATCACCAAGGAGGATTATACCTCCTTGGTTTGAGATTGTAGGGGAGCTATTAGGAAGGCTAAGGCAGAGATGGAACTGGGACTAGCGACCCAGATCAAAGATAACAAGAAGTCCTTTTTTAAATACACAGGAGATAAAAAGTAGGTACCAAATAATGTGGGGCCTCTGCAAGACATGCTTGGTAATCTGGTGGTAGCACCAGGCGACAAAGCTCTTTAACAGATTCTTTGCTTCTATTTTTCTGAGCAGGGACAGGGACATCCTCCCCCACTGGGATACCGGACGGACCCAGGGGAGGCACAGCCAGGCCCAGGGTCAGTGAGGAACTAGTCAGGGAACTTCTGGAGGATGTGTTCAGATCAGCAGGTCCAGATGATCTCCACTCCAGGGTGCTTATGGAACTGGCAGAGATCATTGCAGGACCACTGGCACAGCTTTACAAGCATTCGTGGTGCTCTGGTGAGGTGCCTGATGACAAGTAAAGGGCCAATGTGGTCCCCATTTTCAAAAAAGGGAGGAAAAAGGACCCACGAAATTACAGGCCTGCTAGTCTTACCTTGGTCCTGAGGAAGCTCTTTGAGAAAATTATCCAGGAGCACATCTGCAAGAAACCAGCAGGGAAGATTATGCTTAGGGGCAATCAACATGGGTTCATTAGAGGCAGGTCCTGTCAGACCAACCAGGTCACAAAAGCCTTGGACACAGGTGTTGCGGTGGACGTAGTCTTCCTGGACTTCAGGAAGGCCTTCAACACTGTCTCTCACCCCATCCTCATTAAAAAATTAGGCGTCTGTGGTGTCGATACCTACGCAGTCAGATGGGTCACAAATTGGCTGGGGGGCCGCACACAGAGTGGTGGTGGACAGGTCATTTTCGACCTGGAGGGATGTGGACAGTGGGGTTCCCCAGAGCTTGGTCCTTGGGCCAGCACTGTTCAATACCTTCATAAGTGATTTGGACAAGGGGGTGAAAAGCACTCTGTTCAAAGTCGCAGATAACACTAAGATGTGGGGAGAAGTGTGCATGCTAGAAGAGAGGGGACAGGCTACAACTAGATCTCAACAGGTTACAGAGGTGGGCGGATGAGAATAGTATGGGTTTCAACACGGACAAGTGCACGGTGTTGCACCTGGGGAAGAAGAACCAGCAGCATATCTCCAGGCTGGAGAATTCTCTTCTCATCAGCACAGAGGCAGAGAAGCATCTTGGAATCACTATTGATTCCAAGATGAACATGGGCCACCAATGTGGGGATGCAGTCAGGAAGGGTAACTGCACTTTGTCATGCATCCATAGATGCATCATAAGCAGGTCCAACGTGATCCCCCCCTCTATGCGACATTGGTCAGGCCGCAGTTGGAGTACTGTATCCAGTTCTGGGCGCCATGCTTCAGGAAGGATGTGGCCAGCATTCAGAGGGTCCAGAGGAGGGCCACTCACATGATTAGGGGGCAGCAGGGCAGGCCCTATGACGAAAGGCTATGGGACCTGAACCTGTTCAGCCTCCACAAAAGAAGGCCGAGAAGGGATCTGGTGGCACCTATAAACTTGCCAAGGGGGACCAGCAGGCAATGGGAGAGTCCCTGTTCCCCTGAGCACTACCAGGGGTAACAAGGAAGAGCAGCCATCAGTTGACGGAGAGTAGATTCAGGCTAGATATCAGGAGGCACTACTTCACAGTCAGGGTGGCTAGGAGCTGGAACCGACTTCCAAGGGAAGTGGTGCTCACCCCTACGCTGGGGGTCTTCAAAAGGAGGCTAGACAGTCACCTAGCTGGGGTCATTTGACCCCAGCATCCTTTCCTGCCCATGGCAGGGGGTCGGACTAGGTGAACTGCTTAGGTGCCTTCTGACCCCACCAAATACGAAACTATGAAACAAGGTCCTGGTCAATTACTTGGGCTCCTACGTGATATAGTGTAACAGGGGGGCCTCCTCAGGGTCCATCTACTGGTAGCCCCACCCGTTATGGGCCAACCGCCTGCCTTCTATCCTGCCATGCCTTGTTGTTAATTGTTGTTAATTAAATGGAAGGCTGCCCATTGTATGCCCCTATAACAGGGGCTGCTATCTGTGGCTCCATTCCTCTCCTGCACTGCAGCCCAAGCCTCGCAGATGGTATTTTTAAATTCCTCTTTATGTTGGGGTCTCGGCCACTGTGGGCCTATCCCTTTTTTTTCTCTAACTAGGCCTGTCAGTCAAAACCCCCCTACTAATCAGGGTTTGACTCACAAGCTCTAGCTCGCAAAAAAACCCCTCACTCATGCTCCTGCCCCTCTGTGGTGCTGGGGTTTACTCATCCCCAAATACCGCGCCCTCTCTGGTGCTGGGGTCAGCTCACCCCCAAATACTGCGCCCTCTCTGGCGCTAGGGTCAGCTCACCCCTGAATATTGCGCCCTTTCTGGCACTGGGATCCCCACACTGCAGTGGGCCCCCAATGAGGCCTCCTCCTTCCCCAAATAGCCTCACCCAAACCACCGATGTTAACATTAAATAAGAGAGGCAACATGCCTGCCTACTTTAGATGATCATGAGGATGGCTCAGGACATGGCGTAGTCTTCCGACAGAAACTGCAGCCGCGGCACCGTAGTCATTGGGAGTCCGCCTCCCTGCTGCCCCTCTGGCCTTCTCCACTTGCAGTTTGTAGGGTCCTGGCCTTCCTCTTCCTGTCACCTGACCGGTTGGAAGGGCTTGAGCCTTAACCCCTATTCGACTGGCCGGCCGTGACTGGAAGGTTCTGGACTTAAAGGGACCACCCTGTCTCTTAGTAACAGGGTTAGGGTTCCCCATTACATATGGTAATATATAAAATTAATATTACTGCTTCTGATGCAAACCCTACCTAACTCCTCATCAGAGTGAAAGCCTGGAGATGGAGTGTGAACAAGTGGTTAGTGCATAGGCCTTTGTGGCAAGACTCTGGAATTCTGTACTGAGCTCTGGCACTATCTTCAACTGACCTCAGCAAAGTCTCTTAACTGTGTAGTTGGTTTAATAAAAGATATCACATCTACCCAAAAACCTTATTTGCCTATGTCCTTAGACCAACACGGCTACAACCAACAACCCTTAATTGTTCAATGTCCATATTTCTACATCTAGAAGGCAAGCAAAACTTGTAAGTTTTATAATGTTTTCCCACTTTCCAAGTCAGCTTATTTGTGACTTCCCCAAAAATAGCACTCCTCACTTTTCATTACGGCTTGAGGCCTATGACACCCTACCCCTAAGGAAATGCTAATGAAACGTTGTTTATTGTATGTTGTTCAACTTACCACACTTCTGACATTCAAAAGGGAAATGTCCTGCTTGGTCCCTTCTAGTCCAGGGGTCAGGACTACCCACTAGCCTAACTCTGAATGTTCTAGGAGACATTATCTTCCACAACTTCTTTTGCAAGATAATTATAGAACTCACCATCAGGAAAAGTGTCTAGATAAACAGTCTACATTTTCCTTTGCTTAATTCAACACATTCTCTTATTTGTAATATTCTATTATGTACCATGACACCATGCTAATTACAGACCGCTGTTCCTTCAGAGTGCAACTTACATATTTCTACTTCCTGTGGACACACTGAATGTAGTTAGTTCCATAAAATGTGTGCCAATGCACATGTACGCATGCAAAAAAATTACAGAGATTCATAGGAAGACGAGGCAGGAAGGGAGCTTCAGAGATCATTTAGTCCAGCTCCTTACTCAAGGCATGGTCATCCCCATCTAAACCATTCCAGGCATATGTTTATCCAAACTGCACTTAAAAACTTTCAATGACAAAGACTCCACAGCCTCCCTACATAATCTATTCCTGTGCTTAATCATTCTAGGTGCATCTACACATGCTATTAAAGCAACGTGATAAACTCCACTGCAGTTGGCTCCCAGGTGCAACGTCTTGCACGTGCGCCTGGGACCACAGCAGTCTGAGATGAGGCAGAGTAGCCCCAGGCTGACAGGGGGCCTGAGGGATCAACCTTGGGCTCTGAGTGGCAGCGTCAGGCAGTGCAGGGGCATGAGGGTCCTAAAGTGCGGGGCTAGGCATCAGGTAGGCCCTGAACTTTAGCATCCTTGTGCCCCAGCTAGCCCTTGTCACCATTTACATGTGCTTTTCAGTGCATATAATTACCCCATTGTAGAACAGTACTGTCCCCAACAATACTATCCTATGGTGGAGCTAATTAATTTACTGCCCCCTAATACTGGCACATGTATAGACAGTGACATTTTACTGTGGAGCTAATTAGTCAACTCCTCAGTAAAGTGCATGCTTAGATGCACTCTCTCAGAGTTAAAAAGTTTTTAATATGTAACCTGAATCTTGTTGATTGCAGTTTTAGCCTATTACTTCTTGTCCTGTCCCTCAAAATAACCAGTCCTCCTACTCTTTATAACAAGTCTTTTTATATTTGAAGATGTATCAATGGCTCAAAGTTTAGTTGGCAGTCAGTATCAAGTTGAGTATCCCAGGGGTTGATCATGGGACAGGTTTTGTTTAATGTCTTCATCAACAACCTGGAAGATGGCCTAGAGTGCACTCTCAGCAAGTCTGCAGATGACACCAAGCTGGGGAGAGTAGTAGATATGCCGGAGGGTAGGGCTAGAATTCAGAGCATCCTGGAGAAATTGGAGGATTGGGTCAAAAGGAATCTCATGAGGTTCAGCAAGGACAAGTGCAAAGTCCTGCACTTAGGACAGAACAATCCCATGCACCAGTACAGGCTGGGGGCTGACTGGCTGGGCAGCAGCTCTGCAGAAAAGGGGGGCATTACAGTAGGGGTTAAAATGGACAGTAAGCTGAATATGAGCCAGAAGCATGCCCTTGTTGCCAAGAAGGCTAACAGCATTCTCGGCCATATGGGTAGGTATGCTGCTAGTAGAGCAAGAGAAGAGATTATTCCCCTCTTTTCAGCACTGGTAAGGCCACATCTGGAGTACAGTGTTCAGTTTTGGGCCCCCCACTACAGAAAGGATGTGGAAAAATTGGAGAGTCCAGTGTAGGGCAACAAAAATGGTGAGGGGGCTGGGGAACATGACTTTTGAGGAAAGACTGAGGGAACTGAGTTTATGTAGTCCAGAGAAGAGGAGACTGAGAAGCGACTTAATAGCAGCCTTCAACTACCTGAAGGGGAGCTTGAAAAAGGATGGAGCTAGACTGTTCTCAGCGATGGCAGACAACAGAACAAGGAGAATTAGGAAGAATTTTCTCACCAAGAGGGTAGCAAAACACTGGAACAGATTACCCAGAGAGGTGGTGGAAGCTCCATCCTTGAAAGTTTTCAAAACATGGCTAGACAAAGCTCTGGCTGGGGTGATCTAGTTGGGGATGGTCCTGCTTTAAGCAAGGGGTTGGACTAAATTCTGAGGTCCCTTCCAACCCTAACTTTCTATGATGCTATGATTCTATGTATGACATTCCTTCATCCTTCTCTTCTCTATACTCAATAATCCCAGTTCCTCATACATCCTGATTGCTAGACCTCTATTTTTTATTGCAACTCTCCTCTATACTATTTTCAGTTTATTCACATCTTTTTAAAGTGGAGTGCCCACAACTGGATATTGTAATCCAGGTGAGGTCTCACCAGTGCTACATCTCTTCCAATGATTTGCATATGACACTCCTGTTAAAAGATCTTGAAATGACCTGTTTACAACAATACTACACTGCTAACTCTTATTCTGCTTGCTGTCCTCTATAGCCCTCATGCCCTTTTGTGCAGTACTGCTGCTTTGCCAACTGCTCCCATTTTGTATTTGTGCATGGACCTAACAAAAAAAGAAAGATGGAATCTGGGGATTTCCTCAGAGAAAAGTCCTAAAACCTTGCCTACAATGAAGTGATAGTGCCTCTATATTCAGTACTGATTAGGCCTCATCTAGAGTATTCTGTACAGTTTTGGGCTTCACATTTTAAAAAGGACATGAAAAAGTTAGAGATGGTCCTGCGGTGGGCAACAAACATAATAAAGGGCTTGTAAATCATATGAGGAAAGGCTGAAAAAACAGACATGTTTAGCTTACAGCAAAGGTGTTTAAGAGGGGACATGATGGCAGTCTTCAAATACCTGAAGGGCTACCATAAAAAGAGGGGAAAAGCCTTTTCTCTCTTGCTGCAGAGAGCAAAGCATAGACCAATAGTTGAAATTACAGCAAAGTAGGTTTAGATACCAGGGGAAAATTCTCTGTTAGAACTGTGAGGCAGTGGAATAGACTGCCTAAGAAAGGTATTTCCTTCTTTGGTGGCACTCACAAAGAAGCTGGATAAGACTCTGGTCAAGTAAGTCTGTGCTTTGCATGGGTATTTGCCATGGTTCTGGATTTTGCTGGTTGTCACAAGAGGTCGAGAAGTAGTTTTTCCCGTCATGTTACTATATGTGCTGGGGGGGTTGTCCTCAGATGCATTAGGTCAATGCTTCCCAAACTTTTCCTCAGCGTGACCCCATTTTCTCAGCATGGCCCCTCACTCCCACCTTGCAGGCCCCTGGCCCTGCCAGTGCCCCTTACTCCCAACCCTCAGCCCCCCACCCATGCAGGTGCCCCAGAGCCTGGAGAGGAGCTAAGCCCAGCTCCCCCCGCCCCCCATGCAGGCAGAGCTCAGCTCCTCTCATGCAGGCAGCAGAGCTGAAGTGAAGCCTGTGGTGCGGGGGCAGGGAGGATGTGGGCTGCCTGCTGTAGGCTTGGGGCTCGCTGCCCTACTACCTTTCCCCTGGGGGGCTCCGCAGCCCAGCAGGCAGGACCTGGAGTGGGAAGGAGCGCTGCGCCACCATGGCCATCAAACTGAGGCACCCCCTCCCTGCCCGGAAGCAGCAGGAGTACAACCCTGTGCTGCTGCTGGTGCTACACCACAATGTGCCGCTGCTACACCACAGTGGCCTTTGAAGGCCATGGTGGTGAGACACTCCCTCCTGAGCTGGGTCCTACCTGCTGGGCTGGGCTCCTGCCCAGAGCTGGTCTGGTCCAACTGCAGCCCCATGCCCTGCTGTGGGCACAGAAATCTCAGGGGGCAAGTCCCCACTCTGCTGCATTGTCTTGCCCCCCCCCCACCTTCCTCCACTGCATCGCCTGTGCTCCCTCACCCACCAATGCATTGCCTGTGCCCCCTCCTCTCCATCCCCACAGACTTCCCTGGACGGAACTGCAGAAGCTCCTCTCCACTGCTGCTTGGCTGCTATGTGCATGTGTGTGTACACATGCATGTGGCATCCCCAGTCTTTGTTTGCCCTCCCCTTAGCCCCAAGAAGCCCTTTGCAGGCTGGAGCTCTGCCAGTCTGCAAGGGGAAACCTGTCCTTGCATTTTTCTCCTTTAAAGAAGAAAACATGCATTTTTCCATAGTGAACGGAAAACCCAGATCCCTATTCATCACAACCCCATCCATTGATGTTGCAACCCATTTAAGGTCATGACCCACAATTCTTGTCTAGTAGGTCTTGCACTTCCACTCAGGATCAAACTGATCACCGTATTTGGGGTCTGGAAGAAATTTTAGTCCATGGTTAGTGTGACAGGCCCCTCCTGACTCACCTTGAAATTACAACCCAGTTGGCTGAGCTACAATCAAGCCAGCCATCAACGTACCAAACAAGAGAACTCCACTGACTGGCCCAGGGCCCAGAGCCCAGAGGCAACAAGTTAAAAGCAGGGCTGGAGACAGAGGCTAGTGGGGAGTACACCAGAGCACTGAAACAGATCCAAATACTCTCCCCGCTGCCGGAAGAGACTCAGCGCCCAGAAAAGTGGCTCATGCCTGTCCTGCTGCCACAATGTCCAGAAAAAACCCAGATGCTCACCTCACTGCTGGAAGATGACCGGCTGCTTTCCCCAAGGCCAAAACACCCAGGAAAGTGGTGGACACTTTCCTTACTGGTGGAGCACCAGGGACCCAGCTGGATGCCAGCCCTCCCAATGTAGCCAGTAAACAGCTCAGCACAGACACAATGGGATCCCACCATATGCAGAGAGGACTGCGCAGAAGCATGCAGGTCAGGTGGGACTGGGAGATGGCATCCCAGTGGGACAGAATGGAGACAGTCAGGGAAGAACCCCAGTTACAGGGCACCCTGACAATGTGTGCCCAGCTGGTACGTCTGTGGGTTTGGAGCATGCCAGCAGGAGGCTGGTGGAAAAGTGAGCTTCACACAGGCATGGCAGTGACCACCATGAGGCAGTGCTATACCTGGCCCAGAGCCAAGATAGGAAGAACCCATGCAAGAAGGGCAACCTGCCAGGAGACACAGGAGGCTCAAAGGTCGGTGAGTAAGGGGTGCACCAGGCACCAAATCAGCCCACACCCAAGTAGAGTATTGCTTGGTGTAAAGGCATCATTTCCCTGGACCCTCAGGGAACCACTGATCATCACCTCCAGGCAAGTGAAAGTATATCCTACATAAACAACAAGTCATGGCAGGTGAATAAGCCCAGGTGTGATGTGACCCATGGGGATGGAACATACCCGTGGCCCATTGGCAACTGTGTCAGGTGTGAGCCTGTCCTAGTTAGATTGGTATAGTTTGTGGATGTTTTGGGCTTCCTCTGTAGGTATGGCTGTCCTCTTCGGATCTCTCAAGCATATTTTAGCAACTTTTGCAGCAGCAAGATACTGGCCACCCTTGTTCCCCTGCTTTATCTCTGGTAGATTAGATTGTTATGCTATGTGGTTATACTGGGGTTGACTGTGTAGCTTTACTAATAGGTTAGACAACAGATTTGCATAGGATGGTGTGGATAGGGATACTCCTATCTATGGTAACTACTTTGCTATAGTAAGTTACACTGACACCACAGTTCTTGGAGGCTGTGGTGCTATGATGAAATTCAAAGCATCTTGAACTACTTGTGCCAGGGCCCAAACTGGCTTTTGGCTGGCTCTGAACAAGAAAGGGAAGATGGCAAAGTAGCAGAAGCATTCACCTGTGCCCACTGTGTTAAATGCTTCAGAACCTCCAAGAACCTGGTCATATTTCTTTGGCTTTTGAACAGTACCCCACTGCTTGGTACACATTTTCAGTTCTAAGCTCTAAGCATCTGGTCTTGCTAGGGATGGCTAGAAAATGCTATTTAGAGGTTTGCTTTTTGGGAACTGGCTTGTAGGTAAAGTAGATATGCATTAGAACTATGGTCCAGGGGAATGGCAAAGGGTAATTGATTTCTAAAAGCCAGTTTGTGACAGTCTCCTTCAAAGCCCACTGTCTGTATAGCAGAGAGCCCTGGGCTCTCTGTTACTTTAAAAAGAGAAGCAGCCTAGCCAGGGAGTACTACAGGGCAGGCATGGCACTGTAGCCACAAGTCACTGGGGCAGTAGGCTACTGAGCAGTTAGTAAGTACCTGCAGGGTTAGGAGCTCCTGCCTAGGAGAAGCACCCAGGGGCACTGGGCAGACTGCTTTGCTGCTTGCAGAAAGACTTAGGCCCGAGGAGCTCACAAGAAGCCAGGCTGGGAGGTATGCTGGCCTAAGAATGAAAGAAGGTTTGCCTTTTTAAAGGGGCAGAGGGCTGCCTCTATTGTTTCATTTGTTATAGCCCAGGGTTCTTGCATTACATTACTGGTTCTACTGGTGGTAGAAATGAGGCCTCATTAGTGCTAAGATTTCATAGATTTCATAGACATTAGGGCTGGAAGGGACCTCAGAAGATCATTGAGTCCAGCCCCCCGCCCAAAAGGCAGGAAGTCAGCTGGGGTCATAGGATCCCAGCAAGATAAGCATCCAATTTGCTCTTGAAGGTGTTCAGTGTAGGTGCTTGAACCACCTCCAATAGCAGGCTGTTCCAGACCTTGGGGGCTTGGACAGTAAAGAAATTCTTCCTTATGTCCAGCCTGAAACGGTCTTGCAGTAGTTTATGAC
>NW_017728946.1:2718402-2768516 GCF_001723895.1 Crocodylus porosus | reverse complement strand
TTGGCTTTCCTGGTTTGCTCCCTGCAGGACCGGACCAGTGCAGAATAATCCTCCTTGGAGATGAATCCCATCCTCCATCCTTTGTAGGCTTTTCTTTCTAGCCTTAGGAGGTCTGCTAGGTCCCTGGAGAGCCAGGGGGGCTGCTGTGCCCTCTTGCTGTCTTTCCTTCGAGATGCAATAGACTTAGCTTGTGCACTGAGGATCACTCCCTTGAGAAGCAACAACCCTTCGTGAACTCCCCTCTCCCTGGGGTCACAGGAGGGCTTGACTGACAAGCCTCCTGGGCTTGTCAAAGTCGGCTTTTCTGAAGTCAAGTACTTCAGTATTGCTGACTGACTTGCCAGCTTTATGGCGGATGGTGAAGGTGATCAGCTCGTGGTCGCTGTCAACCAGCTTCCCATCGATCGCTAGGTCACCTATTAAGTCATCTCCTGTAGCCAGTACCAGGTCGAGCAGCACTTTGCCTCTCATTGGCCCATAGACTTCTTGAGTCAGGTAGAGGTCATCCACGCACGAGAGGAAGCTTTGTGGTCGCTCGGATTTTGCTGAGTGGTCCTCCCACAAGATGTCCGGGTAATTGAAGTCACCCATGACAACCATGGTTTTGGAGCATGCGGCCTCAGCCAGTTCCTGGGCGAACTCCTGATCAAGCTCAGGACTTTGGGTGGGAGGTCTGTAGCAGACTCCCACCATTGTGTCCCCTTGTGCTGTATTCCCCATGAATTTTAACCCAGAGGGTCTCCAGTCATCCACCCTGGTTGCCAATATCAGCTTGCAGGGACATGTAGCCTTCCTTAACATAGAGAGCTACACCCCTGCCCCTTTTATCTACACGATCCCTCCTGTACAGGGTATAGCCATCTATACCCGTGGTCCAGTCATGGGTGGAGTCCCAGCAGGTCTCTGTTATCCCAATGACATCATAATTATTTGCACTGAGCAGGAGGATGAGCTCCTAAGAGAGGGAGCAACTATAGGGGCCAGAGAGCCTGGTGCCAGAGAGGACACAACCACAGAGGGGCCAAGGGCCTGGCAGACAGGGGCCAGGCGCCTAGTGACTGGAGCAGACAAATGAAGCTAGTGCCTCAAAGCCAGGCCTGACTTCAATGGGCCTAGGTTAGAAGGCCTAGTGAGATTAAAGGGGCAGAGGCCGAGGAGGCTGAAGCCCCAACAGAGGGAAAACATACCTGTAACACCCGTGAGACATAGGGCATGGTAAAGGGGAGGATCTGGAGCTATGCAATTAGCCCTTAAGGCTTTGGGTTCCCTGCCAGGCACAGCCAACTACAGAGGTCCAGCCAGGGCCTGGGACCAGTGTGACTGAGGCCTAGCAAAGAGCAGCCTCACTATTTATTATATAAACCATCAAGGCATGGCAGATGAGACACAGGGGGCACCCTAGGGGCAAAGCAGGGCATGTCTTAGGAGCCACCAGAGGGCGTCACGGCCACCTTGGGACCCCAACGTGTTACAGTCTGACACAGGTAAGCAGCAAGCACACACAAGCTAGAAAACTGAAGATATGTACCATGCTGTTCCATAACATGAGACAAGAGACTGCTGCATTGGCCCCGTCACAGTGACCAAACTGCAGGGCCCTTGGGATTTCTGGTTTTGGTACAGGAACCAAATTAGGAGAAGACCTTTAAACCCCAAATTAGGATGTATGCATGTGATGGGCTTGTGAAACATAGGAATATGGTGATAGGACAGAATATGGACAGTATGACGACTACAGGTAAATCAATCAATAATGCACAAATATGAAGAGTCATCAGTGGGAAAAAAAAAATACAAAAAGAAGGATTTCAGAGCAGGGGAACCCAAGGCCACCATGGACAGAGGACATACCATCAGCCCATCTCACAAACCCCACTGGGGGAGGGTAGGCTTCAGCCTCCTACCTCCAGGCTGCTGACATCTGACATTCAAGAGAGAACCTCAGAGTGAAGCTCGTGTACAGACCAGATGTACCTTGACTCTGTGAACCCTCAGACTGGGAGGTATAGAATTGTTTGCATTATTCTTAGCTGCTATCACTGTATCAATAACATTTGCCTATTATCGAATAGAGAGAGGTCATGATCAATCTGAGGTTTTGGGTTCGCCCAAAGCAAGGTATCTGGGTCATAAATCCAGTGCCAACAGCTAGTGCACCCAATCAGCATCAGCAACCAGTTACTGTCTATGCACCAAGATTCCAGGGAATGTTTTACACTCTTCAGACCACAGCACATGACTCGCTGGCAACAACGAAAACAATTATTTTATAAATATTATCAATATCTCTCTAGACTCCTTTTTGTACTGCTCATAGGTTAAGATTAAACTTTATATCAGATCCAGCCATTCCAGTCCTGTTACACTGCTTTCATTTTTACACTGCTCCCTGGTCATGTTGCATACAGAAATCTCCTGTGATGCAGAGTGTGATTTGTCAATGCATGGCCTGAAACTGGTAAATTCTTCTATCTAGTTCAATACCCTGGAGGCCCCTTTACAGCTCAGTGTTAATTAGGATCATGCCTACTAACTTCTGCTCTGTTACAGAAAGCATCGTTCAGCTTTGTTCTGAGTTGTTGTCTAAAATGACCCAAGCAGGATAGGAATACTGTGCACAAATTTTGGGACATTCAAATTCACCCATTCTTCTCTCACTTTTGTGAGGAGCTCAACTAATCCTACAGTCTCTTTGGACAGCTGTAACTTTGTAGCAGAAGACAGAAAACACACTTGCAAGTGTCTGTGACATTCAGCAGGAAAAGTGCAGCTCAACAAATTACTTGCCATTGGTGTGCAAAGAAATGCATTAACCCCACAAAATACTACCTGATGATCTAGAGCTGGCACTATCTCTTCTATGCTGGAAGGATGTAAGAAATTTAGTATTGAAGCTTCAAACCCAAGGAAAACCAAGAAATCCTAAGACAAAGGGTAATGCACAGTATAGATACACATGCTGTGGTTAGGGATACTCTTACTGTGCCAAAGCCAGGAACATCAAGCGTATAGTCTGACTGCTGTCTCAGCCAGTCTAAAAGACTCTTATTTGGAACAGCCTTTTCTGCCTGGATGCTTGTAGCTGTAGCCGTTTGTGGAGCTGAGGTAGTGGTGACTGGCCCATCTGGGTGGGAGTTGCTCAGTGGAGGCTGGGTTTGATCCTGAATATCCTGAAGTGAAAGGAGAAGGGACAGCCCATTAACAATGTGCAAATGCATTTGGTTCAATTGTAGACCCAGGACTGTGGAAAATCCACCCAGAGGACACTCCCATAAGCTTTACTCTGCCAGAATACCTGGTGGTCCCTGAGACTGTTTAGAGTGGAAAAGATTCACTGCCTTGCCCTGACAGCCCCCCGTGTTGTCCCTGAAGGAACTTAAAGCCTTCTTCCTCTAAGTGTCTGCTGTTGCTACCTGGGTTTTTTCCTTTTGGGTGTGTGGAGGGTACCTACTACATCCTCCTAAGACAGTACATTTGTATCCAGTCCAATACTTTTCCTTGGGATCTTTAACCCTCTGACGGCCCCGTCTAGCATGTCAGATTTTAATAATGTTTAATTGTATTCAAGTACTTAAGGTAGTGTTTGAGTCTCTGCAAATCCCTCTGCAGGCCTTTCTAGGGCTGAATCCTCTTCTCCCTGATTCCAGCTATCATGGATAGGGCAGCCACTCAGCCCTGCTCTGAGCTAGGGTGGGCAGCAGGACTAGGTAAAGGAGAGCTGGATCATGCCCAAGGCATTTGTGCATTGCTTTAGGCCCTGATTCTGCCTAAGGAGTGAGTAGGGGTATATTTCTAACTACCTGCAGCCTTGTTTGAAGATTCCTCTCCTTCAAGAAGACAAGGTCTATCCCTTCCACATTTTTTCTCCTGCCCCGTCTTCTCCTCATGGCAGCATCATCTCTCTGGAGGCTTCCATTAACAATCTGTCCTGTGACAGGATGAATTAATCCTGCCTGAAGGATGCCAGACAAGTCCATGCCAAGGGAACCCTGGAGGGAGTTCACTGTCCCTAATTTGGGTGCACTTGTGTTCAGAGGGAAAGGACAGGCATTTCCTGGAGACCCATCAGAGGTTCTGGACAGGTCCACTGCTGAGTCCTGCCAGCCATTCAGCACTATGGGGGTGTGGGGGTGGGAGGCAGCTAGCTGCTCAAGACTTCTCTGTTTGACATCTCTCTCAATCTCAAATTCATACAGCCGCCGATGCTTTCCTTCATCT
Organism: Crocodylus porosus; assembly: GCF_001723895.1. Lineage (NCBI taxonomy): Eukaryota > Metazoa > Chordata > Crocodylia > Crocodylidae > Crocodylus > Crocodylus porosus. Next base: position 2,764,298 of record NW_017728946.1, on the reverse strand, counting down.
TTTGTAAAGGCAGGAGCTAGGAAGCTTTCCTGTGTGTGATTTAAATCCAAAAAAGTTATCACAGTTATTGCCTATACTGCTCATAATATTCAGAAGCAGCTTTTAAACCCAGCATAGGTTGGTGAAAGAGAGGCTTTGTGTAGCTAGGATCTGGGCTCTTCAGTACCTCTGTAGCCCTCAAGGACCATTTATCCCCTGGCCCAGCATCTAGCCACAAGCTCTCTACTGCAGGGACTGGATAAAGTTGGATTGCCTACAAAGACCCATAACCCAGAAGGAGTACTGCAGTTTAGAGAGCTGTAGGAAGCATCCTACCCTGCAGCTAGACTGCCTTGGTTCCCAAACACTGTTAGTGACAGGTTAAGGGGTCAGAGCTGAGCTGTCACTCACCCAACAGGACAGAAGACATCCCAGAGTGAAAAGAGGTTTAAAATAAATCCTTGGGTAGTACCCCCTTGGGTATACTTTTTGGGGTGGAAGGAGAGCAATTGCTTTCTGTTCTTGACTAAGCTGTGTTCTAGAGAAGTGATTCTGGAGGGACTTCTCCAGGTGAAAAAATATGACCATGACCACTTACGGAAATGGACTGAGTCACTCATATGGGCGGCTTTGGCACTTCCCAGTTTTATTCAGACAATCTCTGCATACATTGGGACACTGTGGCTAGCAGGAGACTGCTATGCTTGACCTCACTGTCCTAGAACAAAAAGTTCAGGCTTTACGCAAGTGCCTCAAATAATTCACCCTCAGGAGTGAGGCTGCTGGGCAACAAGGATATTTTAGCCTCTAGGAGTTGATATGAATCTAGTCACCAGATAGAGTTTACATGTCCTTGTTGGATGAAGACATGCCATTGTTGAACTCAGCTTCCATCACACACACTATCTGGTACATTGATAAAGTGCTTTGGAAAATTCCAGACAGTGCTAGGGGTGAAATGGTCTCTTTGCTACACTTTGTAATATACGAGATATCACAAACTGTAGAAAAATCAAGGTTCATAGGGAATGCGATGAAACCCACCCCCTGGCTGGGAATTTGCCAAATGTTTCATGCCAAGGCATCAAAGAAAGAAGGACAGTCTATCCCCAGGGCCTCAGCCCCTCAAATTTTGTACCTGTGAGACTAGTGCTCCATTGCTGAAGCTGGGATCAGGAACTTCTGAGTCAGTGAAGCTGTTCCTATTGCCTTCACTGCTGGTTAACAGTGAAGTGGGCATCAAGTTTTGTGTTTCAAACTGCTGGTTAGAAGAAGGCCACTTGCCCTTTAAGACAGCATGACAGACGTTATCTATGCGGTTGATGATCACTCGGTCCTGCAAACAGAATTATACAGATCAGCAGTGTGCCACCCACTTAAGTGTAGGCCTTTTTGGAGAGTCTAAAAAAGTAACTAAAATCCCCTCTCTTCACCAAATCTCTCTCATATAAAAGGAAAAAGGAGCCAATGCCTCAACATTTCTAAAAGCATTGGATACACATGGAAATCCATCTGCACACTATGTGTATGGGATGTTGACAATGAAATGTACCCTTGTGGTGTCAATTCATTCCCTTACAAGGTTGTATCTGTCCTCCTGCCTATCTACAGGTATCTGCTCTCAAACATACCCGGCTCTCAAATTCTGGGATGCCTTCATGAAGGTGAATTTCTGTAAGTATACATTATAAAAGAACACTAAGGACTAGAAAAACAGTACTTATCGTAACAGGAGTCAAGCAACACCTCTTACAGACCCCAAGGCACTACACAAACAGCAAGTAGCTCCCTACCAGATCCACTTTATGGTTGTTATGTTAGTCATGCACTGAGAAACAGACCTACTCATAAGCCACCATAAGGTGAAGCTGGAACTCAGGAGCTCCTGGTAATGGGTATCTGCTGTGACTGGAAGTGCAGGAAGCCTGGGGGGGGGGAGGGGGGTGTCTATTAACAATCCTTGGATCTATCAACAATAGACCCAAGGATCATAGGAAAAGCAGGCCAGGGACTCCAGGGACTTTTACATCATGTGCAGACTTCCCTAAAAGTTAAAGACAAGAGCTGCCTCAATTCCCTAACTTCAGCTCCTCAAGACAGCATTGTGAGGCTTGTGGGGGCCAAATGCATATGGCCCTATGTAATGCAGGAAGCATCTAACAGAGCTCTGACATCAGGAAATGCTGTAAATCTCAGGCTGAATATTAATCTAAAGCAAGACAGAATTTGGTACTGATTTATGAGTGCTTAAGATATAAGGAAAGTTAATTTTAAGTCACCTTAGGCCATTCTGAGAAGGAGTAGAGAGTCTTTTCCTGCAGCAACTGGGCAATGGTGGGTGCCCGACTGTCCTGAAAATCATCAATCTCTGCTGGAAGGACAGATGTGGAACTCTTGCTCTCCTCCTCCAAACATTTCTCTGGACAATCTAGACAGAGCAACAAACAGCAGGTAGTCATCACCATGAGTCATCATCTCTGTGCCCAACAGACATCCCAGACCCTACAGGGTCCCATCCATCAAGTATCATTTAGAACACTTTTTATTTTAAAAAGTTCAAATGCCTTTGTTTTCAAACAAGATGAGCAGGGAGCTTAGGAAACACTGGTGCCAGCAGCAGGCTGAGAGATACCCCTGACAATACAGGATGAAGAGAAGCCAAGAAAGCCAGTGGGGAAGTTAGTAGTTACCTCTATGGGATCAGGATTTGATTCAGTGGGTACATCTACATGTGAACTTAAGGCAATGGAATAAACTCCAGAGTAGTTTGAATTGCTCCTGGGCACAGCATCTACATGTGTGCTTGGGATAGCAGCAATTTGAGCTGGGGCAGAGCAGGCCCCTGGCTGGCTGGGTTGACCAGGCACAATTTACACCTCTGGTCACCATCTACACATGGGTTTCAGCGCAGTAAAGTACTCCGCTTTACTCTGTGGAGTTAATTTATTTATTGCACCCTAGTACTGTGTAGAGGATGAAGTTTACTGCACAGCTAATTAGTCTACTCTGTAGTAAAGCGCACGTGTCAGATAACTGTGATAGATCTGATGCGCTACAAAACTAAGCCCTTATCTATGAAGGAAGAATGACATTTTTCCTATAATATAACCTGAGATCCATTTGCTTCTCCTTCTCTAGCAAGAGAAGAATTTATGTTTTAAAAATAGAAGGGGAGACCACCATTTGACACTGTGGGCTAGAGTTGATGCTCCAGGGGCTGGCAGGCAGTAGGTGCCCCCATAAGTTCCCTATTCAGTTTGAGGAGCAGGTGCTAGATGGCCATGGGCATGACTGAGAGGGGAGATCTCAGTTATGTACCTTGTCTCCAGGTGTTGCAACTTTTCTCTCTCTCATCTTTGTTCTCGTGCTCATCTTGCTTCATTTTGTGCCCATGTAGTTGCTGGGCTGTACCACATAGTGCTTGCTCTGTGGAGTTGGCTTCCCAGTGATCCATCCCCAACCTGTGGGGACCTGTCTTTGGAAGCTCCAGATGAATAGCTACAGCCAGGTTCCGGACAGGAAGAGAGTTGAACACTTGACTCTCAGGCTGGTTTGGTGAGTGTTGTGTCAGGCTCTCCTGGTCAGTGCTGTCATCCTCCCTACTCCCTGGCTTGCTGACACCCTCTGACATCCCCAGCCCTGTGGACCCCACCTCACTGTTCACTTCTGGGCAAGCCTTGTTGGTAGCGGAAAGGACAGAATGCTGTTCCTCTAGTGGTAGCACATTAACTTGGGGCTCACCGTCAACCCTGGCCTCCAAGGAGCTTGTCACACCTTCCACAGTGTCTGCTGCCATCTCAGAATTATTATCTTCCTCCTCTTCATCATCATCTTCCTCACTGTGGCTTTGACTTGGCACTGATTTATCCTTTAGGCCTTTCTCTTGTTGCAAATTAATGAGCCTTTTCTCAGGGGGGAGTTTTATTTCATAGTTATGAAGACTTGGCCCGTATAGCCCTATGCTGATGACCCCCTCCATGCTGCCAAGTTCTGGTGACACTGCCCCTTGGGTGGCACCTCTGCCTTTCTCCTGTGGCAAGACTTCACAGATCTGTGCTGGAACACTTTGGGGTGGCTCACTCTCTGGGGCAGAAGGCAACACTTCACCTCCTTCATTTTGTTTTCCCATCTGGTCACAACCTATCTGCAAACGGTCCAAGGAGGTTTCTCTGATGGCCTCTGCCTCACAGCTGGATGGGTCCTCAATCCCATCTAGTTTGTCCTCTGAGAGTTTAGCAGCACTGCTCCCCATCTCTGTGCAACTTGGGCTATCCCGGGTGAGGGAGCTTTGCTCACTGTTGTACACCTTCTCATCATACATTGTACACATCAAAGAGTCTGCCAAAGAGCTCTCATCAGAGTTACTACCTTTACACATGAAAGTTTCATTGCTACCATCCTGAGGGCTGCCTTCTGGCTGTGAGATAGTGTTGTCCATGTTTTCTAGCTTGATCTGACTTTCTGCTTCATTCTCTGTGGGTTCACTAGTTCTTTCCATCTGACTATACAGTGGGGAGCCATAGAGTTTGGAGTTAGTCTGATATAGGCAGCACAGGTTTTCTGCTCCTGGAATCCCTGTTTGTTTATTCTGAGCATAATTTCTATATGCATCTAAAAAAGACAACTGTGGATCATTCATAATGTAGTAGTCAGTACGGTTCAGCCCATGTTTGGCTGTGCCAATCAGCAGGTCCCGGTCATGCTTGCCACACTCCCACCATACTGGAAGGTACAGGCTTGGCCTGCAGAGCTTGAGCCGCTCATGAAGCTGGGGGCACTTCAGCACTTGCTCTCGGACCTTCCTGAGAAGTTCAATTCGGTACAGCGTTCTTGCAGCACGTTCTTCAGTAATTGGCTCAACATACATCTCAGGGTCTGGAGGACCTGCAGCAAGGAGACAAGGAGGGACTTCAGTACAAACACACAGACCACAGAATAGCAACCAAAAGCCACGAGGCTATGTCTTACTGGCCTGCCTTGCTGCCATACTTTACATTTAGGTGGTCAGTTTTTGGATGAAATTCTTGTGTTGGAAGAATTTGCAACAGGAGCCTGGGAAAGATTACACCAGCCATCTTAAGGTGACAAGTCAGGGTCTCTGCTACATATTGCACAGAACAGTATATGGATGAAGAGCAGTGAGTGAGGATGTTGAGAGGATTATGGGTGGACTTCTATATCATTTAGTGGACGACCAAAGTATATATAGCTTTTGACTAATTCTGAGGTACCTGACTGAAGTATAGGAGTGATCTTACTACCCTATTACAATAACAGAATTGAGTAGTAAGAACATTTCTACACTTTAGTTATGCAACTCAAGAGTTGCTTGCAAGCTACATGTAACAGGGTGGTCTGGTCCTTTAAGAAGGAGCAGACAGCCCCATTGTAGAAGCCCAGCTGCAGGTGGTTAGCCAATGAGAGTATCACTAGCAATTAAAACCCCTCCTCTCCCCAGAGAAGACATCAGTGAGTAGCGAGCTGGGGGAAGGAGCTGTCTGTGGACAGGAGGCTGACTGGAACCCAGACAAGCTCACTATCAGGAAGGGGCCACACTTTGGTACTGGGCCATGGCTAAAGGGCTTCTCCTATAACCTGGAGAAGGGCTGAGAGTTTTGTCTGCTGGTTTATTTTGTTTGTTTAGTACAAAGAATGTGTTTGTGTTTAGAGGACTGGCTGAAACACTCCCAAGGGAGCAAAGGCAGCTTGCAAGATAGCAGGTGCAGTCCATTTACACTACCATACTTGTCTAGCTTCTGTCTTTATATTTCAAGAACAAAGATAGTTATTTAAACGGTAACAGTGAGCAATGTACGTTTCCTAAACTATATTTTAATTCTCATCCAGATTCCAGATTAACAGGGGCTGGGATTACAATAACTAAATTGGCAATGAGTTACTTTTCAACGTTTTCCTTCCGCTCATTTGTCTCTAACTGGTTACCATGGAGGGAACTCAACTTCGCCAACTGCAACAACAGTGGCAATCTACTGCTGGGGATTTCCAAGCCCTTGCTTCAGCTCCCTCCTGTGCTTTCTCGCTGAAAATAACACAGTAGCAGCATAGAAACTTCTAAAGGACTTCCTGGGGTCAGAGATATGCGGCACTTCATAAAGTTTGTGGGAACTGACATTTCAAGGAGAATCCTCAAACATGCAGTTTTGAGCAGGAATAACTTTGTGTGTCAGTGTACCCACAGTATTTCCTGAGGATTAATGACTCTGCCAGAAACTGGTCTGGGATGTGGCTCCTGCTTCTATTATTAACAGTAAATTATTTTTCATATTAATCATTTTTTACATCTGACTTATCTGTGAGTTGTGGGTGATTTGGCAATACTGAGGATATCTAGAGGACTGATGCTATGTGTATGAGCTGGCCAGATGTTTCCCAAGCGGGTTGCAAGCTTCCTTTCTTTCAGATGTGTTCTCAGTCTGTGATTAACTTCTTCCTAACATACAGTCCTTCTAAAGGGAGTTACAATATTTACAATATGGGCTTAGTTTGTATTGCAGTCTATCAGCAAGTAAGTGAAACAGTATAGCAGAGCACTTGGATCAGACAATATCCATGTGTGGTTTGAAGGATACAGGCCTGGGGCTCTCTGGATCCATCTGCCATTTTCATTCTTGTCAAAACTCAAAACTCATTTCATATATATTTCTTTTTACAAAGTGCATAGGAAGTGGGTGGCAATATTTCGGCTTGAAATGGCAGAGAAGGAAGTGACTGGGCAAGTTCCTCCTAAGTTATTAGAAGCAGGTGGCCTCCAATTGTAGCTCCAGGCAGCACACAGGCAGAGATGTGCAATTAGTTAGAATTTCATTGCTTTGCATCTACACTGAATACTCACTGTCCCTCCCTATCTTTGGCAGACAACCAGCTCCATCAGGATTTTAGGCCTCTGTTTTTAGGCCGTTTTTAAGCCTTTGTTGGTCTGCAGAGTTCTACTTGCTACTGTGCCACATGCTGGAAGCATTATTTCCACTCACCATCCTCTTTCCATAGCGGGAGACCACAGACATTTTTGCACATGGCCACAAAGCTGTAAAAGTACTTTTCTAGGCTCTCATCTGTTTTCTTCTCCAGACGGGAAATGGCTCGGAACTGGGTCCAGTCAAAGGCCTTCTTCTCCTGGTCATAGATGACACCAAAGGACGAGATGGTACGGTAAAAATCTGCTTGCTCCCTCCTGGTCCACCTGCAGGGTAAGGCAGGGGAGATGCAGCTACAAGCTACTAGACACTTTCTTTTAAATTTTTTATTTCCCGGTGTGTTTAATGCAGGTAAAGATTACTGTCTTCCATCCTCGACTGTGAGGGATTGCTGAAGAAGAGTACAGGTAAGTGGTGTCAGCCAGACAGCCCTGGGGGAAGGAGTTATCCAACTACCCAAAGAATAGACCTATGGAGTCTCTCTCATTGCTGCTTGCTGAGCTGCCTAACTCTGACCACCAGGAAACCTCCAGAGGCCATTCATATTTTGGCCTCTTGGATTAGACATTAATGAGATAACAACTGGTACCCACTGTGGCAATACTAACTTTTGTGATATGGTTCTTTGCTAGCAAAACTGGGCGGAGATTACCTAATTATATTGCACAACTTCGTAAAAAGCCACCAGCAGTAATGACTTATTGTGGGACATGTCTGCCTCAATGATTTAGAGCAGAGAAGGCTCAGGCACCTTCAGCCATATAAATTCGTAGCTGTTCAAAATGGAAGGTTCAACGACGTTTACTACAGCTCTCTTGTTCCATAGAGCTTTAAAAAAAACCCCCATCAGTAAACAATTTACTGACAAGCATATAATCAACTGTCAGGATAAAGGACCCTTTTTGGACAGGCACAGATTTTCTATTTACTCGCTGCTATAGTCACACCAAGTGGGTCTCACTAATTTCACTTACAGATATAAAAGGCTGAGAGTGTCTTTGGCAGGTGAATCATAGAAACACATGTCTAAAAGAGAGTGCAGGAAGCCATCAAGTCCACTCCCTTCTCAAGATAGCATGATTAATATAAACTGTCATACACAAATATCTGTCTAACTTTTGTCTAACACAGGGAGGGGCAAAATGTTCTGTAGGGAGACCTCCCAAATAACATTCACAAGGAAGCCTGGAGGATGGGTTTCATTTGTAAGTATGGTCCTGCCTTACAGAGAATGAGGAAAAAAATCATATAGGAAGGGGCTGGAGTTGTCTCCTTTGGTACATGCTGTGTTAAGAGCAGGGTGGCACACTGTGTAGATATACCACTGCATACCAGACTCATTAATTGACTTGTAGATTCCATCCTTGTTTCTGTGTGAACAGTTTAGGGAATTGGCATTTAAATTTATGGCATAATTTTTATTTTTAGTTCCTTCTTTCCATGTTGTCCTCTTATAAAAGGAGGAGATCACCTGATTTAATTTTATGGCAGCATAGTGGGAATGACAGAAAGAAATGCCATCTTACATGGCAGGTAATAAACAACCTGATGCTACCTGCTCCATATGCCAAACAATCCAGCAACAGTGTGGCTGGATAACCTAGGGTCATTGATAACTACAGCTATGTAGACTGCAACTATGATAAGGGTAATTAAACATGTTTTCGGGAGTAGGTGGAGGGATCAGGAAGGAGATCTACTCCTTATCTACAGAACTGTACATGTGGTCAGTGCAGTTAGATAGCAGCCCTTGTAAGAGGGCTACTAGACAGCTTAATAGCTGGATCCATGTTAGAAATCCCTCAGCTTCCTCCATTCAAACCCTCACCAGCCAGCAGCTAGAATAACTACAATAGGAGGCCAATTTTAGTACCAGTTTATATGTAACTAGGTATATTCCTGCAAGACCCATGTCTGATACATGTTATCCTGCAAGCCCAATTCACACTGGGAGCAGGATGGTGCAGCATCCATCTCTGGGAGTGTCGTGCAGCTTACAAGCTAATTTGTCTCCTTTGCTTAGATGAGCCAGGGACTGGTTCCTGGGGGTTTTGCCTAGATCAGGGGTGTCAAACTCATCTGGCCCTGCAGGCTGGATGAGAATCAGTAGGCCAGCCTGCAGGCTAGATAGGGACCAACCCCCTGTGTCATGTGCAGTGTCCAGAGCACTGAATCCAACCTGTGCGGTGCATCCACCACAGGGTCCAGCCCACATGCTGCATACAGCACAAGCTCTGTGATGACCCTGCATGCACAGTGAGCCTTGTGGATGCTTTGTGCAGCACACAGCACAGGGGGCTGGCATGGAGAGCACATTGAATACAATGCAATGCATGAGCTGGACCCAGTGTTGCACACAGCACATGGGGTCTGGGACGCATTTTGCATATGGTCCCTCACCAGATTGGCCCCATGTACTAGCTCTGGTGCTCACACGTGGCTTGGAGCCCACTGGACTGGCCCTGGAGCCAAGAAACAGAACTGGTCTGGCCTAGGAACTGCATGCAGCAGTGCTCCCTGAGCCAACCCTGTGCTGTGAAGCGGGATCAGTCTGAGATGCCTGGACTGGATCATGGAGCTCCACAGGCTGGATCTTGCCCCCGGGCCGTATGTTTGACACCCCTTGCCTAGATAAATAAAGGAGTCCAGTGATTCCTGGACAAGTCTAGATCAGCCATTTCACCTCCTAATATCGGCTTCATTACCTTTTCTGCATCTCCTTGTTCACTGGATCCATCTCAGTGGCTCTCCTAAACATCTCATCTTGCAGCCAGTATCCATGGTTACTTGGCACCAGGACCTCAGCTCGGGGGGTTAGCTCTTTACGGTTGCAGCGCTGGTAGACAGTGACAAGCCGTCGCAATCTGGCTGTGAGCGCGGACGAAACAGGCCAGCAGGATCTGTCTGAGTCGGAGCCATCCTGGGCTTCAAATATCATCAAGGACATTAGTATTTAAGTCATTCTGTGAACAGGTTGGGGATCTCTGCATATGTCCTGGTTGGCTCACTAAAGAACTCCCCTCTTCCCTTCCTTCCCAGAGCACATGGTAGCCTCCAGTTCCCAGGGCAGCTAAGGGTGGGGGACTAACACTTGGCTGAGTTTCTGTCCCCAGACCCTACTGGGCTGCTGGGCCACATTAATGACTTTTAGTTACTTGCAGCCTGTCTCTGTTACCAAAAGGGAAAAAGACTCCATCTCTCAATATCACTCCCTCATGGCCCCTCATGCTTGCTAACTGCCCTGCTCTGCCACTGATTCAAGGGTGATGTTGAGAATGCCTCTTCCTTGCTCAGTACCTCAGTTTTCTCACCTATAAAATGTGGATGATTATAATTACGGTTGTGTGTGTACAGAACTTGGAGGCTGCAAGGCTCTAACACAGGGGCAGGCAATTATTTCAGGTGGAGGGCCGCATACCGAGTTTTGGCAAGCTGTCGAGGGCCACATGAGTAGCCCTGCCCTTGACAGGTGCTCCACCCCCTGATCACCATCTTGGGACTGGAAGTCCTGCCCCTAACCTCTGACCTGTCCCTCACCTTGCCCCTGGAAGTATTCATTTGGGGAAAAGGGTTTGCCATTTTAGGGGGAAAAAAACAAATTATATACTCAATGTCAAATGCTCATAATATATTTTAATTTAAAAAAATATTTTTGTCCTGATTTGTGTGTATTTGTGCCGTATATACAGAAGTGATTACATAATAGCTCAAAATGCAGTCTTATTCATATATTGTGTGAGGTGTGCAGGGTTATCGGGGTGGGTGGATGTGGGGTTTGTGAGGAGCTGTGGGTGGGTGGGAATGGGGATTTGTGGGGATGAGTGTGTGGGTATGGTATTGTGGATATGGGAGCCACATGCTGCAGAGTGGCCAGCAGGTGGGCAGGAAAGTGGGGAAAGTGGCAGCAGGGAGCAGGGGGAGCGGAAGTGGGTGGAGCGCAGGGCCTATGCTGGTGTCCCAGGGCCAGCGCAGGCAGGGCTCAGACTGAGACGGCAGAAGCGCAGGGCGTGGGCTAGCAGGGGTTTCTGGAGCTGGGCTGGGCTGCCAGCAAGGAGAAAGGGGAAGCTGGCTGACAGCTTGGTGGCTTTGGGCCAGCTGCAGTGCACCTTGACTTCCCACTTTTTCAGGCTGCACGAGGTGGAGCAGCCCTTGTAGCACCCCTTGGGGCTGCCGGCATGGTTGTGGTGACTGCGGGGCTTGGCAGCCACAGCAGAGGAGAAGGATGACAAGGTGGACTTGTCTGCCGCCGCCTTTTCCTTATCGCCACGCTCGCAGTGGTGCTTGTGGTGCTGCTCATGGGAGCAGCCACTGCTGCCGTGTGCTCCCACCACACTCGGCTGCTGTGCTCTGCCTCCCTGCACGGCTGCTGCCACCAGCCCCGCACCCACTCCTGCAGTTGCCGTTGCTGCTGTTCCTGGCTGCCACAGGTGCCTTGGCCTGCTATGGGGATGGTGCCAAGTGCAAACGGCCGTGGTGCTCAGGTTTCCAGCAGGGGTGTGGCAGCAGCGGGGCAGCTTGGCTTTGTAACCCGGCAGCAGCTGTCTGCTGCCGCTGCAGTGAGGTGGAGCAGCCCTTGCAGCATGCCTTGGGGCCAACAGTGTGGTTGTGGCAGCCAGGGCAGAGGAGGAGGATGAGGCGGGCTCAGCTGCCACCGCCTTCTTGTCACCGTGCTCGCAGTGCTGCCTTCAGGAGTGGCTGCTGCTGCTGTAGTGCTCCCACCATGCCTGGCTGCTGTGCTCTGCCTCCCCATGTGGCTGCTGCTGTGGTGGTGGTCGTCGGCTGCCCCTGCCACCACCGCGCCCCTGCTGCAAGCCCAAGCACTGCTTACCCTGAGGCCACCTACAATCGGTGCTGCCCCCACAGCAGGTTAAGGCGCCCATGGGAGCCAGGAACAGCAGTGATGATGGCTGCAGGAGTGGTGGCTGCAGCAGCAGGTGCAGGGCTGGTGGTGGTAGCCGTGCAGGGAGGAGGAGCATGGCAGCCGGGCGCAGTGCAGTGGCAGCAGCCACTTCTGCAAGCTGCATCGTGAGTACCACGGCGAGTGCAAAGAGAAGGCAGCAGCAGCCTCGCCTGCCTCACCCTCCTCCTCCTCTGCCACAACCACGCTGGCAGCCCCAAGCGCTGCTCTGCCTCACGCAGCAGGAAGGAGCAGGAAGCCAAGGTGCACTACAGCCGGCCCAAAGCCGCCAAGCCATTGGTCAGCTCCCATCTCTCCCTGCTGGCAGTCCAGCACATTTCCATAGAACCCTGCCAGCCCATGTTCTGTGCTCCTGCTGCCCCACTCTGGGCCCCACTGATGCTGGCCCCAGGACACTGGTGCAGGCCCCGCACTCCACTCACTTCCATTACCCCCACTCCCCCCTGCCACCTTCCCCACTTTCCTGCCCACCTGCCAGCTGCTCTGCACCACACAGCTCCTGGCTGCATAGCTAGACTGTGGGAGTCAGCAGGAGCTGGGCCGGCCCTGAGGACTGGGGCGATCCCTGCAGTCCTCACCTGCTGCTCCACCCCCTGCTTTTACCTGAATTCCCCATGCCGGCACAGGCACAAACAGCCCCACAGTCCCAGGCCAGAAACCCCTGCTAAGCAGGGGCTTTTGACTGGGGGAGGAGGGAGCAGGTAGGCTTAGGTGGGCTCTGCTGTTGAAGGAGCCTGCTGTGGCTTCCCCTGGGTCCTACTGTCCCTGTCTCATCTTATGTTTGACAGGAGCCAAGGGCATATAAATATTAATTTTCTAAATTTTTTAAGGACCCCGCAAGCTGGATAGAATGGCTTGGCAGGCCATATCCGGCCTGTGGACAGTATTTTGCTCACCCCTGCTCTAACAACTGCTATTATTGCAAAGGTTTCCGCAGTAGGAGGCCCAAAGTGCTACTTAATTACCTTCTATCCATCATAAAAGCAACTGCCTCTTGTTAAAGGATGCATTTCAACTGCAGTTGTGAACTTTAATGTTAGTGGTAAAAAAGATTTCAATAGTCTGTGTTCCCAATGATCAGTATGTATTTATTATCATAATCTGTATTTCTGTAGGCCCTGTAGGCCCCTGTTATGGACCAAGAATCCAGTGTGCTAGAAACTGTGCACACATAAAACAACTTCTAGAGGGTACAGTCTCACCTGCCATATGGTCATCCCGCTTCTCAGTGGCCTCACCACAAGAACTGGGAGTCTCCTGCAGAAAAAGAGAGAGACAGACTTTCAAAATAATCTGCAATGTGCACGTTGTCTGTCCAGGGCAGGAGATGTTGCTGGATCAACTGACTACCCAAGCAAGGGCAGAAGGAGCAACTGAACAATGCATGGAATTCAGTGCAGTGGGATTTCTACCTGAGAGTGACCTATCATTGTGCAGCAAAGGGCTTAAGTTGGCTCTGGAGTAGCAAGAGGGCTACAAGGAGCACAAATCACAGAAATCCAAGAACCAGGAAAACCCCCTGGTGTTGAGCCTGGAAACAGGGCAAACCAGAACAGCTTATGCTGAATGGTGGGATGGCTGGACTGCTGCTATTTCTACAGTGATAGCCCTGCTGTTGCGGACATTTGTTGCTGACTTCTGTGAACCCCACTCACCTCATGCTTTGATAGCCCCTCCAGTTTTCCTCCACCACTCTCTTCCTTCTCTGCATTCCCTCTAGATCAAAAAGCCAGACAAAGAATTAGTCTCCATTAATCCCTTCTTCAACCTCCCCGCCAGATGACATGGGAAGCAGGTAGTCAACCAATGCTGTGTGGTAATTACCCTTTAGTCATTGTACTGCTGGCTGCTTTCCTATCAATTTTTTAAGTCCTAGGTCTGGCTCAGGAAGCCTATCCTGTATGTAACACATCCCTCTTCCCTTGTGGCACTGACCTTTGCCATTGTAGAACATGCTGAACATTTTAATCTTCATAGACTGTCTAGTACAAAGTGCCAGTCCCAGATATCAACAGACTGGACAAAGTGGTTAGGTTTGGGGTCCTCTGGGATACACAAAAACAGCGCCAATCGTGGTGAGTCCTGGGCTGGACCTATTCAGCTCTACAATTCCCAGAGCTCTCTGGGCCTGGACAGGCAACATATTTATACCAGTGTAACTGACCTTTATATCAGGAGTAAAGAAGTAGTAGACAGATAACATAAACCTCTATGCTGAGATAATTTCACCCAATTTAATGTCAAATTACTCCAAAAGAATCTAGGGTAAAATCATACTATTGTAGGCAATATGTGTCCACAGTTTGCCTTTTGTTCAAGGTGAACATACTAGGATTGGAGGACAAAGAGGGCAGTTGGGGGGGAGGCAGAGTGGTGGTGATCTTCAAGGAAAATCTTTCCCTATGAATATACCAGGTTGCCAACTTGTCTAACATGACGTGTTCTACCTCAGACTTGAAGCTGAAGCTAGACTGAGAATTCTTCCAGTGTGCCAACTACCTGGTTGCAAAGCAGATTCCCAGAGCAAGCTAGCTAAGCTTGTCTTAGAGGGGTGTTGTTGACACCCAGCTCTACTGTCTTGAGGGACTTCAACATCCATGATAAGGTTGGCTCTTCAGGGCTGGAGTGCAACTGAATGGCCTCCATGACAACCATAGTACTATCCCAGATAGTAACTGAGATGAGTGATAAGGTGGGGCACATGTTGGACCTAATGTTTTGCACCTGCCTAGATACAGGGGCTCTGATTATCAGGGCATTTTTAAGAAACCTCTGTCATGGTTAGATAACTATTTCTGTAGAGGTGCAGATCAGTCCCTTCATTGCCCTTGTCAGGGCAATGGACTGGCTGAGCTGGACCACCCCCAACAAACTCATGGATGGATTTTACAACTCTGGGGGACATTTCCACTGACCTTGATTAATAAACCTATTACCATTCCACAGATCAACCAGTTTATGGACTGGTTGATCTGTGGAATAGTACATTTACTTTGGCCACCATCTCGGGGAGAGTGGTGGAAAGGACTCCAAACAATAAATGGGGACCCCCGGGGATGGGAACTGTGCATAAAAAGAGAAATGAACACAAAAGTAACTCAAGAAAAATATTTACTGGCAGCAGGACCTGCAGTGCAGCCAGAGCAAGGAAGGAAATCTGAGCAGGTTGTAAGCCACGCCTTTATACAGCTGAAGCCGGCTGGTGACATCATCGGCAATCACCAGCTGGCAGGGATAAAATGGACCACAGGGGAAGATGGCGGGGGGAGGAGAGTGGAGCCACAGAAGACGCTGACGCCGGACGCTGTCCGGGATACTCCCAGGGAGGGAGAGCAGGCAGGGGCTTGCTGCTCCTGCAGAGGATAGCACGGCGAGGAGGCAGAAGAGCCAGAAGAGGCTTGCTGTGCTGGAGAAGGCAGGAACGCCGGAGGGATGGGAGAGCCAGAAGAGGCTCTCTACACCATCGAAGGTGGGAGTGTCAGGGGAACCCGGGGGGTGGAGGAGGTTCTCCCTCCGGGGCAGACCAGATGGGAGCAGTGAGAGGGGCTGCAAAGCAGGACAACAAGAGGCTGGGTGCTAACTGACAAGAGGCAGCCAGGCTCTTGGGGAGGTACTAGGAGGCACTGGAAGAAGGATATCCCCAACAGCGGAGAAGGGGAGCAGGGCCATAAACCACGCGTGGCAGAGTGAGAGGGGAGACTACGTGGGGTGAGGGGCCACAGTCTACCCTGGCCACACATCAGGCTAAACCCCAGGGTGGGGAACATAGAGAACAAGGGCATGCCATCACCCTAGCAGAAGGGCCGGGGAAGGAACTGTTCGGGCCCTTCTCGAATTAGTTGTGTTGGTGTTTCTTTCTGTTTCCCCTTTTTGGAGGGGTTGAGGAGTAGGGCGAGGTGGTGCAGACAGGATAGCAAGATCAAAGGTTCTTTTGCCCTCCATCTTTATTTTGAGGACATAGGCTAGGTTCTGGGACCCAGGCATAGGCTGCCTTGGGACAGGAGTGAATGATCTTGGGGGACTTATGGCTAACCAAGGAAGTTACCCCGGGGAGCAGGGCCTAGGATGGGAGAGGGCTACATAGGCCACCTCGCCTGGGAGTATGACAGTATTGGGAGTACGGCCAAGAAGATTCGGTGACCCACTGAGGGTTGGGATGAGGTTGGGGTGTAGGGGAGGTAGAGCCCCATGGACAACCGATGGGCGGACTCTCCGCCGCAGAGGAACCCTGGGTGGTTGCCCCCCCCCACTGGTATAACATTCAAACTTGTGGCAGGAAAGAATGGGGGAGGCCACTCCGGTGATAAACATCTACCTACCAGCCCACAGAAGACCGTAGGACGATCGCTACTAGCCACCTGGACCAAGGCTGCACGTGACTGGATGTTTGAAGCCAGGCGGGCACAGCCACAGATACAGTGGCACCCAAACATTCACTCCCACCTCTGTGGTGGCACAAATTTCTCTAGGATAGGAGGGAACTAAGGGATCTTAAATGGGAGGATGGGTGGTTAGAGTGCAGGTGTCTCTCATACCCAGGCTGAAGCCAACTGACTGCTGCACAGATCTTTTTTTAAAGACCCATGTCATGGCAGTGGCAGCAGCAAAGAAACTTTTCTTCTTCACTGCTATTGCACCTGCAAAGTGTTATTCAACAGAACTATTCTGGGGGCTGAATGGCCTGGCTAATGCAGCTTATCTCTACCTAGAAACAAATCTTTTTCAGTCTACTGTGACGAAGCTTGCCACCTATATTGTAGGCAAAATTGTCTGTACTCGTCATGACTTTGAGAGTATCACTTTTGCTGCAGGGTCAGTGTTTGGGGTTGAGTAAGTTCAGTCTTGTCCTGTATATATAGATCATTTTAAATTGCTGTCACCTACTGAGGCAGAGGAAGTACTTGGGGGAAGGAGAGCAAACAGTTATGGACATATACCCATCCTGATTTATAAAAGCCTGCTGGGAAAGATGGGTCACTGCTGATGAGTGTTGTCAATGCCTCCCTTTGGGAGGGCAGGGTGGCAAATATTCGTAAGTCTGTAATTTTTGGCCCATACTCAAGAAACTATTGCTAAATGCGGATTCCCCAGTTATCGCCCTGTCTACAATTTTTCCTTTTTGGGGAAGATCATTGAACAGGTGATTGCCCAACAGCTTCAGGTACATCTGAATGCAATTGGATTCCTGGCTCTCTCTCAGTCTCACTTTCATCCTAGTCATGGCCTTGGTTGACAATCTTTGCCTGGATATCAACAGGGGAAGTTGTGCCCTGTTGATCTTACTAAACTTTTCAGCAACTGTTAATACAGTTGACCATGAGGTCCTAAAAAGTGGTTATATGTCCTGGTAGGTATTTGCAGAAATGTTCTGAATTGGTTCTGCTCTTTCCTACCAGGAAGGTCTCAGAAGGTGGTGATGAGTAAGTACTTGTTATCCCCTTGGGACTTTTCCTGTGGGGTCCCCCAGAGGTCTGATCTTTTCACTCCTCTTGTTCAATGTGTATATGAGGCAGCTGGGTAAGATTATGAAGAGATTTGATGATGAAGAGCTTTCTTATTTGACCCAGGGCCCACAGTCTCAGTCCTTTCTTGGTGCCTGAATGTTGTTAGGGACTGAATACAGGTGAACCAATTGAAACTGAATCTGAACAAGAGAAAGGTGATATTGGTGGCCAGACTGCTTGACTTGAGATAACTGGAACACCTATTATTGATGGGGTTCAGCCTCCTTTAGTCACTCAAGTTCATAGCTTTGGGATGCTTCTGTATCTTCAGGTGAAAGCAGTAGGTAGAAGTGCCTTTCACCAACTCTGTAAGGTGAGATGGTTGCAACCTTTTTTTTTCAGATTCTACATTGGCTCCCAGTAGCTCTCCAGGTGAATTTCAAGGTGCTGATTTTGATCTAAAAAGCCCTAATGATATGGGTCCTACATACCTAAGGGTCCTGTTACACATTACACTTAGCATGCGACATATTTAGATTATAATAAGGATTAATATGACTTCAAAAGTTTTCTGAGCAGTTACACCTACTGTAGTATAATGCCTACTACAATTCAAATATAAATCATAGCACACTGGAGACTTGAACCAGTTCTTGTATGATTCCAGGGCTGAGATTGAAAATCAGCTGATTTTCAGTCTCTGTCCTGGGATCCCACCAGAACTAGTTTAAGGCTCCACTGCAGTTCAGGGGTATGGCATGCAGGAGCTGCTCTGTAGAGCAACCCAATGTTAGCTCAAAATGCATTAGATATTATGATCTGGAGAGACTCCTTGATGGAAAAGGCCTAACCCTACGACACAATGATGCCACTTAACATGTTCTTTACTACTTGAATGCTGGGACACTAGTACTGTTAAATGCAGTGAATGTGGGCTAAGTGTAATATGTAACAAGGCCCTAAGAGACTTATGCCCCATCACAATCCTTGAGGTCAATGGAGAACGTCATCCTGTAAGTACCATCAATGCACCCAGTCTGCTTGGCAGAAACATGTAGGAAGTAATTCTCAGCAGTTGCTCCACAGCTCTGAAACTTCCTCCCTCTTGAGATCTGCCAGAGTCTGAGTCTAGACATTGTTTGGAAGCGCTACAAGACCTTCCTATTATGGGCAAATGTTTAGCAAACAAAGCTAGCCTGGGGTATTGTTTAAGGGGTTTCTGTTTTGCATTGATATTCTAGTTACCTTTTAAGTTGTTCTGTTCTCTTTTTCATTTGACTGCTTTATAAATTATTCTGTTCTCTTACTGTAAGTCACTCTGAGCCTTTGTTGGGATGGGCAGCATATAAATCAAATACAATGATATGAGTATTAATATTTCTGCCACCTTGTGGTTAAGTCACTTTAATGGCTGCCCATTGTATATAGCTGGGCATCTGTCTGCTGTAGACCCCATTGTCTTTTAGATCCATGTAAATAAAACTGGTGTAAATTAATCATCTGTCCAGAACCTCTTTCTCTGTTGCCATAAATCTCCTCTCAGTGAACCACCTCCAGCAGTCACCTTGCTGTGTCTCAAATTATTCACTGTCCCAGGCAAAAATCCTTCTGCCAAAGTACAATATAACTTTAAGCAGTGCTCTGGAAATCAGTGTCTGGGTGAAAGGGCACATCTCCCTAACCCAAAGAGGAAATATAACTTAAGGGAACAGCTCCTACATGACTGAGTACATGCAATCAGTGCCAGCCAAGCCAGCACCCTCCTACCATCTCCCAGAAGAACGTTTGCTCACACCCAGCAGTTACTGGCAGTACCTTTCAGATGTCCCAGTGGGCTCTCAGCTTTTCATTTCTCTGCTGTTACCTCTGATGATGCCGATGCCACAAGCGCTATTTAATTCAAGGCCCTAGCCTTACTTGTGATACCACAGCCCTCATGGGATCAACTCCCTCTCCCTGTCTACCCACCTGTCAGCAGCATCCTGCACTCCATCACTGATGCCCTGCTCCGCAGACAGCAGTTTCTCATCTGGCATGCCAACCTTTTCCAGGAAGCACAGAGCTGGATCTGCTCGCATGGCATTGTACCTCTCATAACCTGGCAACAGACACAGCTAATGTTAGAAGGAACAAAGTAACAGACCAACTCTGAGAGCAAGCTCAGGCTAACCCCTCACTATGCCACAGTCTGCCTCACATGGAGTTCACTTTCTATCCACTTGGAAACCTGGCTTCTTGGGGGCAATTCTGACCTACAGAATGCAAAACATGTCAAATAGTCACTAACTAATCCCCAGCCTACTTGTACAGAAGATAGAGACACTGGAATAATTTCTCCATCCCTGAAAAACAGACAGTTCTGGGACAGAGCATAGTACCTGCTTGACAGTGCACAGCAATGCTATACTGCAGGAAGTAAGAAATTCTGCATCCAATGGGAACTGCAAGGGGAGTTTACAGGGCCAGAATGAAATTAGCCATAGTAGAATATGACCAGACCATCTGGATGAAGCTCCTTTGTCCCATGGTCAGGAGCTCAGTCGGATGCATCAGAACCTTGTAGCAGAACAGCATTCATCAAAACTCACTGCATGCTACTTTTGGGGCCAATGAGAGGGGAGGAAGAGAGAAGAGAGGGGGGAGGAGGTTGATTTCCTACTGAATCGCCTGCAAGGGAAGGTAAGTAAATACCATGTTTGAAAACACCGATGAGCAGTGATTTATCAGCCTCAGCATTCCACCAGTCCACAGGGATCTCCACATAGTCAATATCTGGCAGCAACACGTCCAGTTCCCTGTGGAGAACAGGACATGAGTGCACATTCCTCCAAAGTGCCTGGGGACCCCTCTGCCTGCAAAGAGCTACAAGTGCCCTGTAATGCTAGGTGGTTGGAAAAGCATTGGGGGCTAGCCTTCATATGGTTAGCATTTTGGCAGATGGCAACTGGGAGTGAAGTACTGTCTGGGCTGTGTGCACACCAAAGGGCATGTGACTGGAATCTAACCTGCCACTGCACTAGCTGAACCTTGCTACTGGCTTCCACTGCACACACAAAGGTAGCCTGATTCTTCACTTTCTAGAGAGATAACAGACTTTGGCTGAACTCCCTTAAGCGGTTAGACAATGGATTTTTGTATGATAGTTTGGATAGGGGTGATCCTGCCTCAGGCAGGAGTTTGGATTAAATGACCTATGGAAGTCCCTTCCAGCTGTACTTCTCTATGAATTCCGTGACAGTCAGGATGACCAAAAAGCTGTCTCGAATCAAATGGCTTCTGCTGGGCAAAATGTGCCCTAACTCCAATACGGCATTTACAGACATGCTCCAGAAGGCGGTGGGGTCTTTAAAAACATCCAGAGCATCATGTGGCACTGGATGCTCCCTGCACTGAAAAATGGCAGGGAGCCCTTTTTCCCTGCACTGAAAAAGTATCCCTGCACTGAAAAATGGCAGCAGGGGCACTTTAACCAAAGCTCGTCAAATGAGCTTTCCTTAAAGAGCCCCTGCCACCATTTTTCAGTGCGGAGATGCTGATATACATGACACTGGAGACTGCTGGAGAATGGTAATTACCATGCTCCAGTAGATTTGAGTAATTGAATCTGCTCCAATGCGCTGCAATGACAGCACACTGGAGCAGCCTCTCTGCACATGTATAGGAGCCTATAGTCATGACAGACTAGAACCAAGGAAAAGAATGAATTTGTCACGGGTCCTTTATGGCAGATCACAGCCAGGACCACATGCTGCAAATATCCCCATCAGAGAGTTGCAGAGACTCAGACTGGCAGCAACTGGGCAAGGCTCATAATCTAGCACAGCAGAATTCTGGGAAGGCAGCAGACTTGGCCCATAAGGAAAATTGTGGTTTTCTGACTGACTAAATGGCAGTAAAAGGGCAGGCTCATCTAGCTAAGTCCATTCTGCTTTTATCTGTGCCTCACACTTTTGGCTCCTGTTAGATTAGAAGTCACTGAGTATCTCCAGAGCAATACCTAGACTTTCCCAAACCAGTATCAATTTGGTAACTTCAGGTGCTGCTGATCCAGAGTCCATTCCAGTCATTCCTATCCTCAGTACAGGGCAGTGAGCACACTGTCTAGCAGGCTATTCTCCATGCTGGTATGAGTGATTAGATTGGGTACATAGGTTGGTTTATAGGTCTCCAGTTTTATATTAAAGATGACGGTTTTCAGCTGCATTTATGGGATCTATATTATTCATGATATAACTCATCTCAGACTTGGCAACAACCTAGAATGGAAGCAATTCCAGCCAGCTGAGTTCAGATTAGTGTGTGCCTGCATATGCATGCCTACATAGTCTTGTGGGAGTACACATGGGTGTGTGCATGAGTGTGTGGGCATGCATGCATGTCTGCACACTTACATGTATGTGTCTGTGTGTGTATGTGTGTGCATACTAGTATCTCAAGATGGTTCCCAACAGACAACAGATGGTTCCTGGCAATTTTGCAGGAAGCAGAGATGATGGACCCTACCTAAAGAAACACAGTCTCTCCCTCACTAGCTCTACTGCAGTGAATTTCTAGGCTGCCTGAGCAGTTCACAGAAACAAAATGGCCTCTATCTGCCCTTAACTGGGCCCAAATGCTAGGTCTCAAGCCTGCCAAGGTGTACTCAGGCAAAGCTACCACTGAAGAAGGTATATCCACACAAAAAACTGCAGGATTTGGTTTCACAGACTGTCATGTGATAGCCACCACTTCTGTGGACACAACACCACTGGTGACTGTTGAGTAGGCAGCAGTGAGGATATCTGCACAATTCTGCCACTCCAAAGACCCAGCAGAGGGTTACCACAGCTAAGGCAACAGGTGAAAACACTGAAGCAGTAACACTCTGGCTGATGTGTAAAGCAAAATGTAGGATTCTGGGGAGTGTCATACCTGGCAGGGGTCCCTTCGAAGGCTTTGACAGCCGCCTCCCCTAGAACTTCGGCTTTCAGGTAGTACAGCATCCGCACCCGCAGCAGCACCCTGCCCAAGGAAAGGGGGCAGGTAAAGACATGGCTACAATGCAAGCCTTGCAGCCAGCAAGGTGCACAGCCTCTACAGACAGCAATGCAGTCTGCAGTGGCCACACCCAGAGGCAAGAAGTCATGGAAATGCTCAGCTGTTTGTACCCCCTGCCAGACCCATGAAATTCTATGTTAGGACAGAACTGACAAGGGCCAGCTCTCCTTTTCTCAACAGAACAATTAGAGGCTCAGTGAGGGTGACACCTCTGCATGGCCAGCCACCCTTTGTATGATGGGTGTTTGTTGCACTGTACAATGCTGCAGAGCACTTAGACCTGTTGGCTTAAACCAGGAGGTTGCAACAACTGTAAACGTGGGGACAGGAGGTAGGCCCTAGCTGCACAGGTGCGAGTTGAAAACAGGGAGATTCTTGAACCAGTTCAGCAGACTGTGGGCCGGACTCCTGCAAACCTCATTGTATTAGCCCTCTAAATTTTACAGGCTTCAAAAATCAAGATATAGTCGACAAGAAGCAGGGAACGAGCAAGCTAAGCACCTGCCCACACAGCCCAGCATCACTACACAGCAACAGCATGACTTACTCCAGTGAAGAAGGCTGAGGCAGACATGCGCATGGAGAAGGGCTCTCAGTAGGAGCAGGGGAGACAGAACTTTCAATACATGAATGGAAGGAGGAACTCTTTCCTCAGTATCTCGTGAGTCAGCTCAAATCTGGCCAAGGAGCAGGGATATAAACAGCTCTTGGTTATTTATTTTTGAAAGAAAAATGCCTCTCTGATCTTCACTGCAAAGAGCCATGCTGTTCTGGGGCTTGCCCCACTGTGCCACAAGAATACACCCTGCTAGGTTATGACCTTTTGTTATCCTCTTCCGTTCTGGCCCCATTAGGAAAAACAGCAGTTCCCAATAACTACATAACTTTGCAATTTGATGCTGCTGCTAGCAGAGGCAGCTTAAGAATCATAACAAAACCTTTCCTTACAGCTGTGACAAACAAGAAAAAAAACAGCTCCAGGTGCAGCCAGGCTGCTGACTGAGTTCTTTCCAGCACAAGCAAAATGGAAGCGGGCTGGAGAGGCCTGCACAGGATGCAGGCTGCTAGCTTTCAAACATCATTGTACATCACAGCTTAACATGCTGAGTTTGAAAATCTTGTTCAGTGCTGGCTCAGTGCTCCCTCTAGCACTTTCTGCTAAAGACTGCTTAAGTGTAACCTACATCATCCTTTATAGGCATAACAATGCTGGCTGGGTGCAGCTCTTGTCCTCCAAAGGCACAACTGTCTGGGTGCACAACTGGGTGCACAACTGGGTGCACAACTGTCCTCCAAAGGCTTAGCCCAGAGGGTGCACTCAGCAACTGAAAGCTCATGGCTTGGCTTCAGGGTTCACATACTCACTTGTTACAGTGCTGTTTCAGGTGCTTCTTATAACTGTCATCATGCAGGACTATTTCAGGGTTGCAGGTTGCAAGCCAATCTGCATTCTTTATCTCAGGGAGAAGCATCTGGTTTTTGGTCTTCTTCCCTTTCCTTCCTCTGGGCACAGGGGCAGACAATCCTGCAAAAGCAAGAGGGAGAGATTTACATTTCTGCTGGAGGGCTGTTACCACCCTGATGGGTTTCTGATAAATTCAAAGGACCAGACACCAAAAGGACACAGACACCAACAGACAGGCAGACACTGGCAGCACAGTCTGCAACACAAAATCCAGTCTTGGTAAAGTGCTTTGCCACCCTTGTCACAGCTTGTGTGGGAGTGGGCAAAGCCAAGGAAAGGAAGGAAGTGTCTTAAATATGTGCAGATGTAAAATAATGTGAGAGCTCTTGCCAGAGAATTTGTATTAGGCCATGTCATGTTTGCCCTTTCCCAGCTGATTAAGTATGGGGAAATAATAAGTGCAGGGTACAGGCCAGGCAGGATATGCTGCTGACCGTCACTGCTGTAAAGCACATATCCTTTTATTGCCAGGCAGCCTGAACATCACGGATGTCTATGTAGGATAACCGTGAATGTGCTAGGGCTGGACGTGGGATCCAACATGTGAATTGTGGCTAATGACGCCACACCCAGTCACACCTTTCCCTCCTCCTGCATGTAACACCCATGCATCTGGCAAACACAGGCCTAGTTATTCCTTTCCCACTGGCATTACCCAGACCTCTCCCCAACATACACTGGCACACATGCTAAAAAATGCAACTCCAAATGCCCCATTTTACTGTGTTGCTGAAACCTGGATGATACACAGAGCCTCCCACTACAAACAAAGACAACACAGGTCAGGCTCTGATTTCAGCTCCATAGGGACACGAAGCTAATAAAGCTATTTCAGGTTTATAGTGATGGGACTAAGATCCAAGATTCTGAGAAAAGAATCTAGCTGTACACTCCATGTCCAGGCCTGCCCAAGATCCTTACACAGACTTCAGGAAGGTCTGTACCCACTATCATATACCTGGCACTCATAGCCACAACTGCTTCTATCCACCAAGCCCAGACTTGTGATGTGAAGGGGGTTGGAAGACTCTTCACAGACTGCTTTTTAAAACCCCTGCAATATTCCCTTATGTTTTCAAACAATATATTCTTTGCAGTTTCTTCTTCCCACCAAGTGCCTGTAATCCTGTATTGTTTTTGCTCAGATGTTGTCCCTGCTAGCACAGGACCATCTCTTTCAGTGGCTTTTCACAACTTTTCCTACCCAGGCTACCCTAACAGAGAGTAAATACTGCTGCATACAGTCCTAAGAATGCAGGAACATTCAGTAAGATATACATTTGGAGCTTCAAAAGGACCAATTTCCCAATGTTCAAAGCAACCAGCAGTTTTATTGCTTAGGAAAAAAAATTAAAGAGGGAAACATTTACACAAACTGGCCCAAAAACCCAGTTGAAGGACCTCCTACAGTAGGGGTTGGCAACCTTTTTAAGGCAGGGGCCAAAACAACCTGGCTGTAGTCCAGAATAGACTGTGTGGTTTTGGTAGTGCATCAAAAGCAGCAAGGGGGCTTTGCCTGTACCTGTGTCAGGGCCAGACATCTGGAAGCAGCATCTGCACTGCTTTTTTCCCAGGCTCCCTCTCCCTCCCTGGCTGAGACAGTAGTACAGCATCCAGACAGAGGGGAGTTGCACTACAGCTGGGCAGTTGGAAACTGCACCTATTATGCTGCCACCACTTCTCCCCACCTGCAGCACAGGCACAGCTGGAAGTTGCATCTTGGCTGCTGCTTCTTCCCATCCCTCCCTCCACCCAGCTGCAGTGCAGGTGTAGCTGGAAACTACCCAGCCCACAGTTCCTCACCAACCGGAAGCTGTGCCTACACTGCAGCCAGGGAGCAGGGGGCAGGGAGAAGCAGTGATGTGGGCATATCTTCCAGCTGCCTAGACCCAGCACAGTTGCAGGCAGAAGCAAAGTGTTTCACTTTCACAGGCCAGATCCAGTGACTTCACAAACCTTATGCTGCCAACCCCTGTTAGAACTGTGTTGTAGTAGGACCTAACAGGTCCTTGGAGGCAACAAGAGTTAAGGTTGCAGATAAGAAAAAATGGTGGGGTAGTGAGGAAGGAGGACAGGCTACTTCTACCTGGTTAAATGGTGAGAATTCAACAACATGGATTTTCATATGGTTAAGTAAAAGGTAAAACAAAATGACAATGGGCAAGATGGAGGGAAATGAGTGGAACAGTCTGTGTAAAGATAAAGGAAGTAACCAGTAATTGGAGTTCTCTGAGATGAATTGTCCATATGCACATTCTCACATGTGGGTACAGTCAACTTCTGAGCCTTAGATCACAGAACTTTTACCTTACAAGTACTTGTACAGGCCACTCCAACTACTCCACTCGGCCCCCATCTGTCTCCACATCAAATGGACTGAGTGGAGTACAAAACCCATCTTCGTTTTCTTTTAATTAGAGAGTCCCAACCAGGCAGATTCTGAGTAAGAGGGCAAGAAGAGAGGGGCTCAAATGTATGCATGGACAACACATCTCAAAGAACTCCAGTTACTGGTAACCAGTTCTTTTCTCCTTCAAATAGTTGCCTGCACACACATTTCCATGTACAGGTGACTCAAAAGCAATGCCTACAACACCTGAAGATGGGATTAAGAGCTTCTTTGTGCAAAGACTGACTAGAGTGCCACTCTACCAAAGGCAATGTCTCTCTGGGAGGCATCCACAATTGCATACTGCTGAGTCAAAGTGTGGGCCAAATTCCAAGTCAGTGTCCTGCAGACGTCTGATGTGAAGACTCCATGAAGAGAGGCGGCAGATGTAGCCTGAAGTCTGGTGGAATGCACTTGACTTATAAATAGGTGATTTACCTTTGCCAATTTATAGCAGAGTTTAATGCAACTGGAAAACCAGTTGAAGAGTTTTTGAGATGAAAGACCTCACCAATAGACTTCTCAGCTATGGCCATACACAGGCATGGAAAAGGGTCTGACTCAGTATAGATAACAGGCAAGAGCTCTTTTCAGGTCCAAAGTGTGAAGGGCGGCTTTAAGTTCCAAAGTATGTGGCATAGATAAAAAGACTGGGAATGAAATTTGCTGACTGTTGTGAAAAGCACAAACAACCTTCATCTGGAATTTGGGGTGGGTATAGAGAATCATTTTGTCTGAACAAAAGGCTGTATACAAAGGAACTGCTATTAGGACTTGGTTGTTACCAACTTGTCTGGTACAGGTGGTCACCAGGAAGGTCATCTTTATAGACAGATTTTGGAATGAGTAGAATGTCACTGGCTTGAATTGTAAGTGCATTAGTACCATAAGAATTAGATTCAAGTCCACTGAGGAAATAGGTCCTTCACACACTGGAAGTCCTAGATTAGCCTTTTTTGAAATTTCAGCATGACAGGGTAGGAGAAATTTGCTGGCCCTCAATCAGGAGGTGAAGCAAGGAGATTGCTGCTAAATGAACTTTACTGAATTGAACAGATCAGCAGTCCTCAACTCCAACATTTAGCCTGAAATATTTGGGACTGATGATAATAACAAAATCCCTTGCACTATGAGAAGAATCTGGAACACTTTTGCAAGGTAGGTACATCATATGGAAGTTTTCCTGATTCGTATTCTAGGGCATTCTTTATGGGAGTAAAACAGGAACAGTTAAGCTAGAAGCATCTAGGTGGTCAAATGAAACAAGTACAAGTTTGGGTAGAGTAGTGTGCCATTGCCTTGAGAAAGCAAGTCAGGAAGAAGAGACAGGAAACACTCTTCTCAGCCAACAAGAGCAGAAATCCTGGAACAAGGACTGCCTGGGACAGGTTAGTGCTATCAGAATTACTTGACTTTGGTTTTTCTGTACCTTTGTAATAAATCATGGGATGAATGGCAGAGGGAAAGGTCTTGCACTATGATATCAAGAATGCACTGGAGAGGAAGCCTGGCCTGAAGCCTGCCCTAGAGCAGAAAAGATGATACTTTGCATTCTGATCCATCACGCCCTATTTTCAAGTAGCCTCATGCTAGGAATAGCTGTGAGAGAACTGAATTCTTGATCTCCTACGGCAGTAGGTTGGCACGACCTTGTTCAGATCATCCTCTGTTACATTTTCATGACTGGCCAGGTGACCAGCTAACTACTGAAATGTGGATAATAATGTGAATGCACCAATTACCACAGTTGGGCAGCCTCCTCATTGAGCAAAGAGAACTTTATGCCTCTCTGCTGGTTTCTATAATAAATGGATGTAGCATTGTCCATCGTTACCTGCAAATGGCGGTTCTGAATGGAGGATAGGAACTCTTTGTAGGCCAGGATGAGCGACTATGCCAGGCAGACCAAAGCTCCAAATTCATGGCACTGGCCTGACATCACCCTATCCAACCTCTTTAAAAGCAGCCCTTGGGGGGCACTGATCTAGGTTTTTCCAGATGGTCCTCACAGAACTTTTTCAACAGACTGAGGGCATGGATGTTTCCTGCTGGTTCTCACATGTGATCTTCAGGCCTGTAACCTTCCCCGTCTACTAGGTAATACAGCTTTTCCTTGTTTCCATTTTTAGTCTAAAATCTCCTGGACCAGATATTTTTCCAGACCGTGCTCTGTTACTAGAGATGGGGCAGGTTGGGTCCAATGAGGAGATGATTTTTTTGTATATGGCTTGAATAGTGATATGTGAAATACCACATGGATTTTTAGTGTCATGGGGAGTTGTAGCTCAAAGGCTACCACATTGATTTGCTGGGTTATGAAGAAGTGGCCAATGTATCAATGTTCTAGCTTCTGTGGAAGTGTTGATATTATAACCACACTTTCTGTCCTGCTGAGTACGGGGGGCCTTGCTGTCAATGCTGGTCTACCTGTTGCTTATTGGCCTCTTTTGCCTTCTCCACACATTGTTTTAATTCTCCCTGGACCTTATGCCCATGATGTACCCAATCTGTGGCTGTGGAGTTGTCAGAATTAGAGGGTAAGGTAGGATATAACTGGGGGATGAAACCCATGGTTGGCAAAGAATGGGCTTTGTTCTGTTCAGGTATGTGTGGAATCATTATAAGCAAACTCCATGAGTGCTAGTAGTGGAACCCAGTTGTCCAGAGTCATTGCTTCAAAACCTGTTTGATTCTTTTAGCTTAGCCATTCATTTGGGAGGTGGTATGCTCATGAGAGCTGACTACAGAATCCCAATAGGTGCAGGGCCTTGTGCCAAAATGGGAGATGAACTGAGACTCATGATCAGATGCTTTGCAGTCCAAAAGACTGTGGAGACTAACTATGTGGTCTAAATATAGGTGGGAGTGTCCCTGGCCTGAGGGAAGGCCTATGAAGTGGGTCATTTTAGTCAACTGGTCTGTCGCCATCAGGATTTTAGAGAAACTATTTGATATGGGTAGTTCTACAATAAAGTCCAAAGAGATGATGGAGTGGGAAGGTACTGGAGAAGTCCACAAGGTCTCTGAGTAGGTCTCTTAGTGTGGATGCAAATATCCCATGAGTGGACAAAGACCTGCATTGTCTTGTACAGCCATGGCCACCAAAACTAGCAAGAAATTAATTAACGGGTCTTTTTAATTCCAAGCTGGTCCATTAATTGGGAGTTGTGGGTTAGGCATAGAACCGTGAGTGTAGCTTGACCTGGGAGCACACACATCTTGCCCTTAATAAATATAATCCCATTCTAGACCCAATGCAGTGGTTTTGTGAAGGTTGCCTGCTCTTCTCAGAGGAACTTCCTCCTGGGTGGTGACAAGGAGCAGAGAGAGCAATCAACCAGCAAAATGGCACTGATGATGTTATGAGGTTTCAAAATTGGGTTAAGTTCAGAGATTTCTGTGACATCCATGTCATACTCTGCCTTCCGGGAAAGAGCATCCACTTTCCCATTTTTAAGCCCAGGTTAGTAGGGTATTTGGAAGTCAAAGTGGTAGAGAAATACCCACCAAAGCAGGCTTTGGTTGAGTGCCATGGCCTTACTGAAATACTCCATATTTTTATGATCTGTGAGAACCTGTACCTTATGATGTGTCCCTTTGAGATAATGCTGCCAGTCCCTGAAAGCTGCTCTGACAGCCAGGAGTTCACAGCCCGGGATCTCATAATTTTGTTCTGCCAAGGTATGTTTGTGGGAAAATAAGGGATGCAAATTCTGTTCCAAGCCCTGCAACTAGATGCATCTGTTTCTACCACAAACACCAAAGTTGGATTAGGGTGGGTTAATAAGGGGACACAGGTGAAGGCTTGTTTCTGGTATTCAAAGGCTCATTGGGTTTCCATGGACAAATTAAACTGGATGTCCTTGCATAACAGTGTGGTAAGGGGACCCATCACCTGGGCAAAGTTGACAATGAATCTCTGGCACAAACTAAAAAATCCCAGAAATCTCTGAGTACCTTCATCTTCTGAGGCACTTTCCAATCTTGGATGGCCTGTAATTTTTGGGGGTCCATTTCCAAAACTTTGGGAGATAAAATAAAGCCCAGAAATTTGGTAATAGCTTGGTTAGATGAACCTTTTTCTACTGTTGTTAACAGGCTGTGTTGGCACAACCTTTCCTGCACTGCCTAGATGCGTTTCAGGTGATGATCAGATTCCTTTGAAAAGACTAAGATGTCACTGAGGTAGGCAATCACAAATTGATCTAGAAGAACTGATAGCACATCGTTAATAAAATACTGGAATGTGGTTTGGGCACTAGCGAGACCAAAGGGCATAACTATTTAAAGTGCCTGCACCAAGTCTAGGAAGCGGTTTTCTATTCGTCAACAACTTTTGATCCGCACCAGGTTATATGGACCCTGGAGATCAAGCTTGGTGAACATACTCTGCCTTCTGGGATAGAGCATCCACTTCCCCATTAACAGGAATAGGATGGGGGTTCCACCAGGTGAAGTGGACTTTCTTATGAATTCCTGGGGCAGGTTTTCTTGTAGGAAGTTTGGGCTCTGACATGGCACAGAGGCATCTGACCAGGATCTTTGCTCCTGACTGTAGGTCAATGGGCAGGCATAATCCCAATGGTGGGGAAGGACCTCCACATTCCTCTTCTCAAATTTGTCCCCACATTTTTCAGGCAGGCTGGGTTTAGCCTCTGGAGGGCAATCATGGTCAGAACTCTGGCTTGGATTGTGGGGTAGGCAGCTGCCCTAGGTTTCCAGCAGTATCACTGACAGTAATTGGAATTCAGGCAGACCTGCTGGGCTTTCCACCTAACTAGAGCATCATACAAGGTGAGCCAGGGAAACCCAGAATCAAGGGGTAGTGCAGATTGCCCCAAAGCATAATGTCTCACAGTGTTCAAGGATGTTTTTCTTCCCCTACTACAGGCTCTGCCCTCTAGGCACATTGGAGATCACATCAAATATAGAAAAGTAATTCTCTGAGAAATGCTGCTTAATTCCAGGGGTGAATAGTCAATAGTTTCATGGGCTCAGGATTAGCCCTCCACCTTAATGTGATTTGTCGCGGCTGGGCCACAGTCTCATCAATGAAACTGCCCACTACCCCAGAGTGCAGTAGGGCAATTTGAATGAGAAATGGATCTGACCCAGTATCTGGAAGTGAACAGACAGCAGAAGCTAAGAGTTCTGAGGATTGGGTTTGCTTCATTGGTTGCATGGGTTTGTCATGCAACCCTAACCAGCTCCCTTTAGTGGAATTCATAGATTCATAGATGTTAGGGTCAGAAGGGAACTCAGTAAGTCATTGAGTCTGACTCCCTGCCCTGGGTAGGAAAGAGGGCTAGGGTCAGATGACCCCACCTAGGTGCTTGTCCAATCTCCTCTTGAAGACCCCCAGGGTAGGGGAGAGCACTAACTCCCTTGGAAGCCCATTCGAGATTCTGGCAACCCTTACTATGAAGTTCTTTCTAATGTCCAACTTAAATCTGCTCTCCATCAATTTGTGGCCATAGTTCCTAGTAACTCCAGGGGGTGCCCTAGTAAACAAAGCATCTCCTATTCCCTGCTGCCATCCCCTGATGAATTTATAAGCAGCCACAAGATCACCTCTCAGGCTTCTCTTCTGAAGGCTGAAGAAATCTAAGTCCTTCAGTCTCTCCTCGTAGGGCCTTGTCTGCAGGCCTCTGACCATACAAGTGGCCCTCCTCTGAACCCTCTCAAGATTCTCCACAACCCTCTTGAAGTGCGGTGCCCAAAACTGGGTGCAGTACGCCAACTGTGGTCTGACCAGTGCCGCATAGAGAGGAAGCATCACCTCTCTGGACCTGTTCGTCAAGCATCATGCATCTGCTAATGCATGATAAAGTGCGGTTAGCCTTGTTGATCACTTCATCACACTGACGACTCATGTTCATTTTGGAATTAACTATGACTTCAAGATCCTTTCCACTGCTGTGCTGCTGAGGTCATCCCCCAGCCTGTAAGTGTATTGGTGGTTCTTTTTGCCCACGTGCAGCACTTTGCACTTGTCTTTGTTGAACTGCATCCTGTTTTATTCTGCCCATTTTTCCAACCTGTCCAGATCTGTCTGGATCCATTCCCTACCCTCTGTTGTTTTACTTTGCCCCATAATTTGGTATCATCTACGAACTTGGACAGGGTGCTCTACACGCCCTCGTCAAAGTCACTGATGAAGACATTGAATAGCACTGGTCCAAGGACTGAGCCTTGTGGGAATCCACTGCACACATCTTTTGAGGTTGATATCAACCCATCCACCACCACTCTCTGGATGCATCCCCTAAGCCAATTTGCCACCCACCTGACCATCTAATCATCTACATCACAGCCTGCCAGTTATTTATGACTTGGGGTGGCTTGTTGCCCTGGTGCCCCTTCTTGGGGTATCTATCAAGTTTGAGCTCTGGGGCCCCAAAGTAGAGACAAAGATCTTAACAATGGGGTCACTTTTGTTCTTCTGGCGTGAGACAACAGTGTCCCCCATTGATTTGTATGGGCTCAGAGGTGAACACAGCAGGACAGGGGCCAGAGTAAGGTAGGAAGTACCTCTTTTCCTCCTTCCACTTCTGGAGACGGTTGTCAATATAGACTGCCAGATACATGAAGGTATCAGACCCTGAGGGTGGTTCCACCCAAGCAAGTTCATCTCTTCTTTGCTTGCACCAGAATTGGTACAGCTGAGCTACTTTGTTCCAGTGGGTGTCTCCAGCACAGCAGTAGCATAGCCAGCAGCAGAACTCTTCCCCTAATGCAGGTCTCATACTGCAGGCTCTGCCCTCCAGGCCTATTGGGGAGCACATCAAACTTAGTAGAATATTCTCTGAGAAATGCCTCTTAGTTCTGAAGGGCAGGATTATCACACTCCACAAGTAGTGCAGCCCAATTCAGGGCATCTCCCATTAGGAGGCTCGCTCACTTTAGCCTGGTGCCTAGAGTAGGTTCTGGGTTAGGCTAGGAATAAGACATGGCACTGGATAAGGCACCCCCTAAAGCAACACTGGTCCCTCTCAGGTACTGGGAAGAGTGTGTGGGGTTCCATGGAATAAGCCTGGAGCACAGTAATCTCACTGAGAAGCTGGCAAAACTCACACCAGTGCTGGATAGCTTCCTGGTAGTATGTTGCTTAGGATCAATCAGAGAGATTGGTTCTCTACCAACAACTATTGCACCTAGGCTTCCAGTACTTGATGGGTGGAGGCAAGCTGAGCCAGCCAAACTGGCCAGGCCTGTGAGTCTTCCCAAACTGTGCCATGTACATCAGATGAAAGGGGACTGAGCTCAATGCTGTGCCCTCCTCATTGAATATGGGCAGTCCAGGCAACCTATCATGCTGGGCCATGGGTGGCCAATGGTCTGGGTGCACTGAGGAGTTGAGGGCCTGATCAAAGTTGGGAAGAGCAAGCAGATTCTAGGGAGAAGCTGGATCAGGAGCCAGGAGGTCAATCTGAGAACTGGGTCTGAGAACAGGTGTGTCAGGAAGCCAGATGATTAGGCAAAGTGCAGAGTGCAGAAGGCAAGCCAGGTTGAGAAGTCAGGAGATCAAATAGAGAGCGGGCAGAGGCAAAAGCGAGGCAGTGTAGGTTAAGATTGAGCCCTGTTGCCCAGATACTTCCTGTTCCTATGGAGAAAACAGGATAGTGAAGGGTCAGCTGACCCCAACTGGCCCCTCAGTGGCAGGGGGTGGGCAGATGGCTAAACCCTGATGGAGGTATCTGGCCAGCCTTACCTAGTCTGAATGGTCAGGTGGAGAGTAGCAGGCTGAGGCCCCAGATTCAAGGATGTGGTCTGACACCTGTAAGCCTCTGAGGTAAAGCCTGGCATGTAGGTTCATGAAGGTATAGGACACCATGCAGCTGAGGAGGAAAATGTGTGACAGTATTAAGGTTCTCATATGCTCTTTTCAATCAGAGATCCATGTTTTCTTGGTATGGGAGTGCTCCTACAGGAGGAACAGCCTAGCCACATCTGTGTAGAAAACAGCTCCTCTGACATCCAGGGATTGAACTGGAGTGAGGACTGATTTTTCGTAGTATGCTATAAGATGAAATCTAGGGTTGGCCAATGCACATTCTGCTGTTGGCCTTTTCTTAACCACTCATCCAGGTAAGGACATACTACAATGCCCAGGTGAGTGGATAGTACCACAAAGACATTATAAAGACCTGCAGGGCAGCAGAGAGACAAAAGTGTTACGGTATAGTCCTGAGCCATAATAAAGCAAAGGTGTTACCTGTGTGAAGCACAGATGGTAATACAAAAATAAGTATCCTGTATTTTGAGAGATGCTAGTTAGTTCCTTTTTTTGCAGAAATAGAATAATGCCTGCTAGCATGATCATCTTGAACTTGAGCTTATGAATGTACTTACAGCATGCTCAAATTCATGATCATTCTCCATTATTCTTTTCTTTTCAGAATCAGAAAATATGAACTGTAGAACCCTTCCTCTCCTTAGTGGGTTGTGACATGCTCCATAACCCAAGAGACAGCAAGAAGGACTCCTCTTGCTGAAGAAGGCTTTTGTGATAATGGTCCTTAAAAAAGGGACAGAAAGTGGATTTGGAGGTGAAAGAATGGCAAACTGATGACAGAGCCATTTCTGATAATGTTTGTGATCCATCAGTCTGAAGTAATGCTGGTCCAGACTGAGAGGAAGGCAACCAAGTAACTGTGAAAGGGAAGAGATAGCAGGGTTAAAGAATCTTTTTCCTGCACATCCCCTGCTTTACAGAATGGTCACAGTGCATGGGATGAGAAGGCTCACAGTTTCAGTACCTATGGGTCATCTGCCTCTTTTTTGGAGGCTCGTTTTAAAGAAAGAAGACAGAAGCAGCAGATGCTGAGAGGAATGACAGGCATGTCAAGGGTCTGGAATTGATGGAAAAGGGGCTTGGGTCTCATGTAGGCCTGGAGTCCTTTAATGTACCTTGTCCATTTTAGAGGCAAATAACATATTTACTTGAATAGAAGATAGCCCTGATTATAAGCCCCCCAGAAATTAGAGTCTCTATATGGAAAATTTATAAATGTTTCATCATTTTCCAGGTATAGAATCCAATTATTTGAGACTTGCTTTGAATTTGTTCCCCGTCCACTTCTACAGCAGGGAAAATAAATCTGTGTGGGAGGATGTGGGGTATCAGGCTTCCCCTGACACCCCTGTGCTTCCCCTTGGCATCCCTTTCCCCCTCTCCTTACTGTCAGACCCTGCTCTCCTGTAGCACATGGAAGTGAAGAGCAAATTTGAAAATAACCTTGAAATTAAACGTGGCTGTAGCAATTGGCACATAATCCCCATACACTTAATTCATCCAGAATCGATGTATGTTACTTTTGAAGCTGCTGCAAGTTTTAGCACAGGTACTCCACAAACACACTTTTGAGCAGTACTTTGGCACCTACTTATGTGTGGTACAAACTGCAGTTTTTTTTTATTTTAAATTTTGTGTCTCAGGCCAAATTAGCCATAGGTTCTGCATTCTCTCAACGGAGCAGAGCTCAATCTCAACTGAGCAAAGCTCAGTCGTTCAGATCTGTGTAGCACTACCACTGGCAAGTATCCTCCCCGCCAGACTCTTCAGCCTGGGGTTTCAGATACTCCCAAATCCATGGCAGGCATCCTACATACAGGCCCCAAGCCCAGAAGCCTTGGAGTTCAGATACCCCCAAGTCTTGCTTGCCCTTAGCCAACAAGCCAAAGGAGCAAGCTAGGGAGAAATCTTCCATATCCATAAAAATAAAGCGTGTAGCCAAAATCTTCTCATTGGGAGGCTGTAATAGATTGTTGTAGGGGTCTTGCCCACAGTGCATTGGACAAGTCTCCACCCTTAACTACACAATGCCCATCAAAGTGATCTTGGTCTCTCTCCTACCAGGTAACAGAGGCTACATTTGATATGAGCCAAACAAACTACAGAAATAATCCCTGAAAGTATAGTACAAAGTAAGCGTGATATTAGTGCAAAGACAAAGACCTGTGATTCACCACAAAGTTCACTGGGCTGGGCCCTAGTAGAGTCAACAGCATTTCAAGCCATAATGACCCCACAGCTCAGCACTACTTACTATGTGTGTGTACTCCAGATACCTACCACAAAGGATCCATTTGCTAAGTAGCCCACTCATAACTGGAACTGGGTGTTCTTGTCACAAGTCCTGGGATACTCCAAAAATGTATACGTAGGTGAGGTGCAGGGCAACCTGGTACGGCTTCACCTCATGAAGGATGGGACTATGCTAATCATATGTGGCAGGCTGAGAGAGGTGCTGATAGAAGGATGCTGGGTGGGGCTCTGTTTTTTGATGTTTGCCAGGCATTTAAGGCTGGTAAAGAAACAGAAATCATTGGAAATGGGAAAGAAAGGTACAGCTCAGCTGTGGGAGTGAAGATGAAGTTGAAATGTATGCAGTGTAGTGGCTTACCATGACTTTTAAAAGAGTTGTTGGTGAGGGGGACTGAGCTTAATGGGCACTACCACAGGTCTTATTTATATGAACCACACTAATCTATTCTTGGGGAGGTTCCTGTCAGTGGCATAGGTTCTTGGCCACCTTTGACAAAGATCAAGTGTACTGGCTGGACAAAGGCCTGATGTACTGCCTGGATTGATGCCAGAAACACTGGGAGGATAGTGATGGGGCACTAGGTTGAAGGAGGAGGAAGTTCTCAGAGCCTGGAACAGTATCAGTCTTGGAGAGGAGAGTGACAGTTGAAAGGGGAAGTGGACTAAGAGATGAGAAGTGGACTGGAGAGTGGAAGCAAAGATCTAGGGTCTGATGGAGGATGGACGAAGGTGGGGAAGAAGGGATGAAAGAAAATAAGAAAGGTATGGTGGGATCAGCAGTGTTGAAGGAGGCTTTATTGAAGAAAGCAATGAGGGAAGAGTCCAGCCAGTAGGAAGAACAGAAGAGGAAGTCAGGAGGGAGAAATAAGGAATGAAACAGTGATTGAAGGAGGGAGGAAGACTAGTGGGAGGAATAAACCATATCTGCAAAGAGAAAGAAGATGGGAAGAAGTGAGAGATGGAGTGGTAGGTAATCTACACCTGAGAATAAGAGCAGTAGTGACAGGGGAAGGAGAACAGAGAAGTTGGACAATGAATAGATATGCATTTATAGAAAAAATATTGTTTTAAGTTTTGGATATTAAAGCAAAACATTTGAATAGCCTGGTTCCTTTCCTAACTGAAAGTGTTCGAAACTTTCATATTGGAGCCAAGAAAGTAATGAGAATTTTTGGAAGATGTATGTGGCAGTAGATGAGAGAGAAGAGAACTGAAGGGGAGCAGTTTTATTGTGGTGGAAAAGACGAGAAAGAACAATAATTATTCAAATGTACATGGACATGTTTGAGATGAGGGACATAGAGAAATGATTGGAGAATTTTGTACAAAAAGTTATGTATGTTGAGAAGATACATGATAAATACGGTACATGGGTGGGATTGTGGAGAGCTCAGGTGGTAATGAGGGCAGATGAAAGGAGTTCTGGTGGGATAATGCACTTACTGCCAGTAATCCAAGTACAGCCACACCAAAGGTTTCCAACGTATTTTGGACAGCCTAAACTCTGTAGCAAGTATGGGCAGGAAGGACATCAAGCTGTATACTATTGGTATACAATATGCTACAGATGTGAAGGGAAAGGGCACAGGGTGGCGAGTGCCAAGAAATACTGAAATATGTTATTTACAGGGAAGAGGGACACTTACAGTGCTAATGTCTGTGATCAGCAAATAAAACTAGATCTACAGAGGAGCAGCAGAGACAGGAAAGGGAAAGTTGGGAAGAAGAAGATGTTGAGCCAGAATGCATGACACTGGAGGAGTCACCTCAAGAAAGAACCAAGGAGGAAGAGAGTAAAATTTGAGTAGGCACAGCTGACAACATAGGAGGGAAGAGAAGGAAAAATAAGTGGAACAAGGGACTTTAAGACAGAAGAAAGAAAAGGGGAAGAGGGAAGAATGATA
Organism: Crocodylus porosus; assembly: GCF_001723895.1. Lineage (NCBI taxonomy): Eukaryota > Metazoa > Chordata > Crocodylia > Crocodylidae > Crocodylus > Crocodylus porosus. The sequence continues at coordinate 2,726,179 of NW_017728946.1, read as the reverse complement.
TAGGAAGAAGAGGAAGTGACTGTGGGAGGGGAGGCAGAAGCCCCCCTCCCAACATGCCCAGGCATCCCGCCCGATGAGCCCTGATACTCACCACAGGGACCAGGATGAGGAGCAGCTGGGAGAACACACCAACGGAGGCTCAGCAGTTCTGCAGCTGCCTGAGCCTGTGGATCCGCGAGCCTTGGGGCTGGGGCCTGAAAGCAGTATGGGCTGCTCAAAAGGCAGCTGGAAAGACCCAGCTGCCCGGAGGGAGCAGAGGATGCCACCAGTGAGAGACGGGCAGTGAAGCCAAGTGGGGAGAAGCAGGACACTGGTGGGGAGAGGCAGAATACCGGAAGGGAGAAGCAGGACGCCAGCAGGGGGAGACAGATGATGGAGCCGGGTAGGAGTGGTGAAGCTGGGCATGGGGCAAGAAGCCCCAGCATCCACCAGGGAAGCCCGGTGGGGAAAACCATGGGTCTGGGCTCGGGGAGCTGAAGTTGGCTGGAGGGGCATGGCATGGAGAAGAAGGTCGTCCTCACAATCACTGGTGAAGACCAGGCTGCGCTGGAGCGTTCAGGTGGGGAATGGTGGTGAGCGACAGCAAGACCCTGCAGGCAGCCAGGTGAAGAGGAAGGAGCAGGCGGCAACTGGCCCAGAGCCCAGTGGGGAACGGATGACTCCCACCAGGTGGTGGGAACAGGAGTGATTAACTCCTAGCCTGCTGGTCCCTGGGAAAAGTAACCGGAGGGACAGACGAAGATTCCTTCTCCCATCCCAGGGAGGCAGATGGGTCCTGGGGAGCCGGAGTCCCCTATACTTCATCAGCAGACGCCAAACATCTTCACCTTGAGCGAAGAACCTTCTAAGTTATCGTTAACCCAAGCGGGGACACGTTTAGTTATCCAGGGGTGGGTCTGAAGACAAAGGATCAATTCAGGAGTGACTGATGGCTGAATATACCTGACCCTGCTCAGGGCAGACCTCGCAAGTGAGAAGAGATCATCCTGGGGAAGCTTACAGGGAGCAGAGCCCTCCCAGGCCGTAGATATGGTAAGGGCAGGGTAAAGGGGAGGTTTGGAGACCCACGAAGAAAGACCAGGGCCACGACCTCTCTGGGACCACCGACAGGGAACTGCCTCCCCATATAGCAACAATGAAGTCATGGCAGGCGAGTAGGGGCAGTGCTCGGAACCATCTAGGTGGCCCCAGAGTGAGGTCTCACTCTGACGTCACTAGGGAGAAAGGTGCCAACCAGAACGAGGCCGAAGCCTTACAACACCTACCAGCAACAGTGATGAGAGAGTAGGAGAAAGAAGAAGAGAGTCAAATTGGGAAAAAAAAGAAATCACATGCTATGAAGCTTAGAGAAAAGAAGGTGGACAAAGAGAGCGGGGGAGGAAGACAGGTCAATGAAAAGCTCGTTGGAGATAATATGGTCTGGTCTAATGAAGAAGGGGAAGGGGAGGGGGTAGCAGAAAGGTTCATCAAGGGGAACCTTTTTTAAATGTTAAAGAAATAAAACAACAGACAAAAACTGTGGGGATGTGAAGAGGGGGAGGATTACAGCTGACTGCATCAAGCAGCAGCATAGAAGACTCTTAAAGTGGTAGAGGTGAGATATTTAAATAGACAAGCAAGTACTGCATCTATAAATGTCAAAAGTGTGTAACTGAGAAAGAGGTGGGATAAGATTCTTCCCATACTGAGTGAGGTAAAACCAAACATGTTTGCAGGAGAGCAGAATCCCATGAGAGGGATTACATGCGTTTTGTAAAGAGATAGCGATGGGGACCATCATGGTGGGTGGCGTCAGATGCAAACAAAGCAGCTGGAATCGTGATTTTGCTTAAGAGTGAGGATGTGAAAGTATATCAAGTGCAAGTGATTATGGAAGGAAGACTGCAATGAATGGTGGTGGAGTTTGAAAAGAAAGTGTTAGAGATTTGTAATATATACACGCTGGCTGAAACAGAAGGAAGCATTGCCCTTATTTAAGAAATTAGAGGTGTATGTAGGCAGAAATAGGCAGCAAATTCTAACAGGGGATTTCAACTGCATTATCGAGGAGGGGAATAGAAGAGAGGAGGGAGAGCCAGACAATTCATTAAAAGTATTTATTAATATAATAAAAGAAGAAGGTTTAAAAAATGTCTGGGCCAGTGAGAAGGTGATTACAAGGATGGAACTGAGTAGGAAACAGCTGCTGATGACTGATTTTGTATTAATGTCAAATAGGTTAGGGATTGGAAAGAAGATACTAGATACGTCCTTCATTGATCACCAGATGTTGAGAATGGAAGTGAGTTTAGAAAAAAATGAAGGTGGGGGAAAGGTATGTGGAAGGCAGGTGTTCAGTTATTACAAGATGAGAAGACCAATCAAGAATATGTGGAACAGTATAAAGGATGGAGGACTCTGAAGAGATATTACAAAAATGACTGCAAGTGGTGGGCTATGCTAAAGAGAAGAACAATAGAATTTTTCAAAAATATTGGTCAAAGAGAAGCGAGGAAGAGGGTGGAAGAATTAGAAGAACTGCAGGCAAGAAAGCAGGAATTATTAAAGGAGGGAGTAAGAGGAATACAAGTGAAAGAAGAACCAGAAGACATAAAGCAATGGACTGAAGAATGGTTCAAAACGAAAACAAATGAGAAAATCTTTCTGACCACAGCACCTTTGAGAAGCGCAAAGAATGGTGGAAGAATTTTTTGGTGAAATTGAAGAAAAGAAGGAAGGAACTGAAAGCAGTGAGAACTGAAGAAGGAATCTGAACAGAAGAGAGTGCAAAGGTGTTGGATGTGCCAGCAGAGTTTTATAAAGAGTTGAACAAAAGAACAGGAGTAGATGGTGGAAAAATGAAGGTGTTCCTTGACAGGATAAAGGAAGGAACAGAAGACGGAAAGAAACAAAAATTGGAAAAGTTAAGTATTAGAGAGCTGGAGCACTGTTCAAAAGCTTGCAGGTGAGGGAAGTCTCTGGGGAGAGGTGGACTTCTGGTGGAATTCTATGAAAAATTCTGGTAATGTCTGTGGACAGATATAATAGAGACATATCGGTAAATCATGGAGGGTGGGGAGACAAGAGGCTTTTGCAGAAATGTGGTAATTTTGATATTTAAAAAGGGAAAGAAAGATGTGTTAGGCAACTGGAGGCTAATAACCCTTTTAAATGTAAACTACAAATTAATGGGAAAGTATTGGCCAAAAGAATGTATGACTGTTTAGCAGATGTGATACAAGAACAGCAATATGCGCCATTCCGGAGGAGGATATACCAGAACCTACAGTTAATGAGAGATATCATATCAGATGTACAAGAGAGGAAAATAAACAAGGTAATAATGAATTTAGACCTGGGAAAAGCTTATGATAGGGTTGAACATAATTTAATGTTTGAAGTATTGCAGAGGATGGGGTTTCTGGTGAAGATGATATGATGGGTCAAAGTGCTATACAGTAAAGCAGGAAGTCGAGTACTTGTAAATGGCTACTTAAGTAAAGCATTCCCCATACAAACAGGGGTAAGACAGGGATGCCCACTATCCCCCATCTTTCTGAGTACATAACAGAGCCATTGGCGTACAAAATTCGTGATGATAAGCTGGTAAGTGCTGGGAAGTTACCAGGAGAAGTTAAATGTACATTACACATGGATGATGTGAACATAGTGGCTCAGGAAAACATATCAATTTAGAGGGTATTGACGCATACTGAAGACTACGGTGAAATGTCAGGGGCAAAATTAAATAAGATAAAAAGTATGTAGATGGGCGTGGGGAATTGGGAGTGTGGCAGAGCATTTTTGGGGTGCTCGCCACATGGCAGGGGCTGCAGTAGGCTGGGACAAAGCTAGTAGAGAAGGCAGCCAAGCAAATCCCCGAATGTCATTCTAAGGGGGCAGGTATGTGGCGGAGAACCTTTGGCGGTGCTCAGCACTTGAGGGCTTTCACAGGCTCTGAGGGGAGCCTGCGCTAGAGGAGCAATAGGGGAAACCTCCTCCAGGAACAATTTTAAGGGGGAAGGAGTGTGGCAGGGCACTGTTGGTGCCTGCCACTTTAAGAGCAGAACCAAGCAGCCAACAGATGCTTGATTGCGGTGGACATTTTAGATCTTGGTTGCCCATAGAAACAGGGCATTTCGCTGCTGGCAAGCCGGGCAGTAACATCACCTGGTTGCAAGGCTCCATGCAACAACCTGGAGGTAAGGGCAGGAGCTGTAGGGGATGGCTTGGAGGCTCCTGGTCCTGGACATGACCTAAAACTGCACCCTGCCAGGAGTGGGTGGCCTGGTGGGGCTCTCAGTGGCACGGGAGCTCCTAGGAAATGCTAGGCCAGTTACCACCATAGTGAAAGGCGAGTAGGGGCTCCTTAACCCTAGCTCTCACCTTTGGGTGGGTTACGTAACATCGGTGGCAGTGGGACCAAGTGCAGTTGCAGCTGCCTGAGTCCTGAGGAGTGCAAGAACCCGAGGAGCAAGAGCTGGGGCCAGGCACAGCTGTGGCCACCTGAGCCCACCGGGGAGGGAAGCCCTGTGGCCCCAGTGAGGGGGGCAGCGGCATGGAGCCCTAGTGAGGGGGTTGGCCCCATGTGAGGGGATTAGGCCAAGGTATGTCTTTGGAAGCCTAAGGCTGTAGTTTGGGCCAGAGGCTGAGTAAGGGGGCTCAGTCTGAGAGATAGGGGTAAGTCCTTCACTGCTGGGAGGCTGAGTGTGGATCAAAAAGAAGAGCTGTAATAGAGCACAATGACGTGCTTCTCCGGGGGGCAGGGAGTGAGAGTCTCCATGAGACGCTGGAACACCAGTCATGGTGTGAATTAAGAACGCCCATGTGAGGGGTGGCCCCAGAAAGGGGGCGGAGATGAGGAGACCCAATGAGGGGAAAACCAGAGGACTGGGAGCCCAGTATATTTGAACGTACAGAGTTGCCCCAGAAAGGGCCAGGGCAAGCTTAGACCCAGCTGGGTAATTGGTTGGCCACTACTCTGGTGAGGGTCGCAGGAGAGACCCAAAAGACGGTACGTCTGCCACCCAAGGTATGAGCTAGTTAAGGCCTATGGCCGAAGCGGCCCACTCCAAGAGGGAGTAAGATGGTACAAGTTGTCGACACATGAAAGAGACCCTGTGAGAGAGGGTGGAGTGCGAGAGGCCCTAGTGAGAGGAGGGCGGTAAGAATGTGTGTGTGTGTGTGAGGCCTGACAATGAGGCCTAAGCTTGGTCCAGCTGTAGGCCAGGAGCACTGTGTCATCTGGATGCCATCTGCGAGGCTTAGGCTGCGGTGTAGGGGAGGAACAGAGCTGCAGATAGTGCCCCCTGGCATTGGGGCAAAAATGGGCAGCCTCCCGCCTTAATTAATATCCTAATTAATTAACAACATGGCACGACAGGTGAGACAGGTGGGTAGCGTGCCCAAAGGCAAGTGGGGAAACTAGCACTGTGTCTAGTTGGGGAGTCCCACTTTGCCACAGGGAGAATTTACAAAAGTCCAGGCTGCGGGTGGTACAGGGTGCAATCAAGATTTTGGGAATCTTAATGGACACTGAAGGAAAAGAAACAAAGATGTGGGAGAAGTTGGTGATAAGAGTGACACAGATATTGGGACTATGGAGTGTCAGAAGGTTATCTTTCAAGGGTAAAGTGGCTGTGGTGAATACAGTACTCTTACCGATCATCCTTTACATGGGAGTGATGTATTCACTGTCATGACAACAGATAAGGAGGATACAGAGGCAGATATGTGTTTTTTGCAGGGGAAGTAAAAGAGAAAGTGTAGCCAGAATGCAGCTATACCAGGGGTGGGCAAAATGATGGATTCTGCCAGTGGCTGGACTCAATTTCCCAGCAGCCACTGCCACATCACTCCAGACAGTTTCTATGGAAACCACAGGAGCAGCAGGGCCATGACAAGTCAGCACCAGCAGTGCTGACAGCGCATGCAGCTGAGTGAAGAGCTGCTCCAGGGCTGGGGCTAGGATCTTGCGGTGGTGATAGCATGGTCTGGAGCCATGGAAAGCTGCAATCCACTGCCTGAATGCCCCTGCCAGGGGTGTGTGGGTAGTGGACTGCAGTTCTGCCCTGGCTCTGGACCACACTATCACCACTGCAAGATACTGGCCCTGGAGCAACTCCATGCCCAGCCGTGCACCCTGCCAGCACTGCTGGGGGTGGTCTTCATGGAAACCCTGGCCCCACACTGTCACGGCCCTGCTGGTGCTGGCATCTCCATAGAAATTGGTCACAGCGACGCAGCAAGGAGCTTCTGAGAAATGGAGTCCAGACAAGGAAAACCAGATTTGGTATACAAAGCCAGAGAATTAGGAGGTTGGGGAATGCCAGATTGTTAAGCTTTGCGTATAACTTGTAAGTACATTCTGTAAAGAGATAACAGAGGGGGTGGGAAAGACTGCATGTTTCTACCATTATTTCGCAGAAAGAATGTTAAGAAGAGGAGCACATATGGGGGAGAATGGAAAAAGCTGTGGGCATGGCAGCCACCAGCCCACTATGCAAAGTTGGAGAGCTTTGCAAGGGTAAATAAACTTGAGAGAGAGGGATTAGAGTGTCTGAAAAATCATAGGAAGGTGATTAATATGATAAGAAAGAAAGATAAGATAACAATAGTTGGAAATCTGATGGAAAGACAGATGGCAAATGTGTAAAAAGGAGTGACAGCTAACAGAGTGAAAGGAGAACATATGGATACCATACAGATGATGATATAAAATATTCATCCTATGAAGGGCATTCAGCATAAATGGGGCTTGGTAAGGGTAGTGGTGTGCCTGAAAGAGGGATATGGGGCGGAAGAATCTATACTGTATGTATTTTGTGACTACCCTTTTGTGTAAGGGGTATGGGAGGGAGTGCATCATTTGTTGAGGGCAATCAATTTAAACTGTGACTCAACATATGAAATGGTGTTTTACAGGTTAATGCCCAAAGGACAGGAAACAGAGAGACTAGTTGGTGTGACAGTAGTGATATGGAAGGTGAGAAACCTACTGTTGGGCAAGGGACTGGCTTTCACCAGAAAAGAATGTTTGGTGTTGGTAATTTATGTGTGAGTTAAGACGCAGATGAGGTGGGAAAGGAGAAGGAAGGCAGAGAAGAGATGGAGGAAAGAAGAATGGCAGTGTTCATTTCAAAAGGACAAAGGGGTGGAGTGACAGTTGTTTCCTCTTGGGTTGGGGGTGGTTTGTGAGAGGTTAATGGTGAAAAGGGATGTAAGAAGAATAAGGTATTGTTGCATGGGAGGTTGTCAATGTTTATGTTAATGTAGTTTCTTTTAGCTGTTTTGTAATTGAAAAAAAAAGGTTCCCATCAGCATCTTGGCCTCTTGCTTAAGATCAAGTGATCAGCTGAAAGCCTGGTCAATACCTTAAGGGCAGAGAAAGAGACTGATGAAGTATTGAGATGGCAGGTGTGGAGGAGGTTTCCTGAAGCTCAAAATATTTCTTTTTCATAGTTGGTAGGGTCGGAAGGGACCTGAGCAGATCATTAAGTCTGACCCCTGCCATGGCAGGAAAGAGTACTTGGGGTCAAACAACCCCAGCAAGGTGTTCGTCTAGCCTTGTCTTAAAGACCCCCAAGGTAGGCGCCAGCACTACTTCCCTTGGAAGTTGGTTCCAGATCCTAGCCGCCCTGACAGTGAAGTAGCGCCTCCCGATGTCTAGTCTGAATCTACCCTCTGCCAGTTTGTGACTGCTATTTCCAGTCACTCCAGGTGGTGCTCGGGGGAACAGGGACTCCCCCAATGCCTGCTGGTCCCCTCTGACTAGTTTGTAACAGGCCACTAGATCCCC